>NC_142614.1:13313839-13622321 GCF_059453375.1 Lepisosteus platostomus | reverse complement strand
CTGAAGCACACTTCGATTCAGTCTTTTTTAATAGCCAGTTAAGTGTTAAGCAGTTAGGCTTAGTGTACTGTTGTATCATTGTCTGAGTGTCTTTTTGTCAGTGTGCTTATTTCTATCTTTTGACTTTGGCCCACTGCAGTTGTCCTACTTCCTACACTTTTACTACAGTGTTGACCCTTGAAAGTGATGAATGTGGAGACTGAGGCCTTGTTTGTTGTATGGGGAAGCTATACCCTTGAAATCCACTGTAAAGACTATTGTTGTCTGAAGAGGTATGATAAAAGGTGACTTTTTTCTCTGTGCATTCATAAATTCAATTTTGAACTCAAAGTTTAATTGCTAATAGCATCTTAATTTACATGGTAATTGATATTCAACATTTTCTGAAAACCTGTTGTCGATTAATTTCTTATATGCCTGTAGCTCTTCTCATCCTAATATGTCTTAAACCTTGCATATAGCAAATGATTTTTCAATTACTCTTGGCCCTTTAAGAAAACGGAGGACGGCTGCCTACAGTATGAAGGGGAGGGGCAGGTTTTCCAGAAAAAGGAAGAACTGATATTGTTTAAATCCGCACCGCGGGAAAATAAAAAAAAAGGAATAGCAAGTTTCAGGGAAAGTTATGTCCTTTTTTCCTGCATAAGCGCTTAAACCGTGTTTGTTTTTTCCTGTTAATCAAAGGTATATGTTCTGAAGTCCTTGTTACGCTTTGCTGTCCCAAGTCGTATGAACGAGCCAGTTCTGGGGAGCGCGCTGCTTTCGGAGTTGTATTCAATTCTCTACCCCCCTCCGAGTATCTTCAACATATACAATGATTTATATGTAACATATAAGGACAAAAGATGAGCATTGGATTTGTGAGCTTTCTTTCGGCTTCCCCTATCGTGTGTAAAGATATGCGTTCATGCATGTGGTGGCAGTATTTTTTTACATTATTCTAATTCCTAGCAAACGCATGAAATACACCGAGAAACCAATATAAACAAAAACAACGGACTCATTTGGTATCCGTATAGTAATAAGCAAAAGCACATACATACAGGCAGAAGCTGCCGATATTATGAGGTTTTGTGAAGCTCTTTCGCATTACGCATGGGGAACTGAATTGGACACGACACCGGCCCTCTAGCTGTGACGTTGCTCCGAGGAGCCGGAGACGGACCTCCTGACTTCAGGTGGGTTTGTGTTTAATATATGAGACTGCAGATTGCTTATTTTTGCATTTGGGTGGATTTTATGCGAAAACCAGGCATACACTTCAGAATTATAACTGTTGATGGGTGATGTTGAAAGCCCATCTTGAAGTATAGGACTGAATTGCCCCGTTTGTAGTATTTCGAAGCGTCCTCCCCTTACATTAAAAAAAGCAATCGTAAAGGAGAATGTTGGCCTTTCGTCTAGTCAGTTTATTACTGATGTTATCTTTAGGTTAAGCGTAGCCAGCTATGATCTCGGAGAAAACCCAGAAGGCAAATTTTATGGGTCACAGCCAAATGGGACATCCTAAAACGGTTATGTGAAAAACGCATAATAAGATGTACTTAAAATTTAAGTTAAATAAAAACAATGATTCCAGACTTCGTACACAATTTTCACGACACTTCATTGTAATATACGGAAAGGTTTCGTGAGGTTTACTATAAAATAATGACGTTAAGAAATTTGCAATTATGGCATTTAATGCCGTCATTTCCCATCCAATTATCAATCTGTGTACACTTGGAATATTTTGGTGCTACAGGTTTTCACGCATGTCTTGTGCTGGGGTGACCAGAATTCCTGCTTGTTTGAATCGCACGGCAAGGTACCCGTCGTGATTCTGCTGCGCACATCTGCAACATGGGATGTGTAAATACTTGTTTCCACTTGGCTATGAAAGCTTGAAAATGTTTAGTGAATCATATTCATGACTTGTGTCGCAAGATTCGTATCATATCGTGACCTTGGTTTGTTTTCTCACCCCCTAGTGTTCATCCTCATTATTGCAGTGTGATATCGAAGCACATATTTTCCTGCTCATACACGTCCAGGGTGCTGATATTGGTGTTTCACTCTGTGAGTTGTGGTGTACAGTATGTCTTCTCAAATACCTGAGCTCTTGTATTCTCTCTCTTCTTCATCTTATTTTCAAACTTATGTGCCTTATCTAATTTACTCTGGCTCGCTGTAGGCTGGTGCTCAGACATTCTCTTTTTTGCTTCTCCTGTACAGTCCGTATTTGTCAGGTATCACAAGCGTTATTCTCATTTTTCTGCACTGGTCTTCCAATGCAGCAACTTCAGATTGAAACTGCCTTCCTGAATAGACATGCACTGTCCATTCTTTTGCTCTAAACAGACTGTGTGAATAAGATTTTCTTTTCGTAAAGCGTTATGTGTTTTATGTAAAACACCAAAATAGTCATTTTTTCCCATTTTTCTGCTCTGGAGGAATTTAATCTTTTTGAGCCAGTTTCATATCCTGTACTGGGAATAGACCTAGGGATTATGTGATAAATTACATTTACATCTCAAACAGTGAGGTACAGTATACTTTAGTCTAACACGTTTTCTTAAATTCATCAGCTAACCTCCATTATTTCTAATACATGCAACAAGGTATTTAGGCCTTAAAGACTAGAAATCATGTCGAGCTTTATTGATTAAAAATCATCATAAATCTTCAGATAAATTGTTCCTCTTATGTGCTTAAATTAACACATTTGCATCATTTAGAAAAAATAGAACAACATTCCTACTTGGAATGAATATAAAGAAGGAAATACATGCTACAAAGAGGGTTATTTGGGGAAAAATTAGTGTAAATTTATTTAGAGAAAATTTTATTATTTAGTGAAAATAATCAAATTCAGCTTATAATACATTATCTGCTCTAAATCTTGATTAAATGCCGAGAGCCCATTTTTTTAAAGAGCCCATTTTAAACCAAATCACTAACCCTTCACCAACAGGTGAATCTGGAATGTGGCATCGTGCAGTTCTGTTTCCCAGACGCTGCTTGGTGTTATTCAGGGGAATACTGCATCCGAGAACTGTGTTGGGAATTAATTTCTTCCAGGTGGTTTGCTTCATGAAATTGATTTATTAGGATCGTTAATCTAGGCGCCACTCTGAAAGGGCCTGTGGCGCACAGTGCTTGTTGGAAGTGTTGTCTTTGTGTGGGATGTGTGGATGGTGTCGGGGAGGTTGTGAGTGGTGGGCCGTGTTCCGCTTGTAGTCTGTATTACCACGAGTCAGTAGTGGAGCGACACTAAGCTGACTGGCCATGGCGGTGAATCGGAGCAGAGAAGCTGGTTGATGACAGTGGAGAAGTGTGAAGTAAATGGAAAGGAAGCAGAAAGCCAGAAGCTTGCGTTTATTTTGCTCCATGTTATAAAGAATTTAGGAAAATGTGTTCAGCTAAAATCCGTTTCACCTGTTTGGTCTGTAGAAGCTCAGTAGGCGACTTTTTTTCCAAGTGTTCCAAGGCTAAAAAATGGTTTTCTAAATGCTGTTGTTTCAACTGGGACAAGTCATAATGGTAACCAGTAAATGGGCTTTGAAATGGTTGATTAGTGAATCCCAATGCAATATTGTCCAATTATATTGGAGCATTTGGTTTTTGCAACAAGTGTTCCTGAAATTACTTGGAGTATAACTGATAGTGTACAGCCATTGGGTTGAACGTGGTATGAAGGGAAGGGGGTTTCTCTCTTCCGCCTGGATCTGATCGTGGAGGGAAAGGAAGACGTCTGCAAGATTTGAAAAAGAAAGCATAACAGCGTGGTGCAAACTGTATTCAGGTGTTGCTTATAAATATAATTTATTACTTGTTTAAAAATTCTTTCTTACACTTTGTACATAGACTTGACAGAAGAGATGCAAGCATTTGCAAGAAACTGAGTTCTGAAGCGTGCCAGAGGAAGTGACCCACACCATCACTATACTGAAAAAGTAAAAAGAATGCAATTGCTAGCACTTTTCTGTTAGTACATTTTATAAAGGATGCCAAGTTTGCATAGTAGACACAGCTTTTGAAAATCAGCCAGCTATTACAAGAGGGAAAAATAACAAAAAAAACTTAACTTCCAAACAGGTAACTTGTACTATAGTTAAATATATTGAAATAGAAATGGTCAAATGTCTGAAATTAGACCTCTGTACATCATAACTCATTTACATCATTATCTAAAAAATACGCCAAATGTTTTGTCTGTTTTCGGTTTCCCTTTAGTGTATTTTTCAGTCTCGGTGTTGAGCCACATGCATTTTGCCAGATGTGAGTGTTTAAACATACAACCCAAGCAGGTACAACATCTGTTGCCAAATAGACCAATAACAACAGGCGTAGCGGCATAAGAAAAAATCCAAAATAAACACATTTGTCCTTTGAATGATGTGTGATGATTGTTGCTAGATGGCTGCAAAGAAATACTCTGAATCTGAAACTAAGAGGCTCTTGGTTTCTCTTGGATCTGTATAAAACAGGATTGCAGTACCAAACCCTAATTGTTATGAACAGATGTGTGTGGTTCAGATGCTGTGCTAAGGATTCATGGTGTGTTGGATTGAACTGCATATCCCAGCATTGTGTGTGGTTTGTGGTACAGCTGTAGTCTGTGAGTTAAGGTCCAGGAAGGTGAAGGAAGTCGGTTTCCTGCCTATGTGTTATTTGACACTGACACATCCTGTTCATTTTATGGGAAGGTGGTCCTATTATTTTGGCTAGTGAGTGCACTTTAATCTATCCCAATAGTCCAGAAACAATGCTGGTACAGAAACGTGGTCTCTTCCCTCGACAGTGTCTTCACCTCCAAGTCAAGACGTCTGACTACCGAGACGTAAAGACATCGGCTAATCACAGTCATCTCAAAGAAGGCGAATGCTGTTGGACATTTAGCGATCATCTTATTTGATGTCTTGGTGTATTAAAAGTACTGCTTTTAAAATTTTGTAAAAATGGCAACCTTGGTGATGTGCACAGAGCCTACTTTCTATGTGTTTTTGAAGAGTGTTAGGTTTTGAAATCCTCTGGAAAGTTCTGTAGGAACACTGATGCATAGAACTGTCCTCTTCTGTATTTTTAAGCACATATAGCAACTGTACACCATTTGTGAATAAACCTCATCCTGAAATTCAAATAACTGTATGAAAGACTATGTTAAGAGCCCTTCAATCATTTCAATACAACAAGAAAAACCTAGCTCCTATTGTAATACATTAGTTAATATTGTAATCTGTTGCAAGCTACCCAGCCATGTGGTTGAACTCGATACCCTGGCTTCTTTCAAGAAAAGTTGGATGAGATCCTGGGATCAATTAACTACTACCAATGCCCTCCTCTCCTTTGTAAGCTTTCTTATAGGCTTACAACTGCTTGCTCTCTTTTAACTGTCTAGTCTCTTCTTCAATGACGAATAAGTGTTTGATTGTATGATTTCTGACACTAACCTATTCTCGCTGTTCCCCAACCTTTTTGACTCTAAAACACAAGGGCCTGGAATCTTCCAGCAAAAGAAACCTAAAAGCTCAGATTAATTGTTAAACCAGTCTGGCAAAAAGTCAGTTAAATTCTTAGATTTAACTCTTGCAAGTGTTGCTTTTTTGTAGAATCGTTCTGCTTGCATATCTTCAGAAATGGTTATAAATAGAGAAGGGTTCTTAGAAAAGTAGCCTAATTTTGAAATTCTAAGAAAAACTAAAAACTTTTACTTATTGCAAGATAATTCATACATTGGGTAACCAATTAATTCTGCCTGGCCACGGTGTGCAAGGTGTTTTTTCCCGAGCCATCTACCCAGGTATTGTCTTAAAGTGGCTGCTGATAGTGTTCTAGATGCACAATAATGTTGTAGGCTCGTCTTTATTGATAGTGATGGTTCACTTTTGTTTAGCTCAAAATACTGTAAAACAGACAACTATAAAAGTCTGGGTTAACAAATTGTGACTTTTCAAATTGTTTATAAATCAGTAATCAAGAAAAAAATAATTATAATAAGAATAATAGTAAAAAGTTTACAGATACTGCATTGAACTGGTATATATATTTACAGGTCACTAATGGATCTTGTAGTCACAGAGTGAACAAGTCTATTATCTGTAGCTGTTCTTCCATTGTGCCACCAGGTGGCAACAGCAAATAAGAAAATACGGTATAAGGAGCAATGAAAATACAACCATGATATAACGTAGCATAAAAATACTTTTAACAATGAAAGAAAATATATAAATAAATGTGATTTTTTTTATAAATGTATTGCGTACAGATGTAATTTCAGGTTAATGGAACATGAAGAATGAGGCGCAGGAGACTTTAAATGCCGTATTTGGTTATCCTTCAGACTTGGAAGCTGGGAAGCATGTCAGGATTATACCACAAGTTCTGTTTCTTTACACACTTCCACAGCGAAGAGCATAAATGCACTAGGAATCGGGATTAGGAAAGTTCATCCACATATATGGATAGCAGAATAAACCGTTCCCTAGGAAACTGTATAAAGAACCAAACCAACCAAAAAAATTATCTGTACCAAGGAATGTACAGCCCAGGCTAACAAGAATATCCTCAGTTTTTTTGTAGCTCAGAATCACAGATAGCGCATGATTTGAATTTCATAAGCTCATAGAGAGGATCTTTCTCAAAAAAATGAAAGACCTTTTGTTATTTTTTTAAGAAGAAATGACTGGTGGGGATCCATGAGTGTTTGTGTGTTTTCTGCCATGTTGTCATCTTCTCGCAAGTTCTCCAGCCACTGTCAGTGTTCTGTTGCCAGGGAGACCACCGTCTCGTGCCTGCCCATTTCCTCCAGGACAGCCGCCAGCGTGCTCAAGTTCCCATCAGGAAAGTGCTGTGCCTCCCAGAGATCCAGAATGACTCCAGTAGGGCTGGACTTGGTAGCAAAGTAATTCAGGTACCTAGGAGGAATAAAATGTTTTTCATTTGGTGATGAACTGGTTGGAAGTTGTAAAGCAACTGCATTTTAAACATTTAAAAAATTGTGTACATATTCCCAGTGCATTAGTGTTCTTTACCAGTTTTTGGGGGTGCTATTGAGTCCACACTGGTTTGCTCAATAAGCTTTAATATGTTGTGTAGATGCCCTGCATCTCGCCATAAAGACACATTGTGGACATGGGAACAGTAAGTGTCATTCTTGGGGTTTTTATTACTTCTTTGCAGAAATAATAGTTCACTGTTAAGAATACTAACCACTGTTCTCCCAGGACTCTATAACTTGAGTAGCTCTCAGTAAAACAGGACAGTTAGGTCCTTGTCGGAAATCCCAGTGACCACGAAGGCACCAGTGATGTGCTGGAGCTGTTTCCCCTCACTAGGGCACAGCACTACCTAGTGTGACACTCGGCCAGATAAGAAGAGCCCCTGGGATTGCAATAAGGCCACTCTCATCACCTCATCGTGTGCGAAAACACAGAGGCAGGCCACAAGGTGACGTTTGAAGTGACCGTTCAAAACTGTCCATGGGTAGTGGGGATAAAATGTAAATGAGAGCAACAGAGCAATGAATGAAAAATAAAAACAAATTGTAGTCCTGGAGCTAAGGGCGATCAATCCTATCAAGAAAAATCATGCAGTCACCATAACTGCATATAAACATGAGTTCTCTCTTGATTTAAGCAAATCTTTTTCGGCTAGCTCTCCTCCATCTTGCTTGCTTTGTGGCGCAACCCAGAGGGGACGAGAATAAGATGGACGCAGCCCAGCCTCCCACCCGCCTGTCTGCCTGTCAGCACAGCTCTGAGCTGAGAGACACAACTGCTGCCACCGATAAAAGCGGCCCCTGCTGAGATGTGAGCTCAATAGCTGAAAACCAGTTTGGTCTCTTTTCGCACTGCAGCTAAACAGATCGAGGACCCACTCCTGCCTTTTTTTTTTTTCCATTGCTACCGTCTCCATGTTAAAATATGTCCTCCCTGTGAATTGGAGCTGCTTGGAAGGATTTGTTTTTTTTTAGAAAAAAAATGAAAATGGCTAGATCTCTGACATGTTGAATACAGGCAGCACCCTTTGTGAAATTCAAAAATCACCTCCTCACTAACTCTGAAGCTGGTCACAAGAAATTCCCGTGCCTGCTCTTGCTTCTTCTTTTGAGGGGGTGGTTAGTGGTACCACTGGGATTTTAAAACTGTAAAAAGAGGGTGAGAAGAACCCTGATTCTGCAAGGACACTGCTGCAGAGGCTGTGCACCTGCTAAGACGCAGAAGAGAACTCAGACTTGCAACAATAGCAGTTTGCCTTTGTAATAACTGCCAAATTCTGAACAGATCCATATTGTCATGGCAAATGTCTGTTGATTTCCATCCAGTCAGACTAGGAACCCAAGCCTTAATCATCGCCACCCCCCCTTCCCCTGCAGCACTCCAGTGGTCTTTGTGTACTGGCCTTACCTGTCCAAATTCAGCTTATGCGCCAGCATCCTCCAGTCATTGCCTCTGGTCTGTGGGGCGTCCAGACTGCCACACAGCTTCTGCCGGATGGAGAGGGGGATTCGGAAAGCATTTGGTCCCACAAGAGTTGTTATATTGCTGGCTGGGTCCATGAGGGATGTGTCAATGCTCTGAGTGTCCTGCAATCAGAAGCACCAAGTACTGGAATCAATCATTTTGAGTAAAACAATCTGTGGACCTCTTTAATGTCAAGTGAGACCTTTCTTAACAAGCGTGCAGTTCAGTCTGAGGAGCAGTGTGGTAACCAAGGCTCTGCTACACGACAATGGGCTGGACTGCTGATACAAATAAAGGGACTGGCCTGCTTTTTCAATCCATTTTAAAAAATCAATTTTATTTATTTTTAAATAAATAGGACGACCTCTCACAACAGTGAAACAGGCAGTTAGATGGTAAGATGGTCAAGGTATCTATCTCCACCTTCCTAAATTGCGTCCTGTTAAGCCCTATTCTCTACATTTTCAGAACTGAATATCCTATTCTAGTCTCCATAATGCATGTACTGTATTGTGCACACTGTAGTGGATACTTGTAAGGATATTGTCAATTTTACTGTAGTTTGACCCTGTTAGGTTTGATAGTTCCATCTTGATTGACTCTAGTTTGATGCTGAACATTTTCATTGGTAGCCATAATGAGATGAGATGAAACTTTCCACGTTTCCTAAATAAAACACACCTCATTACAGTGGCTCATCAACTTTTTTTTATAAAACACAAAACACATTAATTGGAATGTGTGACTCCTCTGCACTGATTCTGTTAGAATTTACATCCCAGAGATGAGAAGCATCTGGTCAAGTTTGTGTTTTTCCATTACCTTTCATTTTTTTTCTTTAACAGATTACAGTGCTCCTTCAGAGCTGTTCCCTGTGCCATCACTGCACCCACTTATTCTTTCAGAATGTTGGCTCATTCATTATTTAACCAGCTGTGACCCAAACTGAACACTTAGACCCCAGGTTCTGATGGAAAAACATTGCAATTTTCCTCTCACTTTAAACAGACGTCCTGCAGCCAATTCAGAGTGTTTTAGATATAATTATCCCTGTGCAATTGCATTTAAAATGCACTGTAAAAGCATACTGCAAATCCAAACCAACAGGCATAGATGTAATGTGTTTCTGGATAATAAAACATGATTCTAAGGAGGGTAATCTTAGAACATAAGGTTACAAACAACAGGAGTCTGTCAGTCAGCCCTTTTAGCACATTTGGCTGATAGAAGCTAATTGATCCAAGGCTGTCATCAAGCTGGTTCATCAAGCTGGTTCAAGAAGGAAGTATTGACTTTACTAACATGGCAACTTGTTCCAGATTCCAACAATTCTTTGTGTAGCAAAGTGTCTCCTCTTCTCAGTTTTAAATGCACTTCCACATCGTTTCCACTGGTTTGTATTTCACTGTTGATTCTGAAGAATTTCGTCATGTTGACTTTGTTCATGGCTTTAAGGACTTTGATTACTTAAATCAGGCCCTCCTTCATTCAGTCTTCTGTGTTAAGGACTAAAGAGATTCCATTCTCTTAGACCATCAATGCAGGACATTCATTTAAACCTGGGACTGTGTCTGGTCGCTCATCTCTGGACTGATTACAGAACAGCATTTCTTGTGTAAAGGCCTGCAAGTAGCAACATGCACATTGTACGAAATGAGTAAGAATGGTGTTTTCTGTGTCTTATTTTGTCGAGGTAGGGCATTCACTGATAAGATGATTTCCATTGCAACAACTACAAAGTTTCAGAACCCCTCCTTAACCAGGAAGAAAAATTCCAACAAGAAGGACATTTTACAACTCCAAAACATAAGAAAAATAACAAACAGCAGCAGCTTCATTTTCTCCAATAATGTAACATTCAGATTCCCGCCATCCTTCTTAGATTATGAAGACAAATCCCTCTTCCCTTGTGCTAATGTCACTACACTGCATACTTCAGAACTTGGAGTTGCCTAACATTTACTTGTGAGTGAACCCGCTGTCATTCTGAAGGAAAGGAAGGGAAAGCCCAAACATGACCAATCCAGGCCTCATAGGAAATGGAAGGGAGCTGCAGGTGTATGAAAGGGCACACACTTCACATTGTTGTGCCGCATTAACATGCAATCAGCCTTCCACACTGAATCAAAGGACATCTAATGGTTTCACCATCTCCAAAGCATGTCTGACCCCTGCTGGTGTGAAATCAATCTGAGAAGGGCTTTTCAGTGCCACACCTTGAGGGCTAAGCATCAATTCCTCCTTCACCACTGTATAATTTATCAAAACTACATTTTTTTCGACCTTCTCATTCAAATCTCCAGGCACTGCTTGATAATAGATGTCTCATTAGGAATATTTCTATGCCGGAATCCGATACCAGTATGTTACTTTGATTCAAATTGCTATTAAACTACTTACATCAAATTTAAATGATTAAGTTGTACAATAAAATGGTTGATTTTTATCTGAGGGTTGATAAAAATTGGTTTTAAAGGAACAAGTAGGAGCTCTTTTATTTTCCAGTCATATTACAGACCAACAGAGCAAGAGTCAGATTTTACAGAATAACAGAAGCATGACTGGTGATACGCTGGAATGGGATCAGTTGTACGATGCTGACAGATGTGCATATCCATGAATCATTCAGTGCTGTACAATAGGATGGCAAATACTGCCACAAAACCAAGGGACTTTACAAATAAACTGGACACTCCTATATACAGTACATGATGGTATTTCATCATACCATCATCAGATTTTGTATCGGGATGACCATAACATCTTGGCATGAGCATTCAGTTAATAATACATCCTACAGACAGCTTGGGATGAGGCTCCTTCTGCAGTGCTGATAGATAGCGTGTATAGTGTTTTTTCTGTGTGGATCTCTCTGAATACTTCCTTTTGAATGACACTAACTGCTGAGTCTTTCTGGGCCCCTGTAGAACACACATGAAAGAAATCGGATTCAGATATGCTAAATGGTCTTACTTAACCCCTGTCAAGTTCCGAAAAGAAGGAAAGTTTTGAAGGGGCCTGTACTTTCAAGACTGCTGGCTGTACTTAATAAAAGAAGGCTGCTGGGTCAATGAAAGAAATCCAAGATGTCTCTATTGTGGCAGTTTTTCAGATTTCAGCAGCTACTAATTAGCCCCTTTGGGCAAGCGAGCTATAAAGCCTCCCGATGTGAGCAGTATCAACAGTCTGGCATGCAGAAGCACTGGGGCAGTACACAATCAATGACACGGACCACAGCCACCCCTCGTGAACGAATGAGACTTGTTTTATCAACTGTGTGAACTGGGGCCGTCTGGGAGAGAATCAGCCTCTTCCCCTCTCCTCTCTCGAGGAACTTGCCCAGCGCCAGAGACAGGTGAAGTACCGCAGGATAAAAGAAACCGACACCAGCTGAAAGATGTAATGAGCTTGTTTAGCTCTAAACAGTGTCGGTCTTCACTAATACACAGTAGGTGAGCAAGTGGTAAGAAGATTTAAATGTATCGAGGTCATTTGCTCTATTTTCAAAAACTGTATGTACAGAATATACTGTATAGGATGCCTTTTTTTGAGCGTGTATGCTTTCTAACCTTAGAATGGAAAGCTGCTTTACAAATGGCTCTAGGTCATAACACAGCGCTTTCTTTTGCTAAAGTTTCAATCTTGCTTTACTCTTGTCATCCTAGTAATACAAAAGCAACTGCTGGCATCAAAAGCAGAACTATGAACCTGGGTAGGAGTAAGTAAAACACTGGCGGGTTCTACAGTATATTGAGAGTTAGAATTAAAAGACTCATGTTTAAGTGTGCCCTCATATATTGGAAGTGATGCCAATACTATTGGTAGAGCAGTTGCTATTGCTGTTATCAGGAGTATTATTGTCACCACTATTACACTCATCAACATCAGTTCAACAGCTACAGGGGACTAACAATGCTACACTGCTAGCAGACACAGATGTGCACTCCGAGGAAGTTAGTATCCATGAAAACCACCCCTGGGGAGAAACCTAGGGCTCTGGTAGTCAGCCTCTTTACCTCTGACAAGGTGCTGTTCAGCTGGAATATCTGCCCCTCTCCTTCCACCTGCCTGACGCACAGTTTGCAGGCCAAGTCCACGGTGGACAGGCTGAACCGCTCCAGTGTGAAGGTGCAGTGCTGGTTCCGCTGGGATCCGCTCCAGATCTGGTAGAATGGAATTTCCTAGGAGCACAGAGATGAGAAGACCCACATGAGAGAGAAATTCATCCCGCTTTTCAAATATAAACACTTCCTTGTGTTTATCGACAGACCTCTTCTGCTCCAGAACACGTAATTCAGTATTCAGAATTCGTCTAGCTAATCTGCAGACAAGAGTAGGTAATTAGAGACATTAATATCTACACACATACTGCTCAGACTTGTTAGGCTTCTTCCAGTGTCTAATTGGAAGAAAAAAAATGTTAAAGACTGAAGACTGACAATCTATTTAACACACAAGGGCATTTTTTATTTCGGAATAAAGTTAGAAATACAAATTCCTTTTTTATCATTTGTGTTTCTTTTCAAAAATATCAGATGAAAACCACAACAAATTAAAAACCACAGCAAATTAATCAACAGAGAGCCATGTTTACATCTTTCCTAAAGATGGCCCTGGCAGTCTGCGGTAGGGTAGAAGCCCAGGTGGGTCAGAACCACGTTCTTGTCTTCCACCAATACAGATCACTAAAGAGCAGAACAAACTTTAAATGTTATATACAATACCGCACAACTTGAAATAACGTAAGGAAATGAAGTATGTCAAGGTACTATTGCAATGTAAAAAAGCCCATCTGAGTGTATATTACATAAGTACTGAATACTTGTTTTATCTTCTTGAGAGAGTGGCAGTCATTCCAAACTCTTTAGTTTTGGTACAACATGAAGCAAAGACTCAGCTGGTCTTTTCTCGCTTGACTGGAATCACTCAGTGCCTGCCTCCTGTTCCTGTGTGACCCACGCCACTTGCCCTGGGGGTGGCTGGTTTGTGACGCTACCTGATACTTGGCCAGAAGCTTGCTCTTCCAGAGGGAATGTGGGATGTCATGAATGGACAGCCGGAGGTTATGGGTGCTGTCCTTGAAGTGAAGAGTCTTTGGTTCATCCAAAAGCTTTCCACCCATCTGCTTCTCCATCTGTAGAACCTCCTGCATGACACCAGGGCGGCAGTGTTAGAGTCAAGTCTCACCAGGGGTCTCCGAATGCCCCTCTTCCTGGCCTGGCCATGCTCTCCTCCCCCCCTCCTGCCTTGGCATTGAAAAAATTGAGGATGTCGCCCAGCTAAAACCAGCCAGCATGGCTGTTGTGAAACAGAAAACCAAAAGCTAAAAACAAAGAGGGGAAAAAATTAAAATGCTCTTTTCCTTGCTGACTGCACCGCCTAATCACATGCCAAACAGCCTGTTTAAATCGTCATTCGCACTCCTGATACTTGAGCCTTTCTCTCCCACATGCAGACAAATACAACCACATACGTGCCCCCTGACACATTGCCATTACTGTCCTCACTTGATATAATACTGTAATACCATTCCAAACAGCACCCCCTTGTGGCAGGAGGACAAGGACTCCCAAACATGAGACGTGAGAAGTACTACAACGAAGAGTGACTGGACAGTGAAACGGGATTTCCTAAGTACCAACAGAACTCAGGTGGACCCTAAAAGGTCACCACCACACCAATAAAGCCTATTTTTTGTACAGTGTATTCTTACAGGTCTGTATTTATGTGTGAAATGTTAATGAATCCACATCATTTTATAATTGTTACAGGTCGGTTTAATTAGTAAATGCATATATTCTACAATCCTATTGTATCGAGCTGATTCCCATAACAAGCCAGTATTATGAGTCTGCAAGAGTTGCAACACACGGCCAATGACTGCCAAGTCAACAGATATACAGTATAGCATGTGTATTTGTGTCTGCTTTCCACAGTGTTTGTTGTGTTACAAATCTTGCCCTTGCAAAAGGACTGCTCATTTACTGTAATAACATTTTACTTAGTTGCACATCTTGATGTGACTCGTCTTTCTCTGCTTCTAAAGTTGGGTTTAATAGAACTGTTAAATACTAAAGAACACTGTATATTCTACATCCAGGGTATGTGACGACAGAGCGTAATTGATCTTGCTGTCTACATGCAGCAACCTGGCAAGCAACAGCTGTCAGACATGCCAGTCAATAGTACTTGACTTGAAGGTGTCAAAGAGCTTGAAACTTGTTTATCAACAACTATAAAAAGCAGAAGAAAAAATAACACACAGCATGATTTCATCAAACCATTCTCCGTATAGTAAACAAGACAATGCTTAGTCTCAGTGGCAGACTCAGTGTGCTCTGCTCTGCCTCTTCCTCCTTGACAACCCACAGCTTGTTCTGTTCCCTACTCTGCCCCCTCACAGTGCCACTGTCACCCTGTGATCATGACAGGACTCCGCTGTCTCTGCTCCCTGATGAAGAGGCTGGAGATAGCAGCTGCCATCAAGAGCTCAGCTCGGGAAATGAGACAGTGGGTGATGGAGGCTCTACAACACAACGCACAAACTCGCCTCACCCAGATCTTTGCAAATGACAGCCTTTTCTATAGGAAGTCGAGACTGAATCCAGATCCAGTCCAGCAATTGTCTCTTGACCACTGTATATAATTTAAAAATAAGAATTAGGAGAATGCCTAGTCTCATAATTGTTGCTCTATAAAACAGTGTTCATGTTCTGTCTAATTTGTTTTTATTTGCATATGCATCAGGATGTACTAACTGCCTCTGAATGTTATCATTCAGATGGCAGATGAACCCAGTTTAATTTAATTAGCCAAGGCGAGTGCACAATCCCGCCCGCGCTACCTTGAGGGCGTCCTGAGTGTCGTCCAGGCAGTAGACGCGGATGTGGTACTCCAGACTGCTGCAGGTGATGGGGCCGAAGATGGCCAGCTTGAGCCGCTTGGCAGCCGCTTTGCTGATGGACTGGCCCACCAGGCAGTAGGTGCTGAGGGTCTCGGTGAGGATGTGACACGCCTCCATGTCCATGTGGATGTAGCAGGGGGTGGTGAAGTTTTCCTCCCCGACGACCACCACGTCCTGTGGAAACACACAGCGTCAGCGGCTCAGGGTCTGCAGAAGACCAGGGACTGACAACCACAAACCACAGGTTCTACTGATCAAACGCATTTTCACTGGCACCAGGAAACATCCTAAATATTATTAAGGTATAGTATATTTATTTCCTTGCTTTATTTGTAAATTTTTCTATTGGTCCTCCTATAGTGTAATCTAGTGTCATCACCACACGATGGACAGGTGTCCTGTCCAAGATTCTGTCTTGCCCTGTGTTCTGTGCTTCTGAGATGCCCCAGCTCTGGGCTCCAGGCACTGGACCCTGGCTCCAGTTCCACCAGGAATAATGGATGGATGGACATCTGCCTGCCTCAGGTCATTGAACATCTTTGCAGTAGAAGTGCTGGGTTAAGCCACATCCAGAGGAACTGCCAATGGATGATGGCCATATAAATTGCAATCATATGAAATGTATTCTTTTTTATCTGTGTTCTTCTGTACAGATTCAAGCTGTGATGCTTTTCCCTGTTAGTTGTACTGCTTCATTATTTATAATCCGTATGTCTGCATAAGCCAAGAGATGTCATTAATTTTCCCTGTAACACAAGCAAAAGGAATTAAAACACTTTAGTCTGGGCATTGTACAGTAGCATTATGATTGGTTATTAGTGTCTCTTAATATGTCTGAAGAGAGGCTGAAACCACTATAGCAGGAATAATTGGAGAAATTGTCTAATGCAATGTCTTATTTGTTGGCTATATTTATTTTGTTCCTTAGTACCAAAGCTCTTGTTAAAACACACACATGGACACAAAAAATTAGTTTTTATTTGTGCTGAAAAGGTGCCAAGTGTTTTATTACATTTACTGGTGTCATCTACTGTATATGCTGTGTCAGTTTGTGCTAAAATGAAATACAGGAAGAACAGTATTCCTTTGACTGGCCTCTGTAGAAAGTAAGATCAGAGGTGGATCTTTATCTTTATTCACTTCATCGTTTCCCATCACAGTTGTGATCTGGCAGGTCCTTAGTGATTGTCCTCTGACATGCTCTGTTTCTCCATTCAACTTCTCTGACCGGTGGATCTTGCCAGGCACCTGGCTACAATACTGTCAAGCACCAGGTATGTTTATTCTTATTTTAGCTAACAGGGTTTTCGGTAATCTCTGCTTCACCAGGGTATTACTTGTGGAAGAAAGTCCACTGTTAACTTTTTAGTGCAGGTGTACATTAGCACCATAGTCTATGTCTCAGAAAGAGTCTCAGAACGATTGAGAGTTGAACTCAAATTCCCTGATATCCTTCCAACCCTGCATCTTAACTATAACACAAGTGAAGGCAGGTGGATTAGTCGCCAAGAGAAAAAAGAGCAGCTTTATTTTGATGTTTTACCACTAGAGGTCAGTGTTAAGACTTTTCAAACATCTTTTTAAAATCAGTGACACTACAGAATGCAACGGAGTTCCGGGGCACAGGAATACAGCAAATTGATGGTATAAGTGTGAATTATTTTCAACCGCAGCGTAGACAATTCCTGATTGACTGCTTAAGATTTAGGCCTCTCTGCAGGGGGGATGACTTCTTCAAGGGATTATAAAGAAGAGCCTATGAGAATAAAAGACTGAATTACAGTATCTTTCAGTGCAGGCAAAACATAAAATTACAGCTGCCTTGTATGCTGAGATAAATGACTAAATATAGTTATTGTCAAACTGAAGTGTTGCTCTTTCATGTATGTCTGCAAGTTTGTTTGACTGCAGAAAACAACTTTAAAGAAAATTCCAAATCTAAGACTTCTCTTTTTTTAATTTCTGCAGGGCTCCTAGTAACATTTCTTTACAGGTTAATAACTAAAAAAATAAATACTTGCTGCCTGCTTTTTCTTTTCATCTGTCTTATTTACATATAAATGAATATCCATTGACACTATTACTGTAGTATTATTTTCAACTTATTAACTGGGTCACACCCTGTCATTAAGTATCTAAAAATACAGCATGAATGCAGAAGGGTTAGACTGTAAGACTCCTTTGGTGCTTTTTCTGTGTACACATTTTAAACAAGCAGACAGTGAACTGTGTACACAGATCTGTCATTTGTTCAGGGCCAGTAAGGAGCAAAAGGCTACGACAGGTGAAGGGGTATAATCCAACCTCAGACGCAGGGGCAGCAGCACGATCCCTCGGCTACTAATCTCTTGAAATCATTTTTATTTCATGCATGAGGCTCCACAGAGGAGGTGCAGCCACAGTTAGGCACCCCCCCCCCCACTGGATCTCAGTGGGATGTCAGTGGGACACCTCTGCTCTGAAGCAGGTTTCCAGTTTCCAGGTCCCCCGACTGGCAGGCGCACATTTGTGAGTTGGCATTTCCTCGCTGTGAAATGGGCTTCAGGAGACGGAATAAATATGTGTTGCAATCAAAGCATATTACAGTGTGCACTTTACACATGGAAAAAACATCTTCTAGACTTTAAGAGAAACTCCTCAGAAGGACAATGCTGTTATCCTAATGGTTTTTTGATTAGTAAGGCTCACAGCTCTCGCGGCCAATTGAACATTTTGCAATTGGTACTTTGAAAGCTAGAAAAGTTTTATAAAAAAATGCTATTCCATTTGGTAGTCTAGCAGTGTAGCTTGTAGTGAACAGTAGTAAGTAGGTGGCCACCGTACATTTGTCCCTCACACCTACTGACAAAGATGTACCCTGCTGCAATGGCAGCCAGAATATTTTCTGAATACAATAGGCAAGACCCTCTCTGACGCTAACCTGTGGCCCTGCTGCCCTGGTACTCTGCCCCTGAACTGACCTGTGAGAGGGTTACTTAAAATGACAAGAAGAATAAAATGAACAGGCAGTGCATCTATTTCACTGTGCTATTCAGATGCCAGTGTGTCATCACTGGCCTATCATCTCTTTGTGCTGCGCTGTTTCTAAAACTGGCCTATTGTTTGCCTGGAAATAATCTGGCTTTAGTCTTTGAGTTTGACATGAAACTTCTGAGATTTGAGAAATTGAGATTGTTAACACTCATCAAATCAGGGGTGGATTTCTTTAGTCACCAAGTATAAGATTCTACCTCAGTGGTCTTGGAACAGACTTCAACATTACAAGGCACTACACAGCCCTGCTTTTCCTTTTTAAGTGATTTAAGTGCAAAACAGTAATGCACCAGAGAATTTTTGGAGTCATGCTGGAGGTAAATTTCATCATTCCTACAAATCCCTACACATTTAATTAAGACTCCTGCAATCAGAAACACAGAAACAGTGGCAAAGAAAAAAACAATTTGATATTTAAGAGAGACAGGTATGTCAAATTTCTTTATAATAATTCCTTTCAATAATCTGTAGAGTCCTAATTAGGATACTGGCCTTCTCTTTACCCAAACTCGCACAGCAGGTTTGTTTTCTCTTTCATAAGAAAGTTGACTTTTCTTGGTTTTTTTTTCCACTTTTTTGTCTCCCGTTTCATTTCTTATTCTCAAAATTAATATAACCCCCTGCTGTGTCTCGGCTCCAGGACTTGCAGTCACAGCCACCTCCCATTCATCACACTTATGCGAATATACTATTCATGTTAAACTCAGGAGTCAAAGACGTGACGATGGGGACGCTATGAGTTCTCATGTGCTGCTGAAGTGGAAGGTACAACACAATATTAAATGACAGACAACGATAGATTACGAAAGAAGGAAAACGCTTATAGCAGACATTGCTTCTTTTGAGGCTTAGTTCTTAATACCTAACACCGTATCAACCAAAAAAGATAGCTGAAAAGCAACAACTAAGCATGCCAGACTGGCAGTGAAGCTGGTAATGCAGAAAGTGAAGTGCTATAGAAAAGGAAAGCAGCAACATCCTTTCCGTAAATGCTACCAAACAAAAGTGCAGAAATGTGTTTACTATCTGCGCATACAATAATTATTCAATGTAAATTGAATAATTTACATTGCAAAATGCTAAATGCCATCCTCCCCTCTCACTCATAACCCAAAATATGTGTTTTTATACAAGTTGATAATCTGTATTGTAAATAAGCACAAATTAGCAGTAGATAGATGTTAGAGATGGAAAATTAACAGATTTAAAATAAAAGCACTACTTTGGTTTAAAATGAAGAAAAAACACTTGACAGATGGCAGGGAAGAGAGTCTGGCTGTGTACAGTGGGAGTTTTTTGATTGTTAGGAAAATGTGTTCCACATAAATCAGGGATGTGAAAGGAGGAATTCAGCAAATTCCAGACCCTGGGACAGGTTGACCGCTCACCTCCCACTGGCCTTGCTGCGATTGGTTCTTCAGCTGGACCTGCCAGTCCTCAGTGTTGGCCTCCGCGCAGTGGTGCATGGTCAGGATGACCGGGCGGGTCAGCAGGGCCCCCAGTGGCCCACAGCTCACCACGGGGCTGAGCGCAGTCTGCACGTCCTCCATGGGCGGCCTGGACAAGGACAGTGGCACTGCTGAGTTCCCCTCCTGCCACACAGGCAGGCAGGGCCGGAGCCTGTCTCTGTGTGTTACACTCTGCCTGGCAGTCCGGACTGGCCAGTCTGGTTTGCTGGAGTAAACGAGTTTCTATCTTGGGCTGGACTTGCTTTATGATTTAGCAAAGCAATGATTTAAATAAGGAGCTAAATGTTTTCTTTGGGTACACATACTAATTCTGCTACAAATCCCAGGGCAAATTAATACTATAATCATCTCCATACAAAAGTTGTAAGCCTATTTCTGTCTCAATTCAAATTCACCCTTCACCCCTGCTGGTCTGTAAGTACTCCCTCACTTTCTGCTTCATTTTCTGAAGCTTTGCTGGGAAATGTGGGAAAGTGCCAAATTTGGAAAACTGTAAAAACCACAGGGGAAATTGGTAGGGGGGTGGCATTTTTATTTCATTCTGTCACACATTCAGAAGCGTTTTAAAATAAGGTTCACAAGTGTTTTCTATTTCACTCCCCCTGTCCCTATTATGCTGAGTATAAGCTGCAAACTAGCTCCATTTACATTATTCTCTTTTGTGGTAAGCTAGCAGGGCACCTACCTCATGTTGTCTTTTCTATGAACTGTCACATACATTTCATACACTCGTCCCTGGGGAATCGCCCCTGCTGGCACCAGCAAGCTCACCCCTGCAGGAGAGAAAAGCACACTGGCACTAGAACACAAAAACTCTCAACCAGGCAAACAAAACGGCAGCCAGTTTCAGAAATTAATGTCTTCCTGCATCCCATGCCCTTTGCGCAGATCTTGTTTAGATGAGTCAAACATGAAAAATGAGATATGCACTTTTTAAAAAGAATTAAAATATATTTTTGCATTAAAAAGGCAGGCACTGGCCGTCTCCTAGCTTACTGTGGCATTCGAGAGAACACATTGATTTTTCATGTCCTTGTGCTGAATATTTCAAAAGATGACATTTATTTTCAAGCGCTGTGGTGTCGAGCTGTAGCTGTGAAACCGAAACAGGGCAATTAAAGTGAAATTGAAATGCTGACTTTTTTGTATTTTTTTTTCCAAGACGCATTTCAGGAGAGTGAAGAAAAACAAATTAATTCATTATTTCCCAGACACTGTCTTTAAAATAAAATGTCTCCAGAAATTAACTGCACCAAATACTCCTGGAAGGATTTTGAAAAGTACTCAATGTTTTAAGAAACCTAGGCTAAACTTTGAACCAGAGGAGCATCAGGGTGCACAAGTGCTCCTCTGGGGATTCACTGTTCAGCAGATTCTATGTGGTGGGTTTAGAGGTCACACGTGTTTCAACTTCAGCCTAAGACAGTGTGGTTGTCTGTACGTACACAGGTACAAATGTAGGTACTGAACTCTGCTTTGCCTCATCTCTCTGAACTTTTGTGTCACAATGTAAGCCCTCTCAGGAGTGCAAATCTTTTCAATCTCAGTTCCACTCCTCCATTCTTCTCTGGAGACTTTTTCTTTTTGTTCAACTTCTCCAAAAAATCCATGCTTGTAAACCTGTGGCACAGCCCTCTCATCCCATGTTCACAGTGCAGGGCAACACTGCCACACACCTGCACCCACATTGCAAGGCCTGATCCCTCTGTTCACCAACAGCACCGCTTGAAAAACCGGTACCAGAGGCCAGTGAAGGTTTTAAGCATTGTTTGCAGTCAATTTAATTCCCTCCCTCAGGGAATAATAGTCATTTCTAGATCTCAAGCGCTGTGCAGCGATGTGCTGCAGCTTGATGGGAATCTGAGCTTGTCTGCTGCACAAATAAAGGGTGACGTTTAATAATAAATGTGCTCGAAATACATTTTCCAACAATGGGAGTACTAGAACAATTTCCTTTCAAATTCGAACCTGAACTGCGTACTCATTCCAAATACAGTATTACATATGCAGAGCAGTACCTTTAATGTCATCATTTGGTCATTTATCATGAAACATTATTACCTTTACCACACTAGTTTCTATTCTTGGCATTTAAGATTACAGCACTCATTAAACTGCTGTACATGATACATACTCTACTACATCTAAAGGTAGACCTGGAATGCCTAATGGTTAGAGAACGAGATGCAAAAGCTTAATTTTAAAAGTAATGTTTTGAAAAATATCTAAAACCCAATTCTACATACGTTAATGGATTTCTGAGGCAAAGTCACCGGTAGCCTCCTGCAATCCACTGATCTGCTCTCAAACTACAGTAAGACTGTAATGGTCAGGATACTGGAAAAGGGAGAAAGGTGAAACAACCTGTTCTCATTTAGATCTCAGCACACTTTTTGGAAAAAAAGAATGTACCCAGAAGCTAACGTACCTGTCAAGCTTGTTAATACTTGCTAAGGCTATAACAACACTCTTGGTTATTGATTCCTTGAAAACACACAGTGTGTATGTATTTCAGATTCTGCTGCTTCCTGATTTACATGCATTATTCCCCTTAACCCCTTCCCATTAAACAACAGCAAAAAAGATGAGGATGACTTTGGACTTGGGCACGACTTCAGCATTCTTCTCCATTCTAAGCAATTTGCTCAAGGAAGTAGACTTTCATGAGGGGGTAGAAGTTCAATTTCTGTAAATGGAACTACACCAGTCATCTGCTCCAGAATGTGGCTCCTCTGCGTGCTGCTCAGTTGCAATGCTCAATGTGATAAAGTCAGCCCTATTTAACACATTAGTACAATTTCCTGTAATGGGAATTTATGTGTCAGGTTGTTATTTATGACACTACATTATAAACACTAACTTAAGGAGTGCTGAAGCTGTACTGAGCTCCTGGTATTCTACACGTAGTTCATTAACAGCCTAAATCTCAAGTATAATCTGACTAAATAAGGCATTGATAAAGTCAGTGCTTACAGGCTTAGAGCAGCAAGCATAATTTTAAAATTGCCTCATGAATCTGATCTGGAATTTATATTAATTTGGAAATATTTCTAACACATCTACTATTAAACAGTGGTTACGATTTATTGTATGTTAGAAGATATTGGTGTATACTAAGGCTTAAAATATATTGGGCATAAACTCCATATTGTTCAGCTCTTAAACCAGATAGTGTCTACTGTTGTTTTACATCGGTTGTAAGTAATTTATGTTTTACTTTGTCAGTTTCTAAAAGACACCATGATAAGCCGCGTACAATTATATTTAAAAGCAGTCAAAGGTAGACATACTGTACTTGCTCCACTGTAAAAAATTATCTGGAATAGGAATGCAAATTTTAATACGAGTGTTTTTAAGTTTGAAGAAAAACTGCTGCATTGCAACACAAACATTTCATTTTAGATGGTATATTTTAGCAGAAAACATATGTGAAAATATTGCAAATGCATTTCGTAAGCTCCATTTAATTTATATCATGATTTGGGGTTTCTGCTCCCAGGGGAGCTGGAACTAGACCAAATGCATAGGTATAGGAGCTTTAAACATTTAAATGTAAAAGCTGCAGAGTAAAAAACTCTAAAACCAATCTCTTGGCATCTCTTACTGGGGGAAGTTTTTTTTTCTACCACGGGCTTTAAAAAAAAACCACAGCACTGTACCCCACAAAGCCTCTGAGCCATGTAGCCACAGGACAAGGACACTGCCTACACTTGGGAAAAGCTGAGGACACGGGGTAGAGCCAGCAGCGGAAAAGAGGCATTAGTTTCCATTAACGAAAAAATAACAGGGAATTGATCACACTCTCATGTATATCTGATTTATGATCACACGGTTTTAAGGTTACACTGCTTTAGCTACGTGAGAGAGCAAAAACACACTATCATCTTTAGATGTGCCTGAATCTGGAGAAGAGTGGTAGCACTCAAATAAATAAATGGGACTGGAACATGATCTACTTTTCCCTGGAGCCTCAATAACTTAGAGAACATTTTCCACTCACAATACAGCAGGGTATAAATACAGTTGATTCTCTCTGTGCAAATCTGGTACAATGCTGCACAAGCAGTCAAGCATCCATGTACAGAATGTACTGCACTCGAAACTTCCTCTGCGGAAGGTGCAGAGTTCACTGTAACCTACACCCCTTTCTCAGCTTCAGGTCCGTCACAGTCTCAACATATTTTGTAGTGAACTGAAAGTATTTGCTTTTCTATTTCTTAGGCTTCTCCCTTTTTAAGTTAAATAGTGGGTGACATGGTTATGGAGCAGAGAACCCGAAACCTGTAATTAGTACATTATGGTGCTTATTATCTGCTGTGTTCACTGTTAATTAATTAGATGGGCTGTCTGCAGACAGCAACAAACCAGCCTTTCTGTTTTTCTCTTGACTGGCTAAACAGTTGTGAAAAGGATGTCCCAGACTTTGCAGCCGACGGAGAGCCCTCTGGTAGCTCTGGTCTTCCCACGCACCTGAGTTTGGGATGATGAGGTGGCCACCCATGGAGTTGAAGGAGCCAACGGCCGTGCAGGAGGGGTCGCGCTGCCGGGCAAGGCTCTGGTTGCGCAGGTTCATGGTCTCATTGTCCAGCAGGGACTGCGTGACCTTGGGCGACAGCTTGGAGGAGAAGTCGGAGAGGTCCTCCTGCGGGGTGACCAGGCCCGAGGAGTTGTACACTTTGATCTTCAGATTGGGCAGGGGGTCCAGCAGAGGGGAGTTGGTCATGGGGATCTTGTCGGAGACGTCGTGCAGGGCGTAGACGGGCCCGCGGTACATGGCGGCCGCGGACGTCAGGTCAGGAGGGACAGTCAGCAGGTCCGCTAGGGGGGCAGGAGACAGCAGGGTGGAAGAATGTGATTCCCAGCAGTGGAGGGCGTTCTGCATTAGTTCCCAACCTCTCGGCAGCACCAGAACATAGAACACACACACTGAGCTAGGCTTCAGCTGAGCCCACTCTTGGCCTAGTTTTCTGCTTTAGTAACAGAATATTAAAACAGCCAGAGAATCCTTAAAAAAACAACCTTCTCAATCTCTCCTGAAACTTGTGGACTTGAAGACTAGCCTTGTCTACAGCTGCCCACACAGAATCCTCTTAATCTGGCCTTACTGAAATCACAGCTCCAAGTCCTCTCCTTTCCGAATTTTGTTAATTTTTAATTTGATTCAGATACCAAGTGGCATGGGGATACATTCAGTTTGATTCAGATACCAACTGGCATGGGGATAAATGCATGAAGTACTTATTTTTTAATGAGTTTATCTCTAAAGGGTGTACAGATGAATGCTTAGAAAAAAATAAAATTCTGCTGAGTGGGTGTTGAAAGCACACAGAGTGCTATTGAACTTCAAACTTGACATTATTCATCACAATTATTCTAAAGTGGCCAGGATATGAGCCAATTAATTGAATATCATGAAGATCATTAATTCTCAGTTCAACAGCAAATGTGTTCCAGGATTTGTGTGCTGAAATCACAATTTGAGTGATTTAGTGCTGAATATGGATAACATGAAAATGGATGTCAAAAACTGGACACCCCATTAGCTGGCAGAACAGTTACAGTTTAGCCTGTCATTGTTCGCACTCTGAACGATGACAGGCCAAGGAACAGACAACAGAAACACAGATCACCATGAAGGATGTGGGTTTTGCCTGGTGCTACTGTTGGCCAAGCTGGTCAATTGCTTAAAGACGCTAGTGGCATCACAAGTCTTCTCCTTCATGCTCTGGCATCATGCCTGGTTGACTCACTAAACCACCAGACACAAGTGCAGAGTGTTTCATTTCTGAAGCAATTAAATGGTTCTGAGCACCACCCCCAGGAATAATGTCTGCACATTATATACTGTATAACTATGAGGGCTTCCCAGAGAGGCTGGGTAGCAACAGTTCTAAATGCAGGACTTACGTCACTGGAACTGAGGTATTTTAGTTTCACAGCAGGTATCCAATCCATTTTTAGCTAAGGTAATTAGAAATTGAGGATTTGAACTACTTTTTCCACAGAACACATGGTACAAATGGAGTCAATCTCCAGTTTACTGTTTCCGGACATTTTGTGCTGTTCCACACAGAATCATTCAGATGGTTTTCTGACGTGAGAGCTGCTGTTGCCTGGTAGCTCTGAAATGTGCTCATACAGCTAAAATTTAATTAGCAGTGAGCTCAGCCGCAATAATAAAACATAATTATTTAAATAGTAACCCGAGACTTTCCTCACAAGAAAGCAAGAGAAAGCAATGTCTGGGTGAAGTGCATTCGAATGCATGGCTGCCTGAAATGCCACCAAGACCAGTCTGGGAGTCAGGCATAAATTACATCTATTTCACACTTGGCTTTCATTTTCAGTCTTATTTAACAAATAATTGTGTATGTGCGTCTTCCAAATGCCAGTGCAGGAAAGTCTCTGGAGGGAGAACATGAAAAATAAAAATACTGTAAATACATCTAACATTTTTTTACCTAATACAAAGTACGCCTTCTTTACCTGAGGGAAACCATTCATGATTAATAAAGACTGTTTGAGCTCTAATCTGACATTTTTTATCTTCAAGTAATTTGACTTTAGTGTCGTAATGGGCAATGAAATTGCATTTTTCTTTTGCTTGCTGTTTAATTTTCCTTCCAAAGTGTGTGACTTAGGAGAAGAACAGGTCTCCTTGCTTCGATAACCTCATACAAACTCTCAAAGCACAAAATACCTGCCTCTAGTATCCGAGCCCTTTGCACAGAAATTCACTGGGTTTCTGTGAAGCAAACTTGGGGCTATAAAACTCTGTTTTAACAAGGAGTGACCCCTGACAGCAGTGAAAACTGAAAATATGAAAAGTGTTTATCTGACAAGGTGGGGAAAGAAGCAGGTGGTCTGCACATCCCTGTTAAATATGAACTGAAGAGAAAATGCAGGAACTGCCTGGATCTGGTTATTAAAATAGGTACAGTATGTAAAAACACCAGTGCCTGTGAAACTGGGAAAGGAAAGCAGTTGTGTTTCCACAGGACTCTTAGGACATTTGCAATTAAACAAAAAGCACAAACAATATGACCTTCCTTAATCTCCAATCTTTCTTATATCATCAGGAAAGAACAGTTTTGTAGAAGAAGAGTCCTTTCTTACCTGTTCTAGCAGTCTTGATATTGACAGGCTGGAATCCTCCATTTAAAGCCGAAGAGTCGATGATGTCCGAATCAAAGTCTCGGTGGTTTTTGCGGTAAACAAACAGCGCCACTATCACCGAAATCACCAGGCACATGATCACAGCAATGACAATGCCAACATAAAGGGCAACATCATCTGTGCTTGGGGCAGCTGAAGATATGAAGGACAGAGGAGGCCACATTAGTTCAAGAATGATTGTAGGCAGACCATATCTCAAAAGTAACCATCACATTTCAGTTTTGTCGCTATAACATTAAAAGTGATCAATATCATTGGCAAGGGAAGGTGAAAACATAATGAGGCTGTTTAGTATAGGCTCCTTATGAGCCTATGAGGAGAAGATTTAAGATTTTATTTCCACTTCAACCCTGCGCATCCAATTGCTTACCATGTATGTTGGTATCACTTCATCTTCAAACAATCGGGATGCTCAAAGTAACATGAAAGTATTGTTTGAGAACTTTGTCATAATGGCACTGATGTCACACTTGTTGTCATAATTGCACAGATGTCACACTTGTTATCGTAATGGCAATGATGTCAAAGGTAGAATCTCAAAGGTATTGCCTCAGACCAATTCCTTTCACACAGTTCTGCACTACAGATGTAGAGGTCACCAAACTTATGTGCCCTGGTTCCTTCAGACTGAGAGCCAGACCTTTCTTAAAATACAATACAGAAATTCCTGTGGCTGTACTTTTAGCATCTCATATTTTAATGTTTTTTTAATTCTGGGACCACCATCAGGTGCCAGAAATTATTTCTCATGAAAGCCAACAGATAATGCAAACAAATATGAAATAAATCCGATAATTCATGTGCTTTGAATATGAATTCAAACAGAAGTCAGGTATTAAAACATTGCAAATATGTACATGTTACCAATATGTTGAACAATCGATTAGAAGCTGAGATTATATGATGTTTTGCCCATCAGATGCAAATCACAAGACCATTAAAGAAGGAGTGATGTTATGAAAAAGAGGTTTGCAGGTGCCATCAGTAAGGCGCTATTCTAATAATACTGTCTTTTTCTTTCATTGGATCAACTCAACCTTCTTAACCCACTGCATTCCTGGAACATCCTACACACATCCGTTCTGGTGGGAGATAACGTGAAGAAGCCAGCTGTACCAACGTTGCAGAACTGAATGAACAAAAAGACGAAACTGTTGTGATGTCCTTCATATAACCCCGTCAACTATTTGTAAAAACAAAACATGTGTGAAGGCAATTCTACCAGTTTAGATGCACTGCCTCTGATCTGCCACTTGCACCAAAGGCTTTGTTATATTAAGCAACGACAATTAGAGCCTTTTGAAACCTGCCTTTGATTTCTGCTACGGAAAAGACGATTCTGTGTGGAAAATGAATCCTTGAACTGATCTCACTTGACGATCGAGATGTTTTTAGGTTTCCAAACTTTAGAATAAGCCCAAGTCTCTTCATTTGCTTTTTACACTGTACAAGTTTCAACACTGCAAAGTGCTGATGTTGGTTAACAGCAACATATAATGTGCTGACAAGCTGAATAAAACTCTATGCACTCTAAGGTTCTGAAAGTGTACTGGACAAGACTGGAATTACTGAAACTAAGTTGAATCCACATGGACAATTAATGTCATAACCAATGCTGGTCTACAATAATTCCTCTTGCAAATGTAACACAGTGTCAGTAGTTGAAGGAAATAATTGATGCCAGAAGTATCCTGAAGAACAAGACCAATGCAGTGACAGCTGGGGTTTCCAATCCTGGTCCTAGAGATGTAAGGAATCTTTAGATGTTCAGCTCAGGTTGCACCAGGCCAGATGTGCTTGTTCCTTAGGACGTTCCCAGTTACGGTCAGCTCAGATAACCCACTAATCCCAGAACCGGAGATCCCTCCACACTGTGCCAAGCAGAGATCAGCATTGTCTGAGTCACTTTGTTGCACAAAGATGTTTATTTTTAAAACAATGATGCATTAAGGTGTCGTACAGTATATCATCTTTTTAATGTCATCCTGAGGAGTTCTTACTATTTAATTTGACTTGCTTAAAAAATGTAAAGCAACTCACAAAAAAAGCACTTGCATTGCAAAGATTCTGGTTAAAAGATGACGGTGCAGTCCAGCTACAGAGGTGCTCAGGATGCCCTGTCATGTGACAAGGCTGACCAGGGAAGCTGTGGCTAAGGTGCATGCTGGAAGTTAATTAGCATGGAAAGTAATTATAATAGTAATGAGAACTGTCAGAATTCAATATAGGAGGCAATATGAGTGTAGCTTAACAGCTCCAGGTAATGATTTTCACTCGTAGAAACTGTTAGTAGAAAAACATCCTCATTTAACACAGCGAACAAGATTGCTTTCATTATTCCAGAGAGTCTTTGGGTTTTTATTGTTATCATTAGCAGACTCCAATCCTTAGCCTTCAGCTTCTATGCTGCAAACCTCTTAAATTTGTGGCTAAAGGTCACTTTGACCTTAGTAGGCTATGAAGCGCTGTATCTCAGAACTGTAAGAACAAGAACTACTCTATTTACAGTCCCAGCTCTGCATAGCCATTGAGTGAGGCCTGTGACCAGAGGGCAGGTCTGCAGGCTCCGAAAACTGAAGCCTCTCATACTGCTTGACACAGACTTAAATTTATGTGCAGTCTCTTGGCTTCCAACCTTTTATATTTTAATCATTAAAAGTACTTTAAAGAATGCAATGCAGATGGTGAAACAAATGGTGCAGAATATAAATACTACTAAGGCACTGGAGTGGTCAGTGTTGGTATCTGGTGTTTTATGATACAGTGTTTAGTAGCCCTTTAAGTGAATAAGTGCTTCAATTAAGTACTGTAACTGAAAGCTGGACTGAATCAGAAACGAGAAGACTCTTACTCCCGGGACCAGAGATGGAGGCCCCTGATTAAATAAATCAAGATGTATACATCAGAGCCATTTCTGACCATTAATTGATGGCAATTACTGATAGCAGGTATTTCTAACAATAACTGCCGAGTGTAAAATGAACCAAAGACAACATAAAAGCAGCAGACAGGCTGATACGCTCCTGCAGCATGAGGTCTCTCTTGTGATTTAAACATCAGGTTTTCTATGCAGCTTATTTACGGATAAAAAGGTGTTCTTCAATCTGAGTTTGGTACAGAGCACTTTAATACCCATCTTGTTAATACATCTCACTGCACATTTGTTTACAGGAGTGACACTATAAGAAACAAATAATCTAGGGATTTTCACTCCAGGCGTATAGGGATTCAGAATAGGAAATGTTGTATTTGATCGTGAACAACAAATCAGATGTTGCACGCCTGTCATATTCATACACCACAGCCTCAAAGGCAGCACAGGAGATTTGCCACCAACTTTCACAACTCTTCAGAAAAAAACAGAATGAGACCCAAAGCATGAGACCCAACAACACAGATAATCTGCAACCAATGTAATTTTAAAGACCTCATTTAGATTTCAGAAAACAAAAATCAGAATGAGCCTAAAGCATAACCCAAATAAATAACATGACGCAAAAAAAGAAACAGACCTTTTATAATTTACAGTAAAAGAACAGAGAACTCAAACAACAGTGAAATACATCAAAAAGTGCTTTACTTTGAATCACTGCTTTTAGTTCAGGAGCTGTTAAACACTTCACTCTCTGATTCTGTCATTATACAGTCTTTCTGCTCACTAGATTTTTGTAATGGCCTTACAGTGCCTGTGTCAGTGCTGTCTGTAACCCTTGTATTGAAAATAAAGGAAAAAGCTCCTGAGCAAAACATATTATAATGATCTGTAAATCCTTAAACACTGTGGATCCGTTATTGTGTGAGGGAATTCACGGGGAGATTCAATTTATTTATAATAACTTAAAATTCAGTTCTCTTGAGACTCACACAAGAAACCGCTTATTGTCCAGTATGACATGCAAGCCACTTTGTCTTCCTTTGGCTATGATATCCAGACACCAGCCCTACAGTGCTGGCTCAATGTCTCACCGAGACCTGCTACAGTGATGCCGTGTCAGTGGGGTCCCAGGACAGCACAGATTGCCTGTGTTACCTGTTGTTTTAGCTGAGCCTGAGACCTGATTGCGTCTCCCATCCACCCATTCATCCACTACAGTGTTCAAAACAAACTCTACGCAGTTTAGATATCTATTACTTCTAGTGCTGTTTTCTTCCAACAACAATGAAGTCATTGCCTTCTGAAGTCGGGGGTGTTTATTGCCCTGTACTGCTTTTCCAGGACAGTCCACAAGGAGATGGAACAGGTGAATTCCCTTCCCAGCAGCCTTGACATGCACAGTGACACATGACACCTACATTGCTCTGAGTCTGGAAGTTCAGGTAACAAGCACACTGCTGTCAGGCACATTTCACCTAAGGCACTTGGTAGTTTAAAAGGACAAACCAAACTCCACTTGAATTTCATGATCCCTTTAAATAATCTCCAGGAAAGCATGCTGTGTCCCAGAGAGTGAAATGCAACCTACGGAATGCAATTTCAATGTGTTTTTCCTCTCTACTTTGCTCTTGAATAGCCATTTATGACTATTTTATCTTTATCTATGCAAAGTACCTTATTGTAGTTGTAAAGTAACTAATGAAAAAACACCTTTCACTGTGGCATGTTCACTCAGGTTTTTTTAGATTTATTCTGGAATGGCCAGTTTTTCTTCAAAAACACAACATCTTTGGAGTTACAAGTTTTTAAACAAGTCAGGCTCACTGCCACAGCCCTCATATCAGCACAGGTGATGCAACCTGCACACATCTTGTGGAACAAGGAGAACACTTTGGAGGTCACTGCTACCTTTTAAGTAAAGCAAAGCCTGACTAACTTAATCTGTTTATGTACTACCTCTTGCTAATGACAGTGCCTAGAGTGGAACCAGTGATCTCCCGCATACAGGGCTAAAAGACTCAGCCTGAGCACCATGTAGCAGCTTTTATTGTGGTTGAAATACTTGTGAGCCCCCTGTCAGCGTTATCAGTATAATCCCATTCTGGTATTTAAATAACGCTGCCCTGTCCTACAGCATGCATCACAGATAGTCATAATCACAAGCAAGGTCAGGAATCAGGTCAGAAGCGACTAACCACCAAACCAATTTCATGTTTTAATCTCTGATGCTGCTGTACATTTGGGAAAAGGAACAGTTTATCTTGAGCTGCTTTGCTCTACAGAGCTTCATCAGATAAGATTCAGGAATTAGAGATAGGACACTGCTGCAAACAAGTACAGTACAAGGCAGTTTTGACCTTAAATACACAGCTTGTAACTTACAGGCTATATACACTGAAAGGTATTTAAACAGTGACACTGGATGAACTACGCTCACTGAAAGAGATCGATTGATGCTGACAAAAGTACGTAGTAACTTGTATTCTAGACTCTGGCAAGGAAAAAGGCTTGAGATCAGGTCCAATAGATCCCATTGATCTATTTGTCTCGTAATCAAACCGGCAGTAATTCATGAAGCAAGTCCCTGTGCTGGTACAGAAAAACATCTGTCGATTACCTGCATGACTTCCACCACCTGGAGCGAGCCAGAATGGGCTTCTTGTATGTGGAAATCACTGCTATTGACCAACCTGAGAACTCTGAGAGACTTGTTCACGAACAAATCAGCTGTGCTGTCTTTTACACCTTCAGGTAGAAGCCCCTGGAGTCGGGGATTGAGCTCTAGACCAGTGCAGCTGGTGCATAGTAGACTGGGCACAGCAGGGATGAGTCTCAGGAGTCAGGGACTGAGCTTTAGACCAGTGCCGCTGAGACTGTGTGGACAGTGAACGCCAACTGACAGTGTTGAGAGGGCCTTGAGTGGGTGTCTTAGGGCTTCATGAGCCCTATTAATTTCCCTTGGCTAACCACAGACCTCTAAGACATTGAGGAGATTTGTTTCTAACAAACATCCAAATATGCAGTTAACAAGACTGCCTTTGACCACACTAGGCAAGTTCAATCAACTTTTGAAATAAGGGGCCTGGGAAGCCCAATATGGAGATGAAGACACTCAAGGTAGAGTTTAGGTTAAAATGTCAAAAAAAACATTGTGGCTTTTTTACCATAACACTAATACAAGAACGATCTCTTCATGGCTGCGGGCTCTCCCAGCTCCAATAGTGTGCTGACCTACAATCCCATCATCTACATCTCATAAAGAAGGCCAGTGACCAACTTTGGAATAGCTCTATGTGCTGTACTGCTTGAGGCTCTATGTTCTTCTTTCAACTGTTTTAAAATACCCACACTGCATGGTAGGCTTAAACCAGCACAACGTCATTACTGACAATATGTCCTTGTCCAACATATTGCAATTGCTGTGGTTTGATTTTACATGTTTAACAAGTCAGGTAAACAAAATTATACGGTGACTTGATTTTTTAAATTACAGTGCATGTCACTGTCCCAATCATATTTATGGATGTTCATTTGCAGGTGAACATCAATGCCCAGTAGTAATGAGAAAAATCCTAGCAGCGGTCACTGCAGAGTTTTACCATCGCCGTACCAAGGTGCCACTCACAAGACTACTAGCTACCGAAAAGTCATTCCTTCATCATTCTGAAGTCCTGATTCGTCTTCACTTGCGTGGTCTTCTGTTTTTAGTGGTGGGTAATGGTGGATACTGGTCACTTTAAATCGTCAATCTACCAGTTTCAATCTGAGCCATTGTGTAAATACATTGGGAGAGAGAGGTACAGCACAACTGACAAGACTCATGAATTATAGTACTCAGCCAGGCTGTTGTCTCTGTGAGCACAAGGGTCAGGTTATACTGTGGTATAAAAACTGGAAGAATTTACATCTTGGTTGATAAGCAAGCTTCCAGTACTGACTCCTGAAGAGCAAAAATTATAGACCAGAATATGTATTTGCTATGTTTTTCAGATACTTCACTGATATCCCAAAAGAGGCATATCTTACTAGTGTGCTTTGAAGCTGCTAAATACAAACACATTAAAATGTATAACTCAGATTAATATATCTCTCTTTGAACATAATTAAATTGCAAAATCCAAGCAATGCAAACTGAAAGAACTGGATGTAATGATATATAACAACAGCTCAAGAACCAGTGAGCACACGCTCCCATTAAATTTGTCACCTTTCAGCTGGTGGAAGAAGAAAAGGCAATAAAATTTTGTTGTTGGAACACCAGTACAAGTTGTCTTTAGGAAATTGGAAAGAATATAATATCAACGCCAGAGATACTGAATTTAAGCTCACTGATGTAGTAATCAATCCCAGAAAATAAAATCCAAGGGCAGGAAAGAAGACCAGGTGAAAGGAGTATGAATACAAACATAACACAAAAAATAGTAACTATGAAACAAAAAGGAACATAAAACGCAAAAACTCACATGAAAATCCAAAGTCATTCTGGGTTTTCTGTTCAGTTGAAATCTGATAAAATAAACCTTTAAAAGAAAAGGTGAAATGAAAATTAAATTAAATGGAAACGAATCATTGGTATGAAAAATGACATTTTCTTCTCTTTATTTAGTGTTGGCTTAAAGCTCCCATTTTTGTAGACGATAGAGATTTAGCATCTATCAGCTTAATTTTAGTGCTTCATTAAGAACTAATGAGCAGGCAGATTGGATTTTTTTAGCTGAAAAATGGTCTCAAGTCACTAACTTTTAAAGCGCTTAAAGCCTGTGTTTGGGGTGAAACTCAAATGGATCTTTTCCTTTCCAAACACAGAGGGTCATTAGCCTACGGATAAGCCACTCTCCCCTGTCCTTGCCATATGTTCTAATTCCCTGGGCCTGTTCCGATCGACTCCGGCAGCATTCTCATTTAATTAGAAGGCCGGGCTGCTGCTCTTCGATGAAAGCACTGGGAGCTGGGCTTCTCTAATCGCAGGTTAAACACCCAAGCAGCCGGCCGGGAGAAAACGGCCCAACAACACCAATGTTAACATGCAAAAGAAATGAAATCATGGCCTACAGTATCTGTTAAATAGGATGGATCAATAGCCTCCATTCCCCTTCCAAATTAACCTTTGAGGGTCTTCCTTTTCTAATTAAGTTAAAAGTGTAGAATTCAAATTAAGGGATGTTATGTTTTTTAATGTAACAGTTAGGTTTCACTTTGAATACTGTGCACAGTTTGGGTCACTACATTATAGAAGAGATATTGCTGTTCTGGAAGCAGTACAGAAAAGAGCAATAAGATATATTCTGGGACTTAAGGGAATGTCCTGCACTGACAGGATAGAATAATTGAACCTATTTAGTCTTGAACAGAAAAGGTTATGAGTGGAACTGTTACGCGTATTCAAAATCCTCATAGGCTTCTTCAGAAGTGGGTTTCTTCAGAACCAACAGTGAAACATGAAACAGGGACAAAAGTGGCCTTCTTTTATTTGTAACTGATCTTATATGCTAATGGATCTACAGTACTTTGACTAACTGGTGAGTTAATGACTGCTACAATAAATTAATAGTACACCGAGAAAAAGAATGCCAAGATTTGTATTTCCTTTATTTACATGATTCACACTATTTGACCTTTTATACCAGATGCCAAGGGGACTCTCACATATTTATTTTCTAAAGTGGGATTGTCCTTTATCATGTTGTGATATGTGAAAAGGCTAAAAACACATCTTTGTTTTATCCTCCTGCGTGTCTCTGTTTCCAGCCCAATATAGCTCTCTAAAAAAATAAACCACCACAAAAAAGGCATGTTGTGACTGTCTATAGGAAGCGCCAAATGGGATTTAAACACCCAGTTCAGCTGCCTCTGGTTTCTCAAAAGTTCCTCAAAGGAGGCAACAGATGGTGATCATGCAGTAAAATTAATTAAGCACACAAAAACAGCTCAGTTCCATCTCAATTCCACCTGTCCTGTGCCGAGGTGCTTGGGAGATTGTGGGTCCAGGTGCTGATGCTGCCTCTTTCCCCACAGAAGAACCACAAGCTCTGGAACAGCAGTGGCACCAAAGCGTTCTGTCCTGCTGTTTTAATGTAGAGTCCACCTTCAAAAGGATCTCACTGGATCAGGCCAATGTGGAGTCCCTTGCCAGCTTCACATTTCACCTCTGAAAAATCCAGTACCTCATGGGCTCCACCACTAACATTGTCCCTTTGAGATGGACCAGACAAGCACGTTTCCCTTTAGCCTCACCTTGAGACACAGGTGCTACAGACACAGCGCACGACGCTACACACCGGCAGCCTGCGCAGTGTGGGCACTTCAGCCCACTGAGGAGCAAAAGCCATCTGCAGGCTGATAGGCAGAACAACCTTCTTCAAAATGAGCAAATATAAATGTGCATTACATGGAGAAAATGCACAGCACAGCTGCAGACATTAACTTTGGCCTCCGCATTATAGAAACGAGGGAACGTTCACTAATGTAATGAGTGCAATAAAAAACTGGATGAAACGATATTTTCCCATGATTAGTGGACACCTCATTATTCTGTCATCCTAACAGCAGTTAGGATGTGAAAGTAAATTTCATTATTTAAGATGCAGTGTGTCAGCAACTGTAGATTAAACTAAAGTACAATTCAACATATAGCAGAGCAGCCCTCCGAACACAGGCAGTTCTTTGGCTTGGTCTGTGGTGCCACATAGGGTGAAAGAGGAGCCTGATAGATACACCAGGCTTCTGGACACACTTGGCAAACAAGAGCACAATATCTGGTATGGGAGCTCATTTTCATGTGGCAGCGCTGTCGGTAATGAAGGCACATGAAAAAGATAGAAATCGTGAATGAAATGCACCACATGATACACTATTCCGGCTTCCCATAAAGGAAATCAGCCGGAGGTTAAGGCGCAAAGAATATTAGGAAAACAGATATTTACATTGCAGATAAGCCCCTCAGAATGCTTGTTCTAACCTCAACAGCACCTGCTGTTTCTCATGACAGATAATGGCATTTAAATGACATAAAGATGGCATATAATATAAATGGTAATACAAATGATTACAACAGGTGGGGTACACGACAGTTTGCTTGATCATAACTATTTCATCAATTCAAAAAATAATCTGCTCATTATGTGTAAAAAGAACAAAAGCTTTTAAAACGAAATAAAAGTCATTTTTGGCCTCATAGGAAAAAATAATTAATATAATAATGTGAAGATGTAATGTCTATATAATAAATACATAAAACTAGTGGGTTGTTACTGGAGAGAGATCCCTATGGATGGAAGAAGTTCAAATTGCAATGATATTCTGTTTGCAGCATTATGAGCTTTTAAAGGATATGGAGTTCTCCTAAAGTACATGGAAACAGTGATTAGTAAGGACATAACTGCCTACACCCTTTTAACTCACAGAAAATCAATAGAGGGAAATGAGAGTAAATCTATACTGCAATAAAGTGTAAACTGCCCATCTATCAGACAGTGGGAGACGCCATCATAAATTCATTTCAGACAAGGGAGAAAAAGCAACAATGATATTTTGCAACAAAAGCAAATCATTCTAATACCTGGTTTCCTTTATGCTATACAGAATTGTCTAAATAGTCTTTCAGTAAAAGCACAGACACTTACAGAGTAATGGTGTCTTTTATCTTTTGGTAGTGCGGATGATTTTGCTAGCATTTAGACAAGGCTGTTGCCTGTAACAAACTCTGACATAGATTCTTGAAAAAATGTTTGTTTTTTTCATTTACAACAGCAGCTCTTAAGGAATGCAACGTTCAATACCAATACCAGCCCGGTGCTGTTCTGTGATCTGTCACAACAAAAGCCCTGAGCTACAATGAAATGTTAGGGCTGTAATTCCTAATGGGACAGATTTCAAGACTTCATCACAGGTGCTTACAGGAGCACTGAAAAAAACTCCCCATTGCTTGTTCAACTAGAGCCAAACAACAAAACATGTCATTGTTCTTAATTGCATGGAAACTCTTACTCTCATTTATGTGAGTTAGAATGGCCTTATGGCCCCGATTTTCAAATCATCTGTAATGTTGAATCATGTGAATTGTGAAAAAACAAGGTCAAAATCTCTCTGATCTCAGTTGTATAATTATGCTAGATCGTGTGCTTCCTTTTATACATATAGCTCCATAATGTGTATCCTTTAACTGGGTTAATTGCTTTCACTCATGTTTCAGAAAACATCTGATAATCTACACTGTTAGTTTTTTAAAAAAAAGAAAGTTTAATTCTGCTTGACTGTACTTGGCAGTGCTTTGTTTCCGGTCTCCAAGGGCCTCCTCTCCCTGTTAAACACAGTTTTCAGCACAGGTATCCTTCCCTGTCACTTCCTGTTCAAACAGCTACTGCAAAAATATACCCACAGACACTTGGCAATTGCACAGATACACTCTGGAAAAATGGGAGCGAACAGCTGTTCACAGTTGCTTAATGCCAAAACAGCTACCAGATGCTGGCACTGGAGACTGTTGAGTCCCATGCATGTGCTCTTGTGTGTGTGAGCTAGTGTTGGGATTTTACAAAGAATTTGGGGAAGAAATTGATTAAATGATACCTTTCTAAACACTTGGATCTGAGTGCCATAGCCCTTTCCCTGTCAGACCTGAACTTTTTTGAACCTGAACCTGAACTGGTTTTTGTTGTACCATCTACATTGAAACATATTTATTTTCCTGATGGAGACATGTTTTGTCCTGTCAGGACTCATCACCTCAGGACGAGAGATCATGAAGCTCAGGACAATACACAGTATATTTACTGTACATGGCGCAAGAGACAGGTGCCCTCTCCTCCATGCGAGAGGGAGGACTGGCAAATGAGTGAGTACTTACTCTGCATACACAAGCCATCAGTGCAGTTCTGGGACTGGAGCACCATGCCATCGCAATCCTTGCCGCCATTTTTGGGTGCAGGGGCGCCGCACTCTCTCCTTCTCCAGTGGGTACACTCTGTGCCACATGTGGACCACTTGCTCCACTCTGTCCAGGCACCATCCACTAGGTTTTGACAAGAGAAGAGGATGAGGCCTACCACTATACCCCCACCTAACCACTATGTCCCGCTTCACCACTGTCCCCACCTCACCGCTGTCTTCGCTTTACCACTGTCCTCAACTCATCACCACTGTCCTACACCTCACCACTGTCTTCACTTTACCACTTTCCTCAACTCATCAACACTGTCCTACACCTCACCACTGTCTTCGCTTTACCACTGTCCTCAACTAATCACCACTGTCCTACAGCTCACCACTGCCCTCAACTCATCACCACTGTCTTCGCTTTACCACTGTCCTCAGCTCATCACCACTGTCCTACACATCACCACTGTCCCCACCTCACCACTGTCTTCACTTTATCACTGTCCACAATCCATCACCACTGTCCTCAACTCACCGCCCTAGAAGATCAGTTCAGAGACATCCTCTACCATGAAGGACTAAACATCTAAAACAACTGAAGCTCCTGAGCAGCAGTAAGGAGGGTGTTTAGAAACAAAGTGCCTGTACATTGCCTATACCTCCTTTTTTACTGCATTTTCAGTTTAAGAGGCTTTCCGCAATGAAACTCTGATGACCCTGGCGAGCTGCATCCCTTTTTCAAAAGGCAACATACTGGCCTTCTGCTGGAATGTTAACATATAAATTATGTTATAATTATATTAAGTATGATTATTTTGCTGAATTAACTAAGGTTTTTGTTTAACATTTTTAAGACACTAAAAAGACAGCACCACAGAAAACAGACCATAATAACCATAGATAAGGCTCTGGCGATGACACTGTGGTCTACCTGGACACATCGTAGTGCAGGGCAGTTTCTGCATGTTCTGTCCCTCACAGAAAGCTCCTCCATTCAGGGGGGCTGGGTTGGTGCAGCTGCGAGTACGTTTCTGATATCCACGGCCACAGCGGCTGTTACATACAGACCACTCTGTCCAGGTGGACCAGCCTCCATTCACTGCAACAGACACAGAGAGCAACACTGAAGTGACACTGAGGCCACACTGAAGTAGAAGAGAGGTGATACTCAGGCTATATCGAATCCACACTGAGACGATACCGAGGTGACACTGAGGCAATACTGAGGCAACGTTCAGGCAACAGAGGCTGCACTAAGGCAATACTATGGCCAAACTGAGGCAATACTGAAGCCACACTGAGGCGATACTGAGGTCACATTGAGGTAACACCGAGGATACCTAACCACAGCAAAGACCTGGAGCAAATTTATGCAAAACAAGAAAACAGAGATGCGTAACGAATTAGAGGAATCTCTACAAAACAGACAATGATGCAACATGAATGTGCAGTACTACATTCTGAAATGAATGTCTTGCATGGGCATACCATCTTTTCCAGTATGTCCATGCAAGGCACTAATTTTAGAATATTTTAGTAATAGTATCTTTAAACTATACTCTGTCTTCCAAGTTGGTCAGGTTTATTTGTGTTTGGTTCTAAAAGTCTACTGCTTATAGTAGAAAAAAAACTAATTTCTCATCGCCTTATATGACCTGTTACATGTAGTGCAGCGAGGTGTATATTCAGTATGTAGATGTTTTGTTATTAAGTTGCAGAAACTACCAGAAACTATTATTATGTGGCAAGTTATTATACATTTTTCCCACCCACCTAGAATTATCCTGAAATCCGTTTTTGAAAGCATTAATCTATGGAAGTCTAGTTGCTTTGTTGTTTGCTGTAATTGTTGATTTTTCACCTTATGCTGTGTTAAGTATATTCTCAACATTGTCATCTTTCTCGTTTCTTCATTTACTGCTTCAAAGGAAGGAAAATTAACAGGCTCTGTACCTCAGTGAGGTACTTCAGAGGATGAACCAACATCAAAGACTTCTTCAGCCAAACATAGTCATAACTGACAGCACTAATGACTTCTTAAACGGGAAAGGATTGTGCCAAAATCACAAACAGATTAAGACCCTTCCGCATTTTAACACTACAAAATAAAACTATTTCTACATAATTTGCATTCGATTGTCATTTGCACCATACATCACATGCTTTATTTTTTTGGAAGTGGGCTTTTAATGAAAAGGAGGTGAAGTAAACATAAAAAAATGAATCCTCATAAGACGTCTTGAGTCTCGTACGTCAACAGCTACAGTACATGAAAAGGTTCACTTTGGAAACAGTAGGAGGGGAAGGAGGAATCAGCACTGACTTCTGTGTAACAAAATCCTCATCCTTTAAGTGTATCTTTCCAATTACACCTTTTTTTTTATTCTGGCCAGATGCTGAATGTGTGGATTAGCCTCACTGAGGAGAGATCAGAAATGCAAGTCCTATTTGTTTGACGGAGTACTTATTTTCTTTTCACTGCATTTGATACCAACCAAAATGAAAGACAAACAGTGCATCTAAGTATGAGAAAATAAAACCTTCATACACTGAGCACCTACGATGAGCCCTTCTGTAAATGTTTGAATAAAAAAGAACAGCTTTAAAATTCCAGTAACAATCATGCTTAGGAACACTGAGAAAGTCATCATTGGTAACGTCATGTTATCTATTCTATGTCCAACTGGCTGGGCCTGCTTTTAAAACTGTTAAAAAAAAACCTTTTTTTTTATTCAGAGATATATGGAGTGAAAAAAAGTTAAAATGCAAAAGAGGGATACAATTTTTTTCTAGTATATTCATCTTATATGTCAATAGGAATGTCATAGGAATAGCAGTGTTAAGAGACAAAAAACAGGTTATTCAAGGTTATGTTTCTCCTTCATGTTAAGACATTGACTCCCACACCTGGCCTTGGATGGTCTGTGTTTTGAACTGCACAAAGAGCTGCACTACTGGCCTGAATTTATTCCAGTTTTTTCTAATTTAAAACAGTAGGAGCTCAGACCGTGGGCTTCATTTCTTGCTGGCTGTGATAAATGAAATCTACTCAAAGCAGAACTGCCAGGCTTTCTGTTCTTTCTAGTTAGTACAGCAATGGCAGGGCTCAGCAAAGTGGTAATACAAAGCAGGACAGAGTTCAAGGAGCAACTGCCCTTACTCTGATGTACAGTAGACTGTCATCCTGCAGGAAAGTCTAGTCAATTCAAGTGCAGAAGCAGTTCATAATATGACTATGGATTAAACATCTGTGGACTCCAGTCGCGGCACCTCAGCACCATCTTCCAAAAAGAAATGTGCACCACTGTCTGTGCAACAAACTGACATATGCAAGTGATCCCTCCCCTATGTACCTTATTCCATACAAAAGAAGAAAGAAGGTACTTGCACAACAAATTGAAGAAATTTGAAATAGGAAAATATCCTACTTGTATAACTGTCTGCATAATGTCTTGCCGATGCCAAATGTCAGCCTATCCAGATCCAGTGTACTGTATGTATGTTTGCTTTTGTGCCTAGCATTTTGTGACGGCTTTATTTTGTCACTGTTGTTATAAATATTATGGTGGGGCTCCTACCTTGACTGTTCTTGACATATTTAATCAAATACTCAAATAAATGTACTGAATTCCTTGTAAAGAACATAGAAAGAAATGCAGCAACTTGCATCTTCTCTGCAATATTGCTGCTATTATGATCATTTTCTCAGAAGCAGAGTTCCAAGAGAGCAGATGAAAAATAAATATAAGAAATTCACACTACAGCCTCAGCCTCTCTTATGAAGTGCCACACTAGGGTGTAATTAGATTAAATCCTTTAAAAAGTGAGATATCTCTTAGGACATTTTCAGAGCTTTGGGAGTTCAGATTGATGTGGTTATATTTTGAAAAAAGGATTAAGGATGAAATGTGAACATGTCTGTGGAACAGAAGCGCCTTAGTGTTTAAACCCATTGATGCAGTCCATGGGGTCACACACTGGCGCAATCCAGGGGCTCACACACTGGCACAGTCCGGGGCATCAAACACTGGTACAATCTAGGGGGTCACACACTGGCACAGCTCAGGGAGACACACTGGTACAGTCCAGGGGGACACAAACTGGTACAATTCAGGGAAACACACACTGGCACAGTTCAGGGAGACACACACTGGCACAGTTCAGGGAGACACACAGGTACAGTCCAAGGGGTCACACACTGGCACAGTCAGGTATGAGGCTCATACCATAGACAATAACCGTGGCTGTGGTGCTCCTCCTCTTGGCCACGATGTTTTTGGCCACACAGGTATAGTTAGCTGTGTCTGACAGCCGGGCCTGCTTGATGATCAGGTTGTGATCGATAGTGATGTAGAAATTACGGTCATCTGAAGGGTCAATTATGTCCTCGTTTTTCAGCCATTCCACCTGGAGAAAAGAATACACATTCAGAATAAGTCAGCTGGAAAAGGTGATACTTTCAAACCAGATTTGAATTTCAACATATGAATAACATACGGTATATTCACACATTATTCTAATTGACAAGGACAAGTATTATCCCAGTGTGCTCATGGCATGCTCATACTTCTGAACAAAGCAGATCATCCCCTGTATAAACTTTTTCGACACTGCTGTCCTGAAAAGGACAGATATTTTTCTATTTTCCCTGTAATCAACACTGGTTTTGCTTATTTTCTGTATTAATCTGTGGTATTATTGGCTGGTTCAAACTATTGCAGTCTGGCCATTCTGAAAAACCCCAGCCTTCTGTGTGGGACATGAGACTGTAATGTCCTGGGCAACGCGCTTCACTGATATCTTGTTGCCATCGAGCCGTTCAAGTTGGGAGAAAGTGGGCATCACTACTGTGGGTCGTTGGCAGGGGATACAGGGTCCAGAAAAGGTTTGTGAACCACCTAGGTTAGTCCTGTATTATTTCTGTATAGTTTCTCCTAAAACATAATTAAATCTTCAAGAAAGTCTGAATAAAAAAGATGACGATAATTTGTATAATCTTACTGGGGCTTCACAGATTTTATCTTGGCATTGTATAATGGGGTGACTGAAGAAGACAAAAAGAAGCACAAAGGTAGGAAGCTCTAGGGCCTCCAGCCCATTCCAATAAGAGCAGCAGGCCAGCTGGGGGCATGTTCAGGTCTCAATTTGGCTGACTACTAGCTTGCCCTGTGTTGCCCTGAAACTCGACCAGACCCCTCCACAACCCTCTTTCAGCTGTGCGGTCAGGCTGGTACAGTTTGACCAGCCTTTTACTACTACTGTACAAATCATGAAGTGCAAACTTCAATAGATGTCTCAGGAATCACTTCACTTTCAGCTGTAAAAACCCTTTTATTTGCATTCATCCCGGGGTACCTACGTCACGCTGAAGTGGAACTGAAGCACAGGTTAATGTAAAGCAGAAACCCAATCTTGAACCAGCTTGCTCGTTATCATCAGAGGGCACCCGCTCTCAGGAGTTCTGCTCTCATTGCCCGTGGAGAAGGAGTCTGAAATTGCAGACGTGACCTGCACACCGCCCGAACACAGCTCCTCACGGTGAAACAAAGGACATTACATTTAACTTGACCTTCGGCTGATCCCTGACTAGTCCTTAAGTGGTCCTCATTTCTTTGCCTCAAAGAGTCCACAAGGGCTGGTTATCCAAATCCCAGAGTGCTCCTGAAAGCTTTGTCAAGGAGATAATTGAAACACAAGAGTGCTGGCTTTGCCTTTCTGATTACAAATGTATTGTGGATCCCATTTAAAGTAAAAAATAAAAGTGATGCCTACATAGATATTTGTAGATATAAAGTTATATGCATAAAAGCCAAACAAAAGTCAAAGTTAAATAAGTAGTTCAAAGCCTGGTAAAGAGGACTGAGTAGTATCTAGAGTGGGCAACAAGAGATTGTCTAACATTGGTGCGATTATTATTATTAATCTAGTTGATGTTTTTGATCTAAATGCAATTAACAGAGGTTATGATGGCATATGTTTCTATAAATATGAATACCGGGACCCCTATACATGCTGGACACACTTGAGCAAGGTGATTACACTTATATTTAGAATGTACCTTTTTTAATATATAGTAGAAAGTAACTTTTTTAATCTGTTATTATTTTTGTCAGTTTTGTTATTTACACAATCTTGTACAATAAAACCCTTTAAGAATGCTGACAGTTATGCAACCCATTTCAGCAATTTTTCACTGTAATGCTGTGCACAATCCTGTCTCCAATCCATTCTCTCCCCTTGTGCTCTCTCCTGGCCTCTCTGCTTTTTCGGATGGACGTTCAGCTGTTCCTCCTATTCATTCTCCTGTCTTGGATGTACCTCCTTTCCCCCCATGACATAGCATTACAATTAGTTCTGTAAGTTGTATTACATTGGTTCACGTATTGTAGTATTATGAATTGCTATGTTAGGAGTTTTTTTCAATATTGCTCTATGTGTTATTTCTGCCTTGTTAACATTTAATTTAGAAATACACTCCGAATTAAACAAGCACACTAGACTGGGAAAGAATTCAAGATCAATATTAAAAACAACTAAATACTGTACTTGTTTCTTAGTTCTGTGCCTGAATTTCTTTTCTTCCTGTTTATGCATCACTAATAAACTCAGATGAGGCAGGAATACAGTACAACAGCTGGGTTCAAGAACACACATATACTCTCCAGTGAACTGAAAAGGGAAGAGACTTTATAGAAAGTATTGTACTGGAAGCGGTCATCGACTGTCCATAGACTTGGATGTTGTCAAGCCTGCCTATGAGGCTCAGCAGCTGGGTGGACTACTGTACTGCTAAGTCAGAAAAACAAGCTCTCTAAGCCCAAAAGCCAGCATGAACCTGACTGTTAGTAACAACAATAAGAAAACAGTAGAAGAAACTGAAAGAGCTTTGCTGTGAGAGACAGCAGAGTGAGGATAAAGTGGAATATGTTAAAGAAATGAGAGGCAGAATACAAAGAGAAATCAAATCCTGCCACCAGACTCGCAGCTCAATGCTCCTTTGCAATAACACCTCTCAGAATAGTCACAGTGGAAGATTCACATAGGTTTTGGTTCATTATCACAATGTGCTTTTCTAGAAGTTCCAAAACGGGTTTAGAAAAAGCTGGCAGGTTATAGTGTAATTAACATTCAGAAATGTGAAACGTATCACTTTGCTCGTGATGCTGCCTGTGGCCTGCTGTCTTCATTAAAGACACATAGAACCAGCCTGGCTCTTGAACTATCGCTGTCGTACTGCTACTAGTATTACTATACCTACTGCTTACACAGATAACAGCCTGCAGTTTCACATTTCACTCTCAATGAAACTCACACACTCTTGGTTTGACTTACTCTATTAAGCTCCTATAAAAGCTAGAAATTAATCAACTAGAAACCTATAATAAAACAACTCCCACAGCAGACGTGCAAACAAACACAACTTCTTTTAATTCTGTCACAAAAAACATAATTTGATTTCTGCAAAGGTAAAAGTTTTTGTTTTCCTGCAGAATTTAGCTGCTGTACTTGCGACGGTTCTGACAAGGAGTCACCTACGTGAAAGGATGTGTCCCTTTAAGAATGTAATGCTGATCAGCTCACCATTTTCACAGGGAAACAAAGCATGGGGGCTTGCAGATTTTCTGAAGTCTTGAAGTTAAGAACAGTGCATTCTACCAGCTGTGGAGAGCAGCTTAAAACAAGATTAGACATTAGAAGAGTCAGGCAAGCAAAGAAGCTCCCCAGACTGTGCCGAAATGCTAACCCCTCAATCCAACTGGGGCACAGCGGCACATTCTACTCATGAAGGCCAGGTCAAGCGGCACTTGCTGAATCTAAAAAAGTAACAGGAAATTCAAAGGGAAATACTCTCTTTATATTCATAAGCATCCTAAACATGAAACAACTTTCCTCAAGAATCAGAAAAACGCAGCAATGGTTCAATGACCCTTGTGACTTGAAGAGCTTGATTTTGAAGAGTTTGATCTAAATGAGTCCCAGCAATGTCAGTGATTTTGTCATCTTATCTACTTCTCATTTATTCAGCCGCTATGAATTTTCATGCATCAACTATATGTGTTAAACATCTCAAAACCCTAAAGAAATCCCTGGGGATGCAAGCCGAACAGAGGTATATTACATTATACCCAGAACTACAGGAGTGCTTATTTGAAAGTCAGTTTGTGAAATCTGAGGCTGCCCTACTGTGAGCACACTTTCACCTGCTGCGATCACAATTTGGATCTACTGAACTCCAAAGCCACAGTGCTGGGTGCAGAATGCGCCACCAAATGAGACTTTCAACACTTTGAATAAAAATAAACTTCATTGCAGCTGTGAAAACACCTTTGTGTGTCTGAGACTCTGAGAAAGTTATGGTGCAGTGCAAATGAATACATCACCACACAGTAAAGTATTGGAGATGTTCCAGGACTTCAGATTCAGAGATCTTGAGGCAGACCTAGACAGTGATAAAAATAACCCTCATCACCACGCAGTTCTTGTAGGACAGGGCCTAGACATCACCAACAGTGATAGCACTGTCTGCCTGGGGAACTGCAAACTGCCAGGAAGACATTTTGGAACAAACAACGACCATTCTGAATGTACTCTGATTGTGACAGAGTTTGTCTTGCAGTTTTTATTTCTTCTGAGATGGGAAAATAAATTAAAAAAGTTACAATGTAATTCTGTATTGATAGGCAATGTATCATGTTTGGCATACTATTACACAGCAGACACAGAGGGCTCGTTAAATTTTTAATGATTTGTAAAAGGGAAGTTATTTGTTCAGGGAATCTAGCCTTTTCATAAGAGAAATGCCTGAAGTTAATTTCTCAGGAAACACAACACCTTTCTCCCCTGGTACCCCTCTAGTCAAAAGTGTTGTTTTAATCAGAAGGTAATTCCTCATACACTACTGCTTTGTACCTGAATAGAGGAGAGGGCTACCTGTTGTTTCCTTCTTTCCTATCAGAAAGAAAGATAACAGCGGATTTCTTTTTCAAAGAAAGGAACATAGATCACCTACGGCTCACTGAGAGATGCCAGAGGGTAACTGTTTGCAAAGGTAGATTGGTTCCTGAGGAGTTGCACCTTTGCTATGGTGAGGGCAGTGAAGGGAATAAAAAACAGGATTATTTGTAAAGCACAGAGAGACAACAAATCTACAAGTTACTCAAGAAAATACTGTATGGCTTTATTTGAAAGATGCTGCGTATTGGCTTCATAATCTCAAAACTGCAACCCAAGATGTTATAATCACATGTATAATGCTTTATAGGGTCATGCACAAATGACATAACTTGTGCATAAGAGGACAAGTCATTTGTTTTAGTATTGTTTCTAGTATGATGCATGTGACATTGATGTCCAATGCGTGTGTCTGACTGTGCCAGGTCTCTCCTGTTGAAACAGGTGTATTATAGTATTATATTAAATCCCAGAGAACCCCTTGCCTCTTGCATTTTATCTGTAAGAATCTGTCTTTACATGGCAACAGAGTGCTGTTGGTTTTCAGTATTTGCTACAGCTCACATGTAAGCATTTGGAGATCAAGGGTGAAAATCACAATTTGTGAATCAAGTATACTGAATTCATAAAACACTGAAAACAAAAATGTGCCAGGAATATACTTCATAATACAGCCGCCGTTTTAGTTGCACTGACTTCTCTATGTGACAGGTGCCTTCTTGAGCAGAGCAAAGCATTTCTTTTCATGATACTAGAATTACTCATGTTCTTTCAACAGCAGCAGCCTAATTACTTCCTTAATCACAGTCCTTGATTACCATCCCCAATGAAATTTCTTCCCAGCAAAGCACTGGCATGCAAGCAAACAGGTATAAAGAAAATGTTAAACAGTTTAACAAAATGTTTCTAATCCCAGAGCCACTTGTAATAATGGTCCAGTAAAAATACAAGATTCAAAATGCAAAGTACAAGGGGAGAAATTAAACATTTTAAGTTGTTTTGATAAAAAAGGTAAACACAATATGCAAATCATGCATTATAAATTGACTGCTTTTGTGCAGTTTTGTCTGCCATGCTACAAAGTCATTGACTGTCAGACGGAGCATGAGAAAGTGTCACTCCACCCCAAAGCTCAAACAAGTATAGAGCATGACACCACTGTTATTTTAAATATGTGATGACTACTCCTGGGAAGGAAAGCTCACATGCCAAGAGCATTGCAATCAAAGATTTATCTCATGGAAGCAATTCCTGCCAGCTGACTCCAGACCAATTTTGCATTTTCCCCAGTGCTGTAAGACTGGTGAGACTAATGCTGTGACAATAGCTACTTTACATGTTGAAGTAAATAACCCCCAAATACCAAACTTATTCAAGGGAGTTCTCCAGGTGACAGGTCAAGACCCAGTAGAGATGTAGAGAATAACACTGCAGCTAATACAGGTGCTAATGTTTCTTCAAGAACAGTAAGACGTACTTGAGCACAGATTGGTCTGAATGGCTAGGAGGCTGCTGCGAAAAGTGCTTCATCTGTTTCATTTGTTTCTCCTCAGCATGAATTGCTCTGCATTTTGTGAAATTTAATGTAAAACTTGAAAACATATAATTTACTGAACGCAGCAGAAGAAGTAAAAAACAAACCAGGAGTTAAGAAAAACCAGCTGCTTGAGAAATTCCGATAGAACTTTGTTGATGCTAAAATAGTGGACAATATTTTGCTCTACAACAAAAGATACTTTGAAAGTCACCCTGTTAGTCCTCAAGAACAAGGATTTTAATGAAATGGGAGCAAACTTTGTGCCTCGTTCCCAGCTCAGTGACACACCACGCATGAAAAACGAACAAAAACCAGGCAGATGATGAATTAACTCTGAGTGTGATGACAGGTATGCATTAATTGCAATTAGAGACAATCTCAGTGTCAAGAGCCAAAGTATGTAAAAGCTGTGTCAGAGAAGAAAGGAGAGCTCAGATGAAGGAAGATAACAAATTACTTCATGTTGGTCTTTAGACAACACGATACTGCCAGCAACTTGCTAATCAGTGGAGTTTCAAACCTGAGCTTAAAACATGCATGGCAGATGATTAAAATGCTGTTTGCATTATGGTATTGTTCATAGAGCTACTGACACACTCCACTCTCTCCTTTTCTCAGCATCACATTATACAGCCGTGATTCTCTCAGATATCATATTTAAAAATACTCCACAGTGCTCTTATAATTGGGGCCAGAATGTCTCTAAAAGTAAGGCATCCAATTAAAAACGTGAAGTAGTCCCAAACCTTTTTCCATTAATAAATCAGGAGCTGCTTCAGTTTAAAAACAGTTACAAAACTAAAAGCAAAATGAACTTTACAGACACTGTGCAAGAACACCACATTGGGACTTTCTCAGCACTAGTAACAACACACAGCAGAGCCATCAAACAAGTGCTGCTCAGGCCTCTGCTCCACTCTGTGGCTGACAGTGTTATAATAGAAACACTTTCATGACTGAAACATTTGCATGTAATTGTCATTTAACTGCTCTATCAACTGACGAGTTATTTCATTGCCTTTTCATTTAGAGGCCCGGTATAAAGTTGAAACCAAGTCACCTGTGAGGAACTAGCGGAAGGCAAAGGAAATGCAAGAGGCGGCACCGTTTCCATTCATCACGGTAAACTAACATGAGTGACGCTTCCTGGGTTCCAAAACACTCCTTCAGCTAATTGAATTAGTGGTCGGCTCGAAATATTAAGATGCCTGCTGGAATCATCCCTCCTATAATGGTTTATGAAAGAAGGGACTTAATAAGACAAAATTCCCCCTATTCTCAGGGGCAAGGTGTCCGCGTATCTGCAGTCACTGGTCTGTGTCTTAACCTAATCCACGGCCTGTTCAACACAGATTGTTCATATTATCGCAAAGTGCCTGCTAATCTGTCAAGATGTGCCGCCATAATCGACACACAGTTTAAACACCTGTTTGAAAGCTGAGGCTTAGTGTTACGGCGTGCTGCACCTCAGCACTCCCCCCCCCACCACCTCCTTCTTCTCCGCATTCCCCTTTCCCAGCTCCAGACAGATGTGCTTTACCTCATTATTCGCTGATTGGTACCGGGAGATGCATTAACATAATTGGCACATTTGTTCTAATTAACTGAGGGAAATTGCCACATGTCACCCGACATCAAGTGCAGAATCACAACTGTCAGCGCGAAAAGAGAGTGAGAAAAAAAACTTATGCGCAGTAAAAAGAGACAATCAACAGAATCATCATTTTATTACTCTTTCGTTTCCCTTGGTGCCCCAGGTCATTTGAGAAGGATATAAAAACAGGGGCAGATAGACACTGAACATGCAACAATACAGTTTCCCATTACCATTTAAATGCATATTGAGAACATTAATCAAACAAGTGATTAAATAAATGGAGAAAGCCATTATGAGCCAATTATCAGATTCAAACTCAATCAAGCCAAGCTAACATCAATTTGAATTCCAAATCTCACAGCGATGCAGACAAACCCTTATGGAGGAATAAAAAGAAATCTTGAGAGAAATTCTAATTGCTATTAAGCCAAGAATGCAGCAATATTGTGACTGGGCTCTGTGATACTGTCAGACTGTGACACTGTCCACAGACTACTGTGCCAGAGATGTGACGGTCACGATCTCCACATCAGTACCACAGACAGGGAACATTCATCAGACTTTGCCAGTGCCTTTAAACAACAATGTAATTTCTCTGCTTTGTTCCTCTGCCAATTTCCATGTAAACCGCTTATGAAATGCCTGCACTCTTCCTCCGAGCACCAGCCTGCCAGTCTTTACAATAAAAGATTCAGCCCTCTCCTCATAGAGAGAGGAAATTAGGATGGGGACAGTGAGGTGTCGCTGATTCAGCTGAGAAAATCCGCCTTTATCACACACTGCCTGACTGCCTTGCGCATCCGCAAAACACACACATGCCACAGGTGGATTTCTACATGTCCTCTAACCACACACACGCTACAGCTGGATTTTTACATGTCCTCTAACCACACACATGCCACAGCTGGATTTCTACATGTCCTCTCGCCACACACACACTACAGCTGGATTTCTACATGTCCTCTCTCCACACACACACCACAGCTGGATTTCTACATGTCCTCTCTCCACACACACACCACAGCTGGATTTCTACATGTCCTCTCTCCACACACACCACAGCTGGATTTCTGCCTATCCCCTGACTGACACCACACATTTTTACAGTTTCAGCCGTAAATTTGGAAGATTTTGAAAACTAAAGATCAACATGTCATTTCCAGAAATTACAAGCAAGGCAAGACATGTTTCTGGTGTGAAACACCTTAAGAAGGCGCCACAGCCGAAACTATGTTTCTTTTCCTTTCATTATTCCATTATTTTGGAATAAACCTTAATTTGTTCCTTTGCAGCCTAAGCATGCTGACACAGCTACTGTACCTACTCAAATGACAGGACATTTTTCCTTCCAAATTCAGTATGTTTCTTATAAAAAGCCCATTTGAATTTTGCAAATTATAAGGCCAGCTCAAGTGTGTGACAATTGTAGCTCATGCCATCTTTCTTGTCCCATTCTCTCAGTTAGGTGGCATTATTCTTTCAAACTCCAATTCTTGATCTCTTGGTCTTGTTCCAAATCAACTGTATAAATTGCCTGAGTTCTGAAGAACTTAAATCTCAGCATGTGGCAAAAAGTCCAAATGAAAATTCCTACAAACTGAAACTCTGATTAATATTAAATATAAAATGAATGCTAATAAAAACTTGCGGTGAGGGACATCAAGACTTCACATTCTTAAAATGCTTATTATACTGCAAAGTGGAAGCTAAGATACTTTCACTGTAACACTCACTGGAACAGATCATGCACTGTCACATCCTGAAAAATGATACTATGATACTATACCCATATACTAGTCCCAGTGCACAGTATTGATTCCATATTATTTACTTAAGGTACTTAAGAGTTTTCTAGAATTAAAAAGATACTAAGTGTCGACTCTCGAAACAGAGTCTTAAGTGTTGACTCTCTGTTTGCGTATTTGGTTAAAGAGAGACAGAAGTTTGGATTAGTCTGAAATCAAAACTGGCTTAAAATAACGACTCCAAACATTTTACACACATTGTAAGTCCTTGTTAGTACATCCACACGCTGTACTATTTTCCTTGTCCAGAGGATACAGCATAACCTACTGTTCCACGGACACCACTCAAAGGAGCAACCCATGGCTTTGAAATAAAATCCGTAAAGATCTTAATGGAGATCTGAAGTACAGCGAATAGTGTTCCCTGTCACTGTTTGTCATTGTCTATTTACTAATCACCTCAATGTCAGTTCAAATAAATGGGAAACACTACATTACCGACAGATCCACACAACATAAAACCTATTCTTTTCTACAGTAAATGTGCTGAACTCTAACAATCTGCACAGCACACTCATTCTCCAAGGAATGTTTCCCAATCGAAAAAAATCAAGACAATCAAGCACCCCGTGGGAATTTGAAAATAAAAAACTCAGCCTTGTTCTTTCATTTCAGCAAACTTACACTCAGAGCCTATTAGCGCCATGGTGCAGCACCACAAAAGCCTGGTTGTTTAAAAACAAGCAAACAACAATATTAATAATCAATTAGGGAAAGGAGCCACCTGATGCGACATCTTTGGAGATGTTCCAAGCCCAGATCCCTCTTTATCACAAGACAATGAAGAGGAAGCAAAGAACTGCAGGACTTTGGCAGAACCTTTCTAACTCCCATCCTCCACTCCTAAATGAACATGCAGGAGGTGCTAACACTGTCCATATGACCTCTCCTTGTCAGTGGACTTTTCTAACACAAGGCCAAGGCCAGGGCATGGAATGATACACCAGGCCCTCGATGTGTGAGTGAAACTAGAGTCTATTCTTCTTCTGCGAATAACCAGGAAGACAGGAAATGCATCCACAGCCGAAAACAAGGCAGAGGTGCTAACGCTCGACAATCAATACCGATGCACACCCTGGGTGTCCGAGTTTGATGTGGCTGCCGAGAGAACACCAGTGAGAGAAGAACCTAACGTATCCATTTTTAGAAAGAAAACTGTCAAGAAAGGAACTAAAACACCAGCGGATGACAGCCTTTCTGAAGGCCCAGATTTTGTGTTTTTAGCCTCATTAAAATGAAACACTTGCTGGGTCTTCAGGGGTAGGATAAAATCAGCCATCAGGAAACCAAGAAGCCATTCTGGCAACACTGTCAGAATAAATTCATAAGGTAAACAGAAATCTTTTGCCCAACCATGCTGTGCATTGAAATACACACAGTGCGAGTTTCTCGTATGCTAGCAGTAGTTTAACTTATAGAATAGTTCCTGAATCTGAGGTTTGGTCTTTTCTCTCACTGCCAAAAGCCTTTACAGACCTTGTGACTGTCCACATTTTTACAACTCTCTTAAAGACCTCTCTTTTCACTAAAGCCTATAACTTCCAATTAAGAATTCCTCTTGTTTTTTTCTAGGCCAATGAGTTGTGCTTTAAATATTGTTTTCTCTTTCTACATATACTGTATCATGTGTGAGCTATTATACTTTTTTTTTCAAGCAAGCACATTGAAAGAGTAAGAATTCTTCTCTATGGATGCGATTTAAAAAAATACAATATACAGCATTTATATTTATGTGGTCTCAACAGCTATCATGCAGAACAACATACGTAATCAGAGCTGCAATTAAGACAAGCTGCAGCAGTCTTCCTCCATGAGTTATACCACCAAGTGCATTTTGCAGCCCTCTTGAGAGCTGCCGACAATAGAAGAACCAGTGAACCCCAGGAATGGTTTTCCTTATTTTTCAATCAGGATTTTACAGTATAATGGATCAAAGTCCTAGTTTAACTGCTTTAGACTTTTGACATGCAGTCGCAATGACAGGGAAAAACATTTCAACTTCTTAGAGCTCTTTCCTGCTTCCCTGACCTCAGGCTTCTGAAGAACAGAAAAGCTGAGCCAGAGTGAATACTCTCTGGACTCTCCAGGAGTCTGCCCAGAAACATTTGTCCCCCCTTAAACACTCCTCCATTAGCCCCCTAGACCACTGTGAGGCTCTCCTTTTCCCCTCTTCAGAAAGGACATATGGAGCACAGGGGTATTCATCATTTCTGGTCTTGTAGGCAAAATCAAACTCTGAATATTATCGCCTCCAAAACTGATTTCATTTTCCATTTTAAAATTACATTTTTACTTAGATTGTGAAGCTCAAGGATAAAACCATTGCAGTTATTTTTACAGACATTAACAGTAAGTGATGTATTCTGCAGATGCACTGCACGCCAGATGCTATAAACACGGCTTCCTTCTCAGAGCCATAGGGACTGTTTTTAAAGTATATTAAGTTCCGCCCAGGTCATGGAAAGCAGTAGGCCTCTATTAAATGACTAAAATGTACTTATAGAACCAGGAAGCCCAAACCACTCTGAAAGCAGGTTAGAGTAAAGAATCTCATACTCTGAATTAAAGTGTTTCTAGCAAAAAAAACATCCATAAAACATTTAACCCCTAAAGGCATGGTACAGACCAGATGGGAGAGAATCTTTGTCACAGTGCTTTATTTAAAAAAAAGAGTGGTCCTGGGTGCAGTGCCTTATCAAAGTCACCCAAATGCACTGTGAGCTGCAGCTTTGATACAGGCAATCACATGCTAGAGCCCCACAGTGAAAACAGCCATTTGCACCTGGTCAGACTCTTGAAGCCCTGATAATGAAGTACATCATATGGAGGATTGTTCCCACATATCGAACAATTGCTATATGTACACATTTTGAACAAGCTGCACTTAAGGTTTTTAGTTGCAGAACTCCTGAACAGTTCCATTAAATGCCAAATTTATCTGTCAGGGCAAAAAGCCTCTCTGTGCCAACTGGCATTGCTGGTCCTCTGCTGGCTAGTCGCCCCTAACAACAGGGCAGGCCCAGGCCCTGTGAGAGCAAGGCTGCCTGGAGATGTCAGTATTTCATCTTCCTTGCCGTGATTTGAATTCCTCTCTACTTGAAGACCTCTGAACCATAGAGTTCAAGTTGAACCTAATTCAAGAAGAACTACAACCAACTGGAGGAGAAAAGGCATTCTTGCACTTGATTTTAATGCGTTTTATGGGCTTGCCAAATGGCTGTATTAAGTAGTCGTAGAAGGCTATTCATTTCTCTTAGTAGAGCTGTCTGTCTGCTTTCGCGGTTAATGAAAAGAGTTCATAAAGAAGATCAATGGATGCCATTTGGATGATGTGCCCACACAAGCTCCCTCACCAATGCCAGAGGAGGAGAGCATGCTGATGAATATCACACTGTCCCTCTTGATTCTAAACCATGTAAGCACCCGCTGGCTTCCGCCCAGAAAAGCAGATAAGCGATTCCGTGGACTGGGTGTCTAAAAGAAGGCAGGAAAGGGGAGTATTTAAAATACAAAATTCATTTTCTGGCTGTAGTAAAAGGCATATCAAGTGATCATATACAAATGAGGGACGTTTTAAGGCTTTTATTAATGAACTCCTCGCCTTTCAGCAGGTGCAGATAATTTAAGCCAAGGAGTTATAAAAAAAGAACATTGTTCCAGCTTCTTGGCACATCATAGGTACTGTTTTTTCCACCTAGGGCTGAATGAAGGATAAAAACCAGACAGAATATTCTGAAATGTACTAATTACAAGAGATGCTTAAAGAGAAGACAGAGCATACAAACCGCAAAGACCCAAAAGACACAGATCATTGTAGATGTAGAGTGAGACATAGGAATGCTTTAATTGCCTTCAGGGGCAAACGATGATCAGGGACTCACTTCCGCTACTGTACAGTATATTATCATATACTGTATAGCATAAATATATCCTCTGGGTATACACTGTTATATACAAATATACACCTTCAGCAGCTGTCCTTATTTGGGACAGGGACTTGAATTTTCTTGGACCGTATACATTAATCTTGCAAAATTCCTAATTGAAACTGCTGTGGAACCCTTTTAACTGGGACATCGTATCCTTGTAGACACTCTGATCAGAAGCCAGGCCCCAGTGCCCTGTGCACGGTGTTTTGGAAGTGCCCAGGAATAATTTTGGAAATTGATTATTTTTCTTTGTAAACAATGGCTCTTAGCTTGCCTCCTCACAGCAGCAGTAGGATTGGATTGGTTCTTTGGGAGCTATCACATTCCCTCTACAGGCACCCCTGGATCCTGGCCGGTGCTGGTTACTCTTGGTTTGGACTCAGGGTGCAGAGGGCTGGGCACATGGGAATTTGGAGTGCTGGTGCTGACATGGTCAAGCCTTTGTCGGCTTTAAATCTAGGGGTCCCTAGGTTAGATACTGTACGTGGAAGAAAATAACAATAACTGTGAGGACGAGCGGGTGTCACGCCCTCTGCAGCCAGAGGGCGCTCCTTCTCTGTCCTGTCTCTAGTTTCCGGTCTGCTGTCCTTCCTGTCCCTCTCTTTCCCTTGGGCTATATATTTCCGGGTCTTGCACTCTGTCCTCGCTCAGCATTGACATTCGGATGTCCTGAGACCCGCCTAGCACCAGGGCGCCCCACGTCCGCTCCCTGAGGGCATAGGTTTCTATACGGCATTCCTGAACTCTTTGCACTAATGAGCCCGGGCCTTTTTCCCGTCTCGCCGCTACGCATATGGGTCTTTTTCCGCTCTCCTGTTCCCCACGGTTAGTCCCTTTGGACGTCCGTGACAGCGGGCTGGAGCACGTGGGGAATTTTGTTCTGTATTATTATGCATTTTTAAATAATTTTCATACACATTTGTTCACAAAGAACTGGTTTTCCTTTCAACCTTTATAGACAGAAATACTGGGCTCGCTGGAGACACTGTAGTAAAATCAGCTTTGTATTCTGACCTTGAAACCCTAGTGCACATTTCCTTCATTTGGTTGGACGTTTGGGGCAAGAGAAAGGACTGTGCTTCTTGCACAGAAAAAACAGCCATGTCCAGATTCATTTCCAGAATGAATTTCCATGAGCATGTGATTTATTTTAAAAACGGCTTCTCTCCTTCTCATTGTGAAGATACGAGTGCTCACACATGGTAAAAACATTGATTTTGGACTTTTATTGTTTCTTTTCAAGACAAGATCAAAAGAGGAACTACTGTAAATGTCCCGTCTTGCTAAAAACCAAAAGGCAAATGGGGGCAAAACCTTATCACAAAATAAACTCATACTGTTGTTATCTGTATCTGAGTATTAAACTCATACAGTTGTTACCTATGAATAACAGCTCGGGACACTATAATATTTGGTTGACTGTCTTTAGTGTAGTAATTACATAACTAATTACATACTCTGAGGATCTGCACAAGAATATACAGTATTGTGTATTATTGCTATCAATAATACCATAATTTCAACAATTTACACAATGAATTAAAATTAAAATTACATTTTCAGATTTAATTTTAATTTCAGTGGGAAGTATTAGTCTCTAATTCCATTACTTTATGGAGCATTTTAACATCATATTAGAGGTTTCTCAAAGGATGGGCAAAGACTGATTGTGATAAACTCTCCTGTGCCACGAGCATCAATCTTTTCCTCAAGCCTGACAAACCAAATAACATAAAAATAAAAGTGTCAGGATAGTTGAGCAGTTTTTTTTTCTTTATCACACTCAATTGCTTCTCAAGCACTGACTTACTTCCACTTCAGAACTGATAACACTGTTAAAAAGGCACTAAAGCTATTGTCATGGCAAGCACACAGAGGTTCTAATGGTTAAATGCAAGAGCCATGTAAGGTTGTCTATGCCGCCCAATCGCATGAAATGCTAAGGTTGGAAAGTGCATCTTAAGCTGTAAACTTCAAGGCTTTAATTGACATTATTGCTTGCTCACTCTTAGACAGCTTTAAAAAAACAGCCATTCAATCATCAGGTTTCTAGAGCACCCAACACATATAAAGACACATCTTGAGCACTTTATACAATCTGTTAAAATCAATCAAAAACAAGTTCAAATTTAACTATGAGACTGACCAGTCAAAAAGTGTCAACTTTGCTTTAAAACAAGGATGTTCAAGAAATGCAAAGGAAGAAGGAGAGATCAATTCCATGCTAAAAGGTAGAAGAAAACCACAGCTCCTCCACAACAGTGCCAGAGAAAGATTGAGATATCTAAAGGAGCAAGAGATTAAAATGCCTGTGTATAAAGGGGAATATGAATTATACCAGACCCATGGAGATGGGTGCTTGATTGGGGTCTCAATCCCAGATGCACTCAGAGAGAGAAAGAAGGGCTGCACCATGCAGAGATATGGCAGTGAGCAACAATACTCCAGTAATAGGGAACCAATGGAGAGCCAACAAACAATTAGACTTTGATGTCAAGTTTTGGAAGCTCAGTGGGGACAGCATTGCAATATTTCTACATAACAGCTAGGATTCGCCGTCTTGCTTTTCAAACTTTTTAAAAGACATCTTTTTTTTCAAGACAGCTTTTCAAACTTTTTAAAATTGTTATAATCAGCTTTTGATGAGTGTATGTGCATTATTCTTTAATTCTTCTTTATCCTAGTGAGAAGCTCTTGACAATGAAGTTAAGATGTGAAAAGAGCAGCTCAAGTGAATGAAGCTGCTCTACAAGATGATCTGAACTGGATAGGTAAACACGAGAGATGTGTGATGGAACAACCAGAGACCGTGCAGCTGGAATTGCTAGTAACTGGACATTCTGTGGAGAAATGCACAACATATTTTCTGTTGTTTGTCTTCACAAATGGCTAAGAAACATTTGTGTAAAGCAAATGCTTATTTGGATTTTTGCTTTCAATAAAATGTCCATGTGTTCCCATAATTATGACCATGTTTACACATAAGTGCTCAAATCTTTATTGATTCTGCCTTCAAGTTGTTAATACTGTAAATCTAGTATGAAGCCAAAAGCCATATAAAAGAAGAAAGCATGAGCCATGCATAAATGAAACGATTATTAAAGGTAATTTTCTTTGGAACACTGGTGATTAAAAAGTATAATTGTTTTTTTTTTCTAGTTGAGCAAACTGATAGATAAGCTTTGTGGTTTAATAAAAGGAACGGTAACCCTTCATTATCAAGTACCATGGTTAAACACTCAGATGCTCTACTTGCAGATCAATTATCGCTCAAGCATTCCTGTATGTGGAATGCTTATGTTGTAAGACAGCCAAAGGAAACCGCTAATCAGGGCTTTTCTGGCAGACCATGTGACCAACACCAAACTTAGCAGGAGAGGGCTTCTCTGTGGTCATATATCATGCCAACTAGGTAGTGCTGCTACAGGAACTACAAGCAAGAACATATCATATTCCAAAACCATAAACATCTGCCCCGCCACTCTGCTGTACAGATATGGATCTACAGACACTTCTGTTTCTCATTTCCTAAGGACCATAGCCTTCTCATGTGCCTCTGACCAGGCAGCAAAGGGCAGCACCAGCACTGGATAACTAACTCCACACGCTCAGAATGAAGGAAAGGCAGGCTAAGAGCATCATGTTTCCAAGAAATGATCATATTCCTTTACATCCACTATGCTTAACATTTATGGCAAACTGCTGCTGTCCTAACTTTAACACGGATGAAGTTCAAATGCTGTGTTACTGTTGTGAACACAGAGTGGAATCTAACAGAGAAAAACAACAGCAGATATGTGTTTGGCTGTTGGAAGAAATATGCACATTTTGCTCTTCACCCTTTTCCATCTCTAATATCATGCACCACAGAAGTCATAAATGCTGAGTCTTCAGCATCTCTTTTAAACATCATAAAGAACTTTTCTCCAGCTCCAAAAATGAGGTGGAGAATTGCAGGCTGTCTCCGTGCACTCGGCACTAATCACTAACCTCATCCTGTCCCCGACGAATTTGGGATTCAAGAGTATCCGCAAGATCCTTTTGTCCTTTAAGCTCCAAAAAACCTAATCTTGATAGGAGGGATTTATGCAAATTTACAAATATGTAAAAATGTGAAAACAAAACAATCTACATTTGGCTGGTTCATCAGTGATACCGGATTTCACAGTATTCACAGGATGGGTTGCTGAGAACACCCTCAAATATAGCTCCACGTGTTATGGCTTTAATCAGATACCTGTATATCAAACATGAAGACAATAAGCTAATTTTAGAATTATATATGTCTGACTACATGGACAGTGGAGTATAGCACCATATGGGGGAATCACATGAAATTCCCTAAAAACATTTTAATGTTTTTCATGGAAAATTACTGCGTCTAGAAACAAGCAAACGGTAATTTACTGATGAGCAAATCAATAAAGAATTATTCACAAATTCCCTAAATATTTAACCAATGATTTCACATTTACAGAGCTATTTAAGATTTAATGAATTCCTGTTTTCATGTTCCTACTGTAAGAGTCACACTTCATGGCATGAGTGTACTGTACTCAGTCATTCCTGTGGAAAATGCTATGATCTTGGTTGCAGACCAGTAGCCCCAGAGTGGTAGGAAATGTGACAGCTTGCCAAGTCTTGAGGACATAACTGTGTGGCCAAACAGACACCAAAAAATAAAGACAGGCTGTAATTAATGCCCTAAAAAATTTGTAGTGACTCACCCCTGTGAAGATCAATCAATGCTTGTCTGGTCCATAATTGGCCATGTTAATTATACAAGCAACCACAGTCAAACTATATGTGATATTTAGTTCAGTGTAATCACCATAAAAAATGTGCCACCTTATTAAACAGAACAGCTTTAATACTAAATCCACATCCAGTCATAAAACAGATTTAAACATACTGTAAATGTTACTTGCTTTCACTTTTTAAAGAAGCCTGCTTCTGTAAAAACATAACTTGCATAGTATTAAAACTATAGAAATGAAATAGCTCATTTATTTTTGTTTGTTTTTTTATGTTGAGATGCAGCTTACAGATTTTTTTGAGTTGTTCTCAACAACAAAAAAAACAATCAAGCACAACTAAAAACCTGAAAGCTTTTACGTTGGTGCAATCAGGCCCATTCTAGGGGAAAGCAGCAATCAAGATAACTTCATTTTTCAGCAACTGTCTCTGAGGACTGAAGGCTTTTAGTAAGCGTGTGGAGAAAAGATCCCATCCATTACTGAGTATAAACCAATTTACCCTGAGCTTTGCAGAGCTGCTCATTTCTGTGTCACTTACTAATTTTATTTGAGGCTCACCAACAAATGCTCTCGCACTGTTCTTGGCATTTTGAATTAAGAAGAAGTGATGGCTTTCTGCCCTTCAATGCATTTGAATGGACACGGAGATTCATTAATCTGTTTCCATTCAATCTCTGCCTCCTGTAAAGGTTGGTTAGTGTTCACTGCCACTCATTTATCACTCGCTCATTGAGCGTTGATGATTCTAAGTGCCCCATATCCAGACACATCTCTTTGGCTGCTAACGTCAACGGCTGTTAAAGAGAATGCCCTTTGACCCTCACCTCAGCTCCGGGTATCCCCTCAGGTGGGCGGCACTGCAGCAGCACTTCCTGTTCCAGGGAAACCTCCTTCCCCAAGGGTTCCTGCTCAAAGGTTTTCCTGAGATCTGAAACAAAGTCACAAAGAGAATCATTTAACACTTAAAACACACACAAGACCCCACAAGGAAACCACTTTAAAAGGGCTGCCTTGGAACACAGGCACAGACCTCAGACTTCAAGCAAAAGATGTCAGAACGTACATGACTTATTTCTGTAAAGCATGTAATCCGATTTTTTAAAACGTTTATTTCTCCTTAAATTTAAATCATTGTTAAATTTGTTTCTGCAGTGCACTCACATGTGGTCCCTCCAGGCACTGAAGACAAGAATGTCTTTTATTAATCATCAACGCAAAAGGCGAAATTCCTGTATCCTGAAAACTGGCACAGAGCGGTATTGAATTGCAGCGTCTCAGGAGACTTTGTTGAAGCAAACCTGGGCTTCCCAAGAAATCTGACCTTTTTTGCTTTCTTGTGCAAAAAAGTCATTCATAATGAATGTTGTACTCATTCATATTAAGTTCCCATTAGCTTCAAACAAACAAACCAGCAAACAAAAAACATGATAAAAATAATGTTGTTTTCACAAGTTACTATATTTACTGTTAAAATAATAATGCTGTGCTGCTTTAAAATAACACTTAAAATTACAAACAACAAATACAAACCTTTTTTCTGCTACAAGTTGCAGTTTAAATGCACTTAGCAGTTAAAATATTTGTTGATCAGTTAAAAGCTATTACAATTGATTCCCATTCTCTACAATCGACATTCATATTAACATGGTTATTCTTAAAGATCTATGCTCCAAGACACAGTCTGATCCCATGAACTCTGAAAGTAACTGTGAAGGTTTAAAACTGCAAAAGGCAACACTCTGGCCTGATCTCAGTGATGCCCCAGTAACTGAGGAGCAGAATAGAAGCCCTTATCTTTGGCCAATTGACAGAACTTGCTATGTGTAACTTGTGAGTGTGTATTATATATCCTGCACTTAGCTGATATGATCTGATTCTATTTTAAAAACAACAAAGAAAACAAGCTTCCACAAAATCAACAATGAAGTCCTTTCCCCTCCGAACCCACAAGGGAAAAGGTGTCCAAGGTCAGTAGCAGATTGTTACACACAGATTAAATCACAATGTGCCCAGAAAACCAGGTGGAGATGCTGGAACATAATCAATGCACTCTACCCCAACAGAAAGCTAATTACATGAGATGATAAAAGTGTGGTCACATTTAATTCAACTACTGAATCAAAATATTCACTGAACCCTGGCATTGTCTGTTGCAAGGCTGAAAAATAAAGTATCAAATTTAGTACAGCTAGTTGACTTTTGAAGCAGGTCTCATTTATATACAGGCTGAACAGAGAATGTACTATTTTAAGTATTGTAAAAGGATCACTACATCTAGGGTGAAAATAGTATTTTGCTAGGGTTTAGCAAACCCATTAACTTTGTAGATAACTGTACTCATTGCAGGTATGTACCACACACTGGTACAGAATGTGTACAGACACAAATGATGTAAAGGCCCCACAAACATATTGCACACTAAGAATTGGTTTTCAGTACTTTAATGTTCTGTTTTCTGTACTTTAATCTCTATTGGGATTGCTTTTGGAATAGTGTGCTGTGTTTTTGCCTTAACGACACAGTAATTCCTTTCATTGCTCTGAATGAGTCTGTCACTGATTCCACCCGTGTGCTTTCTTCTGCAATGTCTCTTGGACGAGCAGGAGAGGTACAGTAGGAGTGTTCAGTGCTGAAGACTGCAGTTGTTTAATCTGTTTCTGCTGAGACACCCGGGGGATATCCTGTCTCATCTTTGTGGAGGGCGACGAGGGACAGACTTCAGACGCCTCCTGGGCAGAGCTAATTCAGTGGTGAGTAATGAAGAGCTCTGAAAAAGAACACTTATCAAACGTCAGACTGGATGGAAACCAGAGGCATCCTGAAACTGCAAGGCAACTGTCAACGAAAGATTAATTCCCTCCCTCCCTGGACCTGAGGCACATGTTCAGTCTCAGTCAGTACTCCGATATCCAACCGGACAGGGAAGGAAGTCAGCACCAACAGATCAACCTTGATCAGAAAGTCAAGTTTTTTTGTTGTTGTTGATTTAATAAGAAGCCTTTCTTTCAAGCTGATTAAATAGGTGAGCGCTGAAGGAAAGAGCTGCAGGCAGCCGGCGATTAAGGCAGCAGTCACGGAAGGCAGTCTTTCCAGGTCATTAGAAACATATTCCAGTTTCTGTAGAGCAGTCGTAGAGATAACATCTTCCTGAAAAGAATGAAGCTCGCGCACCGTTTCTTCAAACACTTTTCAATCACATTTACAGAGGTTAGACAGCTCATTTTAATGGGAAAGCCCTGATTTAGCAACCTAAATGGTTCCCTAAATCACATGAGAGAGTGCAAACCTACTTTAATCCAGAGCCACACACATTACAGAATCCTAAAAACAGACGTCAGGCTACAAAATTCTAACTCATACTGCCCTCACTGTTGTTATGTTATTTAGAGCTGCCTCTTGAGAGACTAGAGCTTAGATTCGGGGTCGGCCTCAGAATTGTGACTCCAACTTCAAAGTTGGCGTGTTATATTTAGCATCATTCTGGATTCCTCTTTCCTGATGTAACTTTCATATTAATTTTGCAACTTTGACTGATCCAACAATCGGCACTTCTCTCAGAACATAACTTTCACTCAATATATATTTCATGAAATGGTGCTCTTCCTGACCTTTGTTGGTGATGCTTGTTATGTTGGACCCTGCAGCAAATCAAAATTTCCTGAAGGAGGTGAAAATACTGTACATTTTGAATTAAACTAGAAGTAGATTAAGTATTTTAAAGAATAAGTTATGTAATTAAGCCAAATGAAATAACATTTTAATTTTATTTTAATCATAATTACTGTGAAGATGAAAACGGATGTGAGGGCTCCTCCTTTAGATTAGACTGAATTTTGTCTCAACACAGCCTTGGCTGAATCAAACATGCATGACTTCAAGCACCTTGTCTTTTAGGTTCTAAAACATAAGAAATTTGTTTTCTAGGCTCTAAGAAAGAAGAAAACACAAATTATTCAAATCTAAAACAAAGAGTAAGAAAAAGTTTCAGTCCCCCTAGTTTCAGTGAAACTAGGATTGATTTCAATGGGTCTCTCTAGACTCCACAAAGAGGAGAAAAGAACAGAGTGGGACTCAGCTCCTTCCACGCTTCTGAACAAAGTGAAAGAGAAAGACAGATTCTGACTAAGGCCCAGTCATCTGGGTCAGATCCAGCCCTCTGAGTGAAACTGCAGCCACTGCCTAAGCTTCCCACTGACAATCAGGCCAGCCACTGTTTCTAATCAATCTAAATGTGTACTAGCCAGGCTACTGGTAATCGTCTCTGAGAAGACCAGAATAAATGTGACTCGCAGCGCTGTCATGATGTAAGCAATGCAGTGCGGTAATCTGTCAAAAGGAGAAACTAAGAGAGCCTCTTCAATTTTCCGCACTCCTGGAACATAAAGAATAGTGCAAAAATCCAATAATGTTCTTATTACATGTTGACTTACCAGCATATGTGTATAACACTGTTACCTGGGTCTCTCTTTCTGCCCTGACTGGTGCTCAACCTGACCCTGACAAGACAACACTCCAAGAAATGTCCTCAGTACTGCTTGAGTGACAATAGTTTCCTTGCAAGATGAAAATGGAACAGTGTTGCCCTGGATACCCTCTGTCGGTTTGGAGCCACAATGAATATTTGAGGCATGAACTGGACCCTACAGAAGTCCGCATGACAGCCTCTGCAACATGGTGCAAACCACGAGCCACGGATGAAGCCTGTGTGGATGATGAAACTGATGAGCTTAATGAATTTAGCCAGATCATGTGAACTGATGAAGCTGTAAGTGGTTAAGTTTCTTTAACACGTTCTCAGCTGCAGTCTAATATACTGTAACTAGTGCCCAATTATTGTTCAGCACCGGATTCCCACCTATGGGAAAAACTGCCTTAATGACAGTGAGCATGACAAAATCAACAAACTGAATTTATTGTCACATAAACAGGAAAAAGGGTTGGTGAGGCTAGTTTGGAAGAGGACAACGGACATATCAGAAAAAACGTGACTTGTGCGTTTATGTTTGAAAGATGTATACATTTAATTGTATTGGAATGCCCAGTCTCCAGTCTCCTCTCACATTTATCCACTACTACAGCTAATAATAGAATTTGTCCTACATATGGACGCTGCATGGTTATTTTAAGGACAAGCCCAAAGAAAAAGAAGTCAGGTTTCAGGTCTTTCCTGCCTTAGAAACATATTCTATCACCTGGGGTGAGATTTAACAGAGTCTTTGTAAACCAAGATACCATGAAATACTGTGTGGGAACTGAGGTCTTTAGAACACAAAAACCCCTGAACACTAGGGTGCACAGAACACTGCATGATGCGAGTTTGTGTGTGTTTGCTTATGTGCCTAAGCAATTGATTTTCTTAAGAAATCACACTGCACTGCTGTGGGAACGCAGAAGTCTATTTTAAAGTTTTCTTAAGTGCATTCCTAATTTTGGAAAAAAACGTCAAAGGCTCTAAGCATCATTGATTCCCTTCTAAAACTTTGGAAGCCAAGACATCTAAACCATGGCATTATTATTAAATGTTTATGTTATATAGACTGTGAAACTGCAATATTTTAAAACATCCGATATTATTATCAATATCATTATTATTAGTTATACCAGCAGTTCTAGAGCTCTACAACATTTTTAAGTTTTTAGGTTATTTGGATATGGTCTACCAGGAACAATTATAATAAACTGGAACAGCATGGCTGAGTAGCTTGTTCCAGACTTCCACAACCAAACGTACATTACCTGTCAGGAAATCACAGCCCTTCTGTCACATGAAAATTACCTTTGCAATAAAAAAAAAACTTTGTACTAGTCCTGGATCAGCAGTACACAACCTGGGTAAAGCCTGCATTCAACTGAGACCATCTGTCCACAAATTGCAAATTACGAAGGTACTGGCTTTATCTGGCTTTTTTTGAGAAAGAAAATATTTCTACTCTATGTGAACACACCATCAGGTCTTTGGTTTGTAATTTGCTAGGAGCATGTGGAGATACGTTTTAATTCCTTTCTTTACTCATCCGGCAAAGTAGCTCTTTTCATTTCTCCTCACAGAGCACTGACTAATTCACACGCACTCTGGTAGATTCTCTTCCATTTTATGTGGCAACCACCTCGAGACACTCTTTTATTTCCAAATAATTATGGTTTCTTGCAATAGCTGTGGTAAAATCTATTCCAAACTTACTTGATAAATCAGGTCCTGAAATTCCACTTGCAGCTCTTACCCAAAACCGAGACTCAATTATATTCCAAGGACTTTATTCTCATACATCAAGTCAACTGACTCTCACATGTTACCGATTTCCCAACAGGTGTGTTTTACTATTCTCAGTCACTCAGGCGTTGTCCCGTCTGCCAGATCTGCCCTCTCCGTTTAAAGACCCCTGAGCTGCATTTTATCACAGGGCTGGCACCTCTGAGCACAAACTGAGCTACTGTTTGCAGAGGGCAAAGCTAACTGTCTGAGTGACAAATTTAGCAATATTAGAACAAGCAAATACAGACTTCAAAGCCCCAAAAGCTCATATGATACAAGTTAATAGTTTCCCACCTGAATTGATCTCATCTCCCTCTTGTGAAATTAATAGAAAATAGTATGTTACCCCCCTATCCACTCTCCCTGACTCATTCCTAATGCACGGTGTGCAAAAACGATGGGATAATTTTCAAGCCCTTTCCTGTTTGTTATGAGTAAATTTCCATTAACATTCAAGCTAGTAGGCAATTTCCTGAAGAATGCCACCAATTTGCTTCTGAATAAACCAATAAAAAAAGCACTCGTTTAATAATATTTCAAGAACCCAGCACGTCTCTAGAAACCACTTTTGCTTTGTTTACAGAGCCAGTGACAGCAGCCTTTACCTCTAAATGCCTGTTTGTGTCATTGTCAGTCAGCCCACTTCCACACACGACTCTGCCTCAGAGCCATCCCAATTACTCCTGATCCAACTAGAGCTTTTCCTGGCAATGTTGTTTTTGCTTCAAGACAGATTTTATTCACAAATAATTTTTGACTCAGACTGTCTTTGCAAGCCAGGTGGTCAGTAATGTGATAAGGCAGCACTATCAGTGTCAGCAGAGACTACGCTGGGAGCCTGGTTTGAAGTCAGGCTCTGTCAGGATGAAAAAGGATCCTTTTTGCTCCTTTGCTCTCTCCTTTTGGAACATTTTTTTTCTGATTTTAAAAGATCTCAGCACAACCTTTTCTCTCTTTTATCAAGAAAATAACTCCTTACCACAGTATTAACTGGTTCTAACACAGCCTACCAAGGAGAGGAGGCCATTCAGCTCATCCTGCAAACCCACAGAGAAGGCAGGACGTTGCTCCCGCCACCTCCTGTGTGCTCATCTGTTTGTCTATTTCTTTCCCCCTTGTTTTCAGCAGGTTTTTCTGATCTTGGGTAAAGTTAGCCCTGCAGTGTGTTCATAAGAATAAGCCAGGGGGTGCATGTGGACTGAGTGTCACAGTGCCAGGTACTCGCCTGGTTAGGCTGCTCATAGGAGCCTCACAGCAACACCAAAGTCAAAGAGACAGCAGCACAGCTGCAGATGTAGAGTGGCAGGCTCTCCAAGCCTGACCGCCACTTTCACCTTATTCACTCTCTCACCTATTTCCAATCTGCTGCAGGTACAGAGAGTCCATTTCAATCCCTCAACTCAAGTGTCACCACAGCCTCGACAGCCACAACTGTCCAGTGTTTCTGACTGACGGTTTTTTGTGTAACTTAACAGACTGCTTCCGCTTCTTGAACTGTGTTATATTGCTCACCTCCTTCTATTCTTTTTTTTTCCTTTTCCTTTTTTCCCCCTCTACCAACCCCTCCCACACCTTGAAGGACAACTTCAATACTTTTTTGTTGTCACTCTCTCTCTCTCATCTTTTTTCCTGATTCTTACACTCACTTCCATACTGTACATTCAATTTCTTTTCCTCTCTCCTCTTCATTTATTTTCTCTCTTTGGTGTGATGATCAGTGTGAACTGCATTACAATATTATCTGTAAACGCAAAACAAACACACTAAAAACAAAAGGCAAATACAGTGAAAAACAGGTGTAGCCAAAGGAAGGATGGGAGGTGAAGCAAAAACTCTGCTTGGTATTCCACAAAGTTACAGTTTTAGAACTGAGCTTTTAATGTTCAAACCCACAATACAATAATACTATTAAACTGAAGTTGCACCGGATGTACAGTAGAAAAAAGCCAAATCAATTAATAGGTATAACATCAAATATATGATGTAAAGATCTAATAATTTAAGCTGGTAGGGAATGTAAGTACATGTAAATAAAGATACCAATAGCAAAGAGTAACATTACAGGAGATTCAGCTGATACAGGGCTTAAACAAGTAGGACTGAAGTGATGGACATGTTCTTTTTTAATTACAACATTACAAGCAGAAAAGAAGTCAAGCATTACGAAAAATGTCCTTCAGTGCGATACTCCCTGAGGGTTCAGTCTGTAAGCCACACGACAGACAAGTTTCCTGAGAACTGGATGACGGCTGTAGAGGATTAAAGCAGCCTCTCCGAAGAACAGTTCATAGTCATCTCCATACCTTTTTCACAGATTTTTCCAATGCAGGAGGACACACCGCTATCATTCTTGAATTAAAAATTAAGAACCCGCAGCTGTTTTTTTTTTAAAGAAATAAAAACCTCACACAAATGCCTGTGTATGAGAACTCTAAATGCCTTTAATTGCTTAAATGTCTTGAATGTGAAAAAAGGCAGCATTTAAGGTTTCTATACATATAATCCAAAATAAAACACAAGTTAATTTTTCCCTGACTCTAGGAATCTGGCACTTTTCTGCGCTATCCTGCTCCGTCTACACCTCCTAGATCAGGACTGCAGGATCTAGAGGACAGGAAGACCCACCCTGGAGACTGAAAGACTATGCAGAAACCGTTGCTAGATCTAGAATTTTGAAATGATCCATTAGGACTAATTCTGTCTCAGGAGGATTTCAAAAGCACCTGGTAGGTGGAATTAATTGGTTAAATTCAATTCTGGATGGGATTAGTACACAGAAAATTATTTGCCTTTTTTCCCTCATCTTTACTCTTCTGATTTTAGCTAACTCACTATTGTGTTCTTAGCAGCTGTCTGCTGTCATCAATTTCCACTGCCAGAGAGAAAGAGTCCTTAGTATGTCCGCATGACTGGAGATTTCAGAGCAGCAGAGACTGAGTAGTGACATTGCAGGCTGGCTGCTTAGAGAAATCTCTCATCCCATCAATGTTGCTACACATCGTCCGACACACAGCTGACCTTGCATTAACAAATGCTGGCTGCTCGTTTGAGAAGCGCATTTTCACTCTCTGAATTTACGTCTCTGGTAATTCTATTACACGCTCACTGATCACAAGTGCTGAAAGTATTTTCTAATGGAGCTGAAAACTAGCTGGCGTACGCTAAGAGTGTGTGACTTCTCAAGATCTCCTCCTAGTCCAGGGTGTGTAAAATTAACAGCCATGGAATCTGTCACTTTGTGGAGCTCTTGCAAAGCCATTTTGCATCTGCATAAATTTCAGAGTGCCACCATCTAGGATCAGTACAGATAACCCTGTGGAATCACCAGTGTGCACCTCTTCTCAACTCTCTATACACAATAGACATAGGCAGGCATGTGCCTTTTCAATACATGTGTTAATGAAGTATAAAGAAATGACTGCAATAAAGCAACAGGATTTGAATCTAAATCAGTCCCTTAAAATGTAAAACTCAAGCTTAGCCATCCATTTGGAGGATGAATAATTTACATTTCTGTCACCTGATGCACATGATCCTACACATTCAATATAATCAGAAAATGTGTTAGATGTAAAAATCACTTAACTCACGCACTGACATAACAAGTCTTCAGGAAAAAAAAGACAAAATAAAGAAACAGTACCACAGAGGATTGAAAATTAAAGACTTAAATGCCTATGAAAATCCACTGAATTTGTTTAGAGCTTTCCATCCCAGGGGATCTCAAAGCATCCCTTGATACTTGTACATACACAAGTATGTTGTATGTAGCCTTTATCCACCACTGCAATGCAGCGCCCACGTGTGTGATCTGTGATGGCCCCCATGCACAGAACCTTAGGCAGACAAGAGAGAAATTACTTCTCCAATAGAATGAAAAGAGAGACAAAAGAGTGGATACCCTGGTCACCATACCCGGGCTTTGGTTTGGAGTGGGAAGAGCGCCATCTACAGGTACACTTAACCACAAGTACACCACTGTAAACCTTGTTTTGCTGTTGGGCCGTGGGCATTTCCCCCTAGAGAGGAAGGTGGGTGGGTCCGAACACTGGCACTGATCTAGACGCCCAGCTTCCACAACTCAAAAGTCAGGGCCAAACAAAAAACACCTGCTCTCCAGGTTCCTGGGCACTTAGGAATGCGTTTCCTCAAAATATCTGCCTCCTAACAGTCTCAGCAATCTAATGTGAGCAATTTTCTGACTGCCAGTCAGGGCGACTTTATGGGTGACTTGAGAGGATAGTGCCTTTCCATGGCTGGCCGGATTACAAAGCCATTACATGTGGAGCACTCTGGGGCGCTGCCAACAATGCCTTTAGGAGCTGCACCTCTGGTTCCACCTCCCACTTCAGCAGCGAGAGCAGCACTTTGTATAATCAGGTGTAATAAGATTTCTACAGATGATAAATAAATGTTTTTCTCATGGGCTGAATGAGCAGTGGTGCACTCCGGTTTAAATAAAAATAAATTGCGCAAACTGCTGTAAGGTCTATGGATTAAAACATTCCCTGCTAATGTTACTGAGCAAATGTGCTGTGGCTCGGCCCTGAGTTAATGGAAACCATGCCCTCTCTTAAACAGACATTTTAATCATGAGCTAAGTAATGCTTCAGACTGATAAATAAATGCAGTCAGAGTAGGAAACTGTGATCAAAGGAAAGCCACAATGCGGACATTGTAGGCACATTTGGCATGTGAATTCTGTCAACTTGTCCAATTCCTTATCTCTTTGTGTTGTGGAACTCTGCTTGATTTGGGGTAATGTCCCCCGAAATCAGTGGGGGAATAGCAGTCAAGAGCCTTTGATGTGCACACTTTGAGAACAGAATCTGGAGAAAAAGGGCTAAGTGGATTTTTTATTTTATAGACGGAATAACTTGTAAAATGTGTGAGATTGTAACGAGCAGTTGGAAGTGTACTGGCACAGTCCTGGTTCACCTGTTAGTTTCAGGTGTTTTGAATGGTATATGCACGGTATATGAACATTAAGGCTCCTCGAAGTTCAAGTTGGCAATCTTGCTAACCTCTCTGAGCTTTAAAAGACCGTAAATCAATTGTTTTATCTTTGTTGCTTTAGCCGAATTACTTTCATATGCTAACATATTTGCAAACGCAAGCCTGCTCTTGAGTTGTTTAGTATTAGAATGCTTTGACTGTCACAAGTAGATGGACACACAGCTTTAAAATAATTGGACACACATGCCCATACATTTTACTTAAGGAAGCAATTTGACCAAATCTTAAATTCATTGTATTCATTGAAAATATCTGGGAAAAATGTAGTGCCTTAAGTACTGTCTGAAGGCTGTGTTTATTTGCAAATGGCAACTCTGCTTATCTTTATGCTGTTATTGGTCACATGCTGAAAAACAAAACATATAAGATTTCCAGGCCATTACTGTTATAATGGTTATACTACAGCTAGATGCTACAGCTTCAAAAAGCTTAAGTTATACTTTAAAAATAATTTTGCAATAGTTCTGTCTTTCTTTTCTAGTTTCTTTGAACCTGAGCATGTAATCTATAATTAGATTTAATTATATTTTAAGTTTAATTGGAGTTGAAAATATCTGTAATGAATTATTTGAGACAAAATTGCTAATTTCACATAGATTGTAACCGTTTCTAAAGTTAATTAGATCTGGTTGGATAAGTGTAATTGTTTGCTGCACTGAGCTGGAAGCTAATAAACCGATCAGCTTTAACTGAATTTCGGTGGACACTGCAATATAAATCAGTTAGTTGTTCTTGGAGTGAAAGCACTCTTTTTAAGATTTACAGTGATAAACCTGTGATTTTTCACAGGTGCAATAATACAGTTAAACTAATTTTCCTGTGTGTTAACTACTCTTGTTCTGCTCAGTTCATCTTATTTTTTGCATTTGAAAAGAGTTCCCATTAATGAAGAAATTTCACTGTGAACACAACAGCAGTCAAATATACAATATATATAATTTCCATTAAAGGAAATTGTAAAGTAATTTGCACTTCTTAATTCTTATAACTTTGGTCTGTCGGTAAGCTGACAGTAAAGCTTATAGCCTGAATTAATCAGTTTTAAGAAGCTCAGCCAGGCTGGGTCTAGTCAGTGCTGGGATGGGAGACATTTAAGGAGAACCAGGAAAGACATGAGGTCTGTCGGGATTAACTGTCTGCTGTTTGGTGACGGGACACTTCTCGATGTAAAGTGGGATTCACATCAGTTTATTTTTAAATCATGAATTTATTCAACTGAGATTGCAGACTTAAGATTTGTACTCATATCTTTTTAAGTTCCAAACAAACATGGCTAGGAGATAAAGACACAACCACACCAAACACTATCAAAAGTACAGAGGAAACAGGTCCTTTAAATCCAGCGAAGCACAAGGTAAAATACTCCTGCTGGGCACAGGGAGCTAAAGGTCTCCCTTTCCCACTGAGACAGCTGGAGCAAGTAATAAATGTAACACTCAATACAGCAACAGAGGAAAGGTGTCAGACCGGCAGTAATCGGCTGTTTTTTGCTCTTACATCTGCACAGTAGTTCAGGGACCTTGAAGGGGGTCAGCCCCCCAGAGACCAGAACTCTAGATGATGGGAGGTCTTGGGAGCTCAGTGTCCTCTGCTGTAGGCCTGACTAGACCAGACCTGCATTACTTTGTGACTATTCCTAATAATCTATCTTAAAGAACAGGCAGCAGACTACAGAATGTGGAATGTGCCGCACTATTCACATACTGTAGATCTGCCGTGGATATATATATACATTTTCTCTTATGAAAAACATGCACTTACTAAGACTTTTGTAGTGGATTTTTAAAGCGTACCTTGGGGCGGTTTACACAAGAAGCGCTTTATAAATCTATACTGTATTGTATTGCACTGTAATGCTGAGGATATTCTGTTCGCACAGTGGATGACATTTTAGCCTGAAAACTGAAATCAATAATTGGGCTTCCAAAAATCAATGTTGATCATCAATTTACAGCTACTGTTGCATGAATCCACAAGAATAAAAAATACTGCAGTGTGCACTCACTTTTTATACTAATCTAGCCTTCCAGAGGGAGGGCTGATACAATTTTCCCAGAATTAAAGTGAAAGAGTATAAATCAAACCCTGATGAAGAACTATGGACTATGTGACTATGGACTACCTACAGCACTGCACACAAAAATCTGCTTTTTGTAACCACTGAGCAGTGAAATGGTGTTACCAATCAAACCAAAGGAACACAGAAAATATGTTAAGTCAAAATATGGTACTTTCAAAAGTGATTTTCATTTTTAGCAGGAGAGTCAGAAGATGGAAAAAAAGATATTTGTATACTTGTGGCTACAAAGAATTCCTGAATTATTTCCACACTTTCATACGCTTGTTTATTCTTTTCACTTGGTTTGCTAAAGAAAAAATAAAAACCTTACTTTAAGCACGATTGCTGTTTTTCTTACAGTGGATTGTGTTTCATTGAACAACTCTATTTTAAAGAGAGCGTCCTACTCATAATTTCGTTGCTGAAACCTTTGAAAGTGCCCTGTGCTGCTATCTCTCAGCCCTCTATTGTAAATTGCAAACAAGTTAAATGTGTAAATACAGAAATCAAACTTCTGCAATTAACTTAAATGTTACCATGCTCAGGAGGACACAGAGTACTGTCTGTGGGATGTCATCAAGTAGGAGAACGAATGGCACTCATAAAACAGCAAAACACCTGTATGTGCTTCTGATAGCAATGAGATTCCATACCTCAAAGCCAGCGCCTAGGCCTTACGGCTGGGCACAGGACTGTCATGACCCTTACCGATAGCCATGACTTCTGATGCTATTGTGTCTACAATGTCTGATCCACAGTCATCTGGTGCCACAAATAGGATTCAAGTCCCACTCAAGAATCCCTGTTTTATTCTATATAATATAGATGCCTCTGTACCTGTTTTTTTAACAGCAAACCACGATTCTCCACAATAGTAAGATTTTGCAATCCTACGGAAATTTGCTGATTAGTCATATAGTGGCGATTTTATCAATGTCCGCTGTGACTCATTCTACTGCACCACGGTGACACCCCTTATGCTGTGTCTCCTGGGGTGTCTGTTGATACTCACATGCGATTCGAACATGGGCCTTGCGGCTCTTGGTGGTGCCCGCCGAGCTCCAGGCCACACACTGACACCAGTAGTCCTCTGGGCCGAACAGCTCCTCCACCTGCTGCCGGGAGATCTCGATGCTCGCCTCCCGAACCACCAGCCCTGTCGGGACACAAGGACAGCTAGGGTCATCTCTGCAGACAGCGCTGCATGATGAAATGGCCCCACTGCTTCACCATGACACATGCTTAAAGACAGACGGGGCAAAAGTCAGTTTTTGACTTTTTCAAGCCAGCTTGTATTGCATCGAACACCAGCTGGCACTGCTGGCAAGCTGAGCTATTACTGTGTACATGAGTCCTACAGGAACGTCAGAGCTGAAACAGGTACCCTTTGAGAGGTAGAAGAGTGGTACAGTTCTTACATTTTATAGGTTGAAATACTTCTGCTTAACACTTTATTTGTTACAATTCAACAGAACTGAATTTACTTTTGTTACAATCTTCTGTTTTCCATAGGTTAACCTTTTACATAAAGGTTACATATCAAGTCCTTTTATTCTTTTGTTTCCAGGTTAGGTTCTCTGTCAGGTTAGGTTTCCATTAGCAGGCGGCTGATGTTGCAGTGCAGCTCAGCTCACTCTCTAGTGCCCTTCTCCCAGTCACACAGCACAGGGCCCAAAACACATGTGCAGGCTGGTCAGTGGAGCAGGACATGTGAGGCACAGGGGATCACACCACCCAAAATCAGAACAATCCCCTCATGCAAGTGCAGAAGCCACGCTGTGATTTTGCTGTGGCTTGCTCTTTCCTTCCTGCTCCTCGGAAAGCACGATGCCTTTTGTCTAGATGTGGCATGTGCGCTCGAGTGAATTAACGGGGTCGCAGAAACCTGCCAGAGGTCTGTGTTCTACATCTATCCATGTTCGAGTCATTCAGAACAGGAAAAGAAAGGGGAAAAATCAGTTGGCTGTTTATTTCAGGTTCAGGAGATCTACACTGCTTCCCTTATGATCTGGGGCGTAATGCGCTGTGGTAATGCGTCCCAGACTCCAGCTTAGCACTCATGCAAAATTTAAATGCTGTGTAGCAAGACAGAGGCCGCAGACGAATCGGGATGCAGCTGACGATTCTTGTGATTGTTAAAGCGTTTTTGCGCTTTGCCAGAGGATGCTGTTAAAAGCAGGGGCATAAGAAAAAGGAAAAAAAAAACCCTCCTGAAATTCTGGTACCAAGAAAGCCGTGGGAGAGCTCTACTTCTGTGGGAGGCTCAGTGAGAACAGAGCAGGAGAAAAGCCAATGGAAATAATAATAAAAAGACAAGTGTCCCCAAAGGACAATTTCGATTTTTTTAGGAATATTTGTTTGTTTCTTTCTGCCTTGAGTGCTGGAGTAATCTGAGCCCACCTTTCACAAAGCCCCAAATCTTTGTGTGGTTTTGCTCAAAGATTTAGAATGTGTAGTCTTAAAACATCGTTTTTGGCTCACAAAATAAAAGCATGTGTGAAATTGCTCATCTGGTAAACAAAGCTGAAAGAACAGATTATATTTCTACTTAAAATGTTCCTCATTATTGCATATGATAATAACACCTGACATTTTAAACTGAAGCTGGGATCCTTGTATTTGAAAATGCAAGTGTAGTTCAGCCTTACATATTAAGAAAATTTCAATACTTTTTAAATTCCATTTTCTTGGCTGGCACATATGATTCCTTTGCCTGTGGGCACACACTGACCCCTCACCGCAAGCGCTGGCCTGGAAAAAGATTACCAGCGTTTGGGTAGGGCGCGGTCACTCATGAGACCAGGGAACCTGCATGTGGCCAGTCTTCTGCAGCATCAATTATTAATCCCTGCTAAGTTGTATAGTGAATCAATAATTAATATTCAAAATATACATTTTAAATTCAAACTAAGCTTTGAGTCTCAACTGAATTGCAGTGCAACGGAGCAGCTCTGTGAACGGCTCCTCTCTATGACAGCGTCAAACCCAGACCCAGAACCAGCATTTTCGAGCAAGTCTCAACCACCACCACTCTCCTTCTGAAAAATAAAAACTGCAGCCCGAGTTGTACCTCATCTTTGACTAGCTCTTCACCTTATTTTTATTTTTAAAAACTTTTTTGGAAATTGTGATTAATTAAGACGTTGCAAGTATGCCCTCATTTTCACAGCTGTCTCACCTGAAATCTGTATTATGCTGAAGGCCATTAATTTTACTTAGCTTCACGTCATGGGGAGGGCAACACCTAGTTTGAAAAACGTCTAATCGTAAAACTTCATTTGTGACTGCTTAATTACCTTTGGAAGTATTTGCATCACAGGGCCAAGATCACCTTTAAATGAGTTTGTCAACTCCAGATCACAAACATTTTAAAATACATTTATTCGCTTTCTGAAATTACCCTTTACAGTTTGTGATGAAGTGCCTTGTACAAAGAGATTACAATTGATGGAAGCGATCACACGCGAGTGTTTACGATGCATTGCTTTAACACTGCTATGAATTTCCCAGCGAGCTGGTCTCTGTGGAAAAGCCACACCTTCAGAGGGGTTTAGCAGATGAGATCATGAGAGAACGTCAATCAGCACTCCACGTCTCTGAGGATCTTGCACAGATCTGTTTATATTCAGAGAGGGGTTATTTTTAGCTGATTTGGCTCATTTAAATGTTGAGTTTGACAATAGTATTTATAGAAAGATAAACTCTGGGTGGGGTGTCTGATCCACCACTTGTAAAAACACCCCCATCTTCTGCCCCCCAGCAGAAGCATGGCCCCACTCTCCCAGTATTCTACTTTGCATCCGCAAGGCCTGAGCAGAACTTCAAATCGCAAAATATAAATAGCTGAGCTCCAGAATCAAAGAGAATGCACATTTTTAAACAAACAAGGCAGAAGAAACAAAAAGAGCAACTCCAAGGCTGTGTTTAGAAAGAAATCATCCCAACATCTGCACTTCTTCAGATCAAAAACACATATTCTCTGTAAACAACCTCAGACACACGCATGAAGGCAAAAGCAGGTCAAAGAAAGCAGAATAAAAAACAGTTAAGCATCACACTAACACGGGTGAACAAAACTCCTTTCAAGACTCCAGTAAATAAATACAGGTGATATGCTATCAGGAAGCTACTGTGTGCCACATATTTAACTGGAATCCAAAGAATGGAGTACCTCCTAGCTGGTCTTGCACTGGCCGTGAGAATTTTGCTCATACCAGCAGAGGTGGATTTACAGTCACACCAAGGCTCCTCAATGTGCAGTTTCTAGTGAGAAAGCCAGGGCGTGAAGGCAGGAGAAATGGTATTGTTCACTGACACAGAAAGTAATTGACCTCATTTATGAAACATTGTGGCCATAAATAATTGAAGCTCGTGACTCACCCTACAGTATATTTTATTTAATTCCAAAAAAATATCAATCATTTGCAGGAAGGCAGCATACTCTTGCGATTACAAGTCGCGAGAATATCTGAAATATTGCACAAGAATATCTGAAATAAACAGGATTTACCTTACATCAACTCAGTCATTAAGGTAGGGTCTCACTGGGAACTACTGGAATAGGTGTCCATTGCCCTTCCACGCTTTACTTTTTTCCTAGATCAGATAATTAGTAGCAACCAGGCCAGTATCTTAGGTAGAATGTAATTCTTTGAATCTGCTGACCTGTTTCTTGCAAATTAAGGCGCCAAGTGTTTCTGAAGGAGATGGAGCTGAGCCAACGCATGTTACACTGTCCTCCTTACTCATGATCATCTTTTTCATTTGGATTATTCGGAGAAAACTAATGGCACACCACACGCCAACTGTCTGCTCTTCCCTGAGACTCATCTGAAATGTAAAGCAGCTACAGGAAATTAGAAATATGTCTAAACTGTACCTGACAGGCTGAAAGGCACACTGCAGGCACTGCAGCCAGGCTGCCAGGAAAACATCTCCATTAAGTTATCTTCTACAGACATACTACAGTCACCAGGCATCAGGCTGACCAGAGAGAGGGCAGCCACTATGACCAAGACAGAGATGAACAGCTCTTCCAGATGGGGCTTTTGAAGTGTTTAGCCAACATCATCAATGACTTTTGCTAGGAGGCTGGGTTCAAACCTTAGACCTGTTCATTGGGCATTATTTATTCACTGAGCCATAATGTGTTCAGTACCAACCTGCTGCTGCTAATTCCCATTCCACTTTCCAACAGTTATGTCTTGGTGAACCAATATTTTTACATCCTCACAATTTAATAACCAAATGAGTGTTCCACTTTTAGCAGATTTCATAATAAACAGCTGCAGTTCCATATAAACAGAAAGCATCTACCCATGCCATTTTATGACCATATCTACTGTAGTTCCTCTTTCATTATTAATCAACAATGACAAGTCTTCTTAATCTCAAGTCCTCCTGAAGTCCTGTAAAAACAAAACTAGACACACTTTTATACAGAATATAATTCAATTTTTTTCTATTCTGTTCACAATCAATAGCACCTTATGGTAGCACACTCTCTGTGTTTGAAAGGAGGTTAGAACATAAAAGAACTGCATCACTGAGCAGGAACTCTTCTGTCTTCTCAGAGAAAAATCATTTACAGGACAGAATCCAAATTATGCTCCACAAGGGGCCTGAAGACAGCTGCGAACTCACACAGGACTCAAATTCATGTCCAATTTCTTCCAGAAATGTGCCATTGTGTAAATAAAGACAAGTTCATCCTGATAAGGAAGACAAATGGCAATTGTGTAACCTGATGCATCTGGGTTGCAGTGATGCAGTGAGTCTGGGTACAACTAAAGCTGCACAATTATTTTTCTGCTGACATCTGAGCCTCCTAACAACTCTCCTTAAGACCATGATATGTGTGAACGGTTATACAGAGTAAGAAGAATAAACAAATACCTGCAAGTAGAAACACTGAGATGTTTTTTTTTTCCCTGAAATTTGCAATGTCTCATCTTTTTCAAAATCAAGATTTCATTTAAGAAAACGTTAAGAGATGTTTAAGAAAGTTCCTTAAAATGCCATGTTTATAATAAATCCTTAATCTTTAGATTTACTGTTTTCCCTTGGGTATAACAAGGAAAGCAGATATCCCAGGAACAGAAACTGTTTAGGTGTCACATGGACAGAGACAAGGGAACTGAGAGAAGGGGGAAGCTGGAATGATCAAATCAGTGCTTTGAAACTAGTGACTGGTTTTAATCACAGGCCAGCATTTCATAGTGAAAAAAGTGCTTAGCTGCAAGCAACAGATTTCAATCATTAATTAACTTTTGGTGACTACGGTTACCACGGGCCCTGATCAAATACTACTGCATATCCGTCACACAGTGCTACATAAACAACATGTACTGTATATAAATCTTACTGTGGAGGCTGAAGTAGTGGGATATTATAAATATCAGGCTGAGACTGCAGAAGAATCACTTAGCACAGAGGAAAATGACAGTCCCTGATGGGCTCAACAGCCTGTTCCTGTCATAAACATTTTTTATGTCCCTACACAGGCTTACAGCTGCCCATTGGTAAATTTCATTTCAGCGTTTTAAAATGATAACTCTATTGATGCGATAATGGCAGGAATTGGCAGAAGGTGGGGGGAGGGTGATTTCTGTACTTGGAAACATGGAGAATCCATTCAGGACTCCCAGGGGGTGAATAACAACAGGCAGTATTGGTTGCCACTGAAATCCCTTTTAAGAAAGCTAATGATCCTGCAGGCTAATGTGTGCAACCTCCACTGTAAGCAAACTCTTTTTATATTTATTTCTCTAAAGAAGTACAATCTAATGATTTTGATATGGAGCCAGACAGGCTTCGAGATAGATAACGTGTCCCTGTTTTATTCAGGTAACAATCGACATTGCTAATCTACTTCAGTAATGAGGTTGGGGGAGGTATTAATATTGTCTCATCTTTCTCATGATAAAACATTTATTGACCGCCTAAATCCACTCTTATCTGTGGCTTCCTTTAACCGCTGAGAAACTGGCAAAGAGCTGTAAAACAAAGTCAGTTTTAAAGGTCGCTGAGTTTCTATGTACATGGTTAATGGAATATATATTGTCATTGGTGACACATTTCAAATGTAATAAGGTTACTATTTTATAAGGGATTTTACGAAAATGTGAAAAGGGTGTAAGAAACATTAAATTACTTGAAATTGTTATTAAAAATATTTTGTAATATCTTAGGAGCTGCAATGTCCCCAAAATGTATATTCCTTCAACAACAAATTCTGTCCTCTGTTTAAAAAATGCCCTAGCAACAAAGCTCTCTATGCAATGTAAAAGTATGTGAGGCAAGTAACACTTCAAGATGGAATTTTACAAAGGTGGATCAAAGAAATGCTTAGAAGTTGAAATTACGTCTGATGTCCAAGATGTACCAGTTAACCCAGTGATGAATAAATACACTACAGTATCTGATTTGTGTACTATAAAACTGGCGTTAAAGTCAAGCCTATGTTACTGGTCTGTTAAATCCTGAGAGTGGTCAGAACACCCATATTAACATTATCATCATTACCCAGTGCTGACAAAAGATACCATTTAACAATACCTCATCTCAGATCACAGACATTCTTGGTTATCAGACATTAGAAGATTGGCGTGGATAAACTAGGAACTCTTCATAAGGAGCAGTTTCAAGGTCTGTCCCAGACTAAGGGAGGACAGCATTTCACCACAAATGAGAAGCACACCTACAGTAGATGAGAATTCATAAATACAGAAGGACAGTGTCAATGGTGGGGATGCTTACAGAAAGGAAATACCCTAAGGCTACCTGATACCATTATATGGTACAAGCTCTGTGTGATTGATTGCAGTCAGCTGGTTAAGTTTCACAAGAAGTTTCTTTTTTAGCCCACAGGTATCAATCAAACTTGGTTTTCTCATTTTCTCACTTCCTCCATTTGGAATTAACCACCAAATGATTGGACTGACCAGTGAGTATTAGTCCATCCAGCTGCAATACCTCCTGTCCTAACAAACACTCAAACATTTACACCCGCAGGCATACTGGTAGATTCCTGATACCGAGCAGTCTGTGGAATGTTAACTTAAATACGAATCATTAAACCCATGAAGGCTAGTATAGGCACATAAAAACACAATTAGTAAAATATACTGACCAATCTATAATATGTAACTAATTCTGTAAGAATGGATGTAATTAAGTAATGCAATAAAATATTTGCTTTTTCTATTTTTCTAACCTCTCTGTGTTTTGGGCCTCAGTAGGTTCCAGATCATTAGGACTGAGTTCTGAAAATTCATGGCCTCTCTGCTGCTGCAGCTGGCTTGAGGGGAGGAAAAACAGGATCTCTGCACACTTGTCCAGCTGGTACGACCACGAGCCTTGCAAGCAGCCTGCTATCTCTGTGTCCAGCTTTTCACCCACGGGACTGCAAGCCCGCATTCGAGTACACAAATTACAAAATAAAGTTTCGTTGCTATGTTTTTTTAAGAAGCTCTAAGGTGTGGTGCTGTGTGTTTGATGTACTAAATACCACATTTATCACCATCGCTCAGAAAGATCCTGAAAATACCAACAGCAATAATCATCTCTAGAGCCAGCTGCCCACTGTGCTGTTTTAAAGTGAGCAGAACGAGACCACAGGGTCAGTACATTTACACAATAAAATCACATTATTAAATCATATTTAAGCTATTTCCTAAAACCAAAATGGCTACACAACTAGAATGAGTGATATCATTTCTTGTTTTCTTGACATTGAGCATATCAGAGGAGGGCCTTAACACTGACATCCCAAGAATGACTACTCGCTCACTGGCCAGCAACAAAAGATCTCTGCTTTCACAGGAACTGATGAATAGCTTTGACTTGAGCTCAGGCATCCTGGAGCAAAGCACACCCCTGAAATGGGACCCTCTTCAGCTGATGTAATCAGTAAAGAAAGACAACTACTAAAAAATGGAAAATCTAGAAATATAATAAATCGGCTCACTAACAAGTCTTTGGGTGAGTGGTGAGCTTTAAAAACAAAAGAATCTGTTTGGAGTACATAAAACAATGTTGCATTGGAAAGAGCTGAAACTAACAACACTCATTCTTTCCAGAAGAGTTCCAAATCTTAATTTTACTTACGCCCAAGCAAAGCTATTTTTTAGATTTGATTTGGGAACAGAAATGACTCACTAAGGCTTCACTCCAAACTTGGGAGCATTTGGGCACAATCACTCTGGGGGCAGAAGAAGAAGGGCCACTTCTCTCTCTATAAGGAGTGGTGAGTCTTTGGCGCAATCTGTCTAACAGCACTGTGGGTAATGAATTGATGAAACTGTTTATAAAGCAGCCTCACGACACGATTCAATCAGTAAGAAACCGAATAATCAATGCGTTTTTATGATCTCGTTTTCAGGCAGAGGTCTGCTGCAGAATCGGTTATTTCAGCATGAGGGCAGGCAGAGGAGGAGCCCCGGGAGGTGAAGCTGTTTGAAGTAGAATGGCAGTGCAATTAATGGAGCTTTTACTACCACAACAAGAGCTACACAGAGCCAGCAAAGGGCTGGTATTATCAACACCGACAGCCCTCTCAGTGCTGCAATCAGAACATTTTGTTTGGAGTGGGAAATGAAGGAAGAGAGTAAAAAGTACACTCAGGTCCCTCTGGAACAGAAAAGCGTTCTTGTGTCTGACAAATGGAAAAGGCTTGTAGCAAAGATGCAGGGGGGCCGAGGGCCCTTCATCACATTTCGAAAGGAGCTGCCCTCTGCTGACCCCTGCCGGACACTTACCTGACGTCTCGTCCACTCGCTCCTCCACCACGTGGTCCTTCTGGTGGACCCACTCGCTGTTGCACTTGAAGTAGATCTGCGTGGCCGGCGTGGCCTTGCAGTAGAGGTTGACCGGCTTGTTCTTGACAATGTAGGCTTCCTCGGGCTCCAGCAGGAAGTGAGGCAGGGGCTCTGGGGGATCGGAGGGGAACGTCTCCGGCAGCTCTCTCAGGAAGTCATCATCTGGAGACGGGGAGACAGAGGGGTATCAGTTCACTGCGCTAAGCAACAACCACATCTGATACGTGCCAGCTTCATCATTTCGCATTTTTTCGCCAAGCCTTAAAAAGCTTTGCTCCAGCAACCAGTCGCAAATGACGAGCCCGTTTACTCATTTCCGGAGTAGACATAAAATGAGTAAACGTGATTAAGCACACGCAAGGAGTAAACCTAGTGAGTCTACAAACTATGGCGCATCATTGAACAGCTTTTGCGTGATCACAAGCACAGAAGGACAATATAATCCCAGCCCTCAGCTTGTTAATGGGTGGGTTAAAGACAGTCAAGCAGAAATCTGACACAGTAATTGATTATAATACGATGACTAAGGATTAACTCAGGCCTTAGACATTCTTGCATTGTAGTATTACTAGGTCTTCACATAAACTCTTCTGATCTGTGTAAAATACAAAAAAATGTCAGACATAAGCTACAAAAAAAGAGTGATGCTATTTCCACTAGAAGAGCCTTCACTGGGGTCCTGTTCTCAGACTTCCTGAAGAATCTGTCCCCTAAGTGTCCTGAAGTGATCCTACCTGTATACCCCTTTAAATGTATGTATTTTTTTCAGCAAGACTCCATAATAACTTCACTACAGGAAAGCGCACTTCAACTCTTAGGGCTAAAAACCATGTACTTCAGTGAACAATGTAATATGGAATGACCTTTCTAATTTTTTTCCAAAACTATGTGAATTTTCTTTCTAGCCCTTAACGGAATAAAATACTATTTCCTCCACAATCTATCATTTGAAGAAGAGAACAGACTAATCTATTTATAAGGCCAACCAACAGACATAAATTATTGATTCAGGCAGGGAGGAATCAGATGGGCTTGCCTGCTCATTCAGCTGAAGGTATATCAGTACATCAGTAATTCATCCCTTCGCCTCCTTTTTTCCTCTCTATGGCAGCATGTCTGACAGCCCGGCTGTCCAGCAAGAAGATATGAGTTATTAAGCAATATGAACTATAAATATAACAGGCTTGCAGTTATTTCAGCATTAATCTTTTTTCAGCTTTAATCTGAAGCTCAGGAAGCGTTGGGTGATGAAGGTTTCTGCTATAAAAGCAAGTTACATTCAGTGGCATTACCAGTGAGTTAGAAGTTCTCTGAACAGATACAATTGCACTGCCTGGGTCAAGCCAGCGGGGGGAGCCAACTCAAAGCCGCAGTCCCAGGTACAAGGCAACCTAAAGCCTGAGCTGTCAACCTAGCTGAAGAGTTTTATCTTGAATGAGCCAAGGGAGAAGACCCTAATGTGCTTTTATATGTGTGCGTGCGCGCATATGTGCAGGTTCTGTATGTGCTTCCACAATCATTAAGAGACTGAAGCCATAATTGGAAATGCTAGAAATACAAAGCTGGCAGTAAGCTTTACGTCTGAACACTGCACCAGGTTTCTCTTATTGAGAAATCAGTCTATGACAAGGGAGCGCAAAAGGACAAGAAAATAATTATTTTGTTGTTGCACCCTGTGGGCATTTTGTGTAATCATCTTTTTCTTATTTGAAATAAACCTATTTTTTTAAGAAACACCTACACCTGATGTGAAATTAATGCTAAAACCGATTGTATTGCCAAAAGGCCTATACTATAATAAAAAACTATTCTGAATTACAAGAAAAAAGTCCAAAGTAACTTGTTTTAGCTATAGGAAAACCTGAAACAAATCACAGAAACTGTTAATCCCATCTAATGTGTGGCACATATTTGTCTTGCTGAATCTCTTTCAGATATCATTGTCCCCATCTCATTTTGCCCTTTCTCAACAAGGTGCATGTACAAGCGATTTTCAGTGAGATACAGTTCTTCGATGACTACAAGCCAAAACAGAAATTATTTTCTTTCTTATTGCTAAACCTCCATTCCTTTAGAAGAACAAAGAGGGCTCTAATCTTTGCATCCTCCCTTCCCCAGCCTTGAGCTCATGAGTGGGTCCTAATCAGACTGCAGGAGTCAGGAGTTACAGCTGACATCCTGAACTCAGCCTGAGCTCTCCCACAAGCTGAGGGGCAAATCCAGCTCTCCACAGCCCAAGTACTCATGTCCTCCTTCTCCCCTGTGCCAGCCACCCTCTGTGTGCTACGGGCAACATAATGACACCCAACACTTTAAAGCAGCACCTGCTCGGCCCATCTTTGTTGATTTTTTTCATGCTTCAGCTTGGTGACTGACGATGCTGTCAGCGGAGTTATGAAGCTGTGATTCTGGGCCTTCATGGCTCCTCAGCTCTTTCCTGTGCCATGCAAACACAAAGACAAACCCCGACACCAGCGTGGCGCTTGTTTCTCTGCCAGGCAAACCATCCGTGTCCTCGCTGAGGCGGGGGGCAGAGGACTCACCCCTGACCTCTTTCCTGAACAGCACGCTGTGTGAACGCTAGCCAGGGTGCGTTGGATCACTCTTCAGGGAGTACCCTGGGTGGGTTTGCAGGAAAGGGCCCTGCCTCCCAGTCGCGGCCTGTCTGGTCTTACACCAGCCACACTGCCAGCTGTCCCGAAGCCCTGACAGGGGTTATGAGGACGCTTTCCTCTTCGCTGCCGTTCTTGTCATTATCTATCCAAGGGAGCATTGCTTTTGTCTGAGCCTCTGCCCCTGAATTATGTCAACAAGCTTAAAACTGCTGATTTATTTAACCCCTTAAATACACATATAGGGTTTTTAATTGCCTGCTACCTAACATACCTGGACTTCACTTTCTTGTTCAGGTAGAGGATCAGGCATAGTGTCATTGTTGCAGTACTGACAGATGTTGGTTAAAATATGTCGACTCCACTTTGCTTAGTTTGCTGTAGTCTACTATACTGTAGGTGGACAGCAGCCAAACTGAAAACAACGCACAATCGCAATATCAGCTGTAGGAAGTATATCGCTACAGAAAGTCTAGTCAGAATGGGTTCTGACCTTACAAAGAGAAGCATATGCTTGACAGCTGTACAGAACCTTATTTAGCTCCCTGTTCCACATCTAGCACAGATACAGTCTAGTAAAGAGTTCCAAATTTTACACACGACCATTGGTATCCAAACTGTACTGCGAGTATGCGATGGAATATGTTAAAAAATGACTTACTGTAAGAAGCTAAAAGCACTGTACACATATTAGCTGGAGACAGTAACTCCAGTAGTCAGCACAGAGCTGTAATTTTCACATTTTGTCTTGGACTGACATCAGATCTTGTAAAGGAAAAAAAGTCTTTATTCCAAGCCGATTATAGTCAGAGCCTATAATCAGTGTCCAGTGGTGAACAGAGGAATTCTCACAACCAATTTAAGATTTTTTTGGAGTAGCCCTTACTGATACAGCACTGCAATCCAGTCATAAAGACAGAAGAACACTGAAAAGAGAGGAGGTCACTCAGGCCATCACATTTGGTTGCTAGTAGCTAATTGATCTTAAGATCTCATCTAGTAATGGGTTTGGCATTGACACCATGGCTGGGTATCTTGTTTTAGATCTCTAATCTCTTTATATAATTAAGTGCCTCTTGTTTGTATTATAAATGGATTTATCCATAGGTACATGTATTTGTGTAGGATGCACCAATCTTTCTGAAAAAATGCACATCTTTGGAAAAAAAAAGCTTTTACAAATACAATAAAATCTGGGATCAGCTTTTTTATAAGTAAGCTTGACGTATTTTATACAGATGTATAAAATACTGTATATGCATGAGGTAATTTTTATTCTTTTGGCACCTCACTATTGATACCCTGCTGGTAATATAATTACAGAACAAAAACAACTTAGTTATATTGCTCTAATGTCAACAATATTGCAGAGCTGAATCAATTAATGGAAAAAAAACATAAAAACTAAGGCACTTTTTCTGTATCTGCCTAAAGGTATGTGGGTTAGCCACCCACTAAGAAATGTATAAATTGCACTACACTGCACAGCCACAATTAGTGCTCATAATGGCTGACACAAGGTCAGCAAATCATTAATCCTCTGGGAGTGTAACTTCCTTCTCCCCGTTAAGGCCTTACTTTGCTTTGACACATTAGTAGCTGAGATGCCAGAGGCCCATGACCCACCTTTAACCCACCTAACTAATTAAAGATGGACGCTGCACAGGCAACTGCACTTTTCTATAAGCCTTTTCATTCCCACCCACCTTCAGGCTAAGGCCATCAAGATTCCTTTCAGAGGGTTTCAGCGCACAATCCAGAAAGGGCGTAGTTTGCGCTAGCAGAAAAGCAGTGATCACAAAGTAGCTCCACTTCTTGTGCACTGGGTGTACAGTCAGTTGAAAACCCAACTATCCTCTCAGCACGTTCCTATTCCTGTCTATTGCCGTTGCTCACAGCATGTTGCTATTCCTATATATTTTAGCAAAGTCTGCAGTTTGTTCTCCCTGGTTTCTGTAGGTCCTCTTCCAACAGCTACAAACAGCTATGAAACACAAAATGTGAAAATGTCCAGAAGAAGAGAGGGCAGTGTCTCTGAAGAGTAATTAACCAGCCCAGCAGCAGAAGAGTTTCAATTCCTGCACATACCAAAGAACTGTACAGAGGGGGAAGCATAGATATTGATTGTAGCTGTGCCACAACAACAAAATGTCATTTTTTTTTAAAGCCAAGAAAATATGTTGGGATTTCTTAATAACGGGGACTGTGCATTCAAGTCAAGGGCTTTACTTGCAGTTCCTGCTCTGTGAGGGTGATGTGTTGAGCTTGGGCTGTCAGTGCTGTGTTCACAAGCGCTCCAGGGGTCTTCGTGCTGAAAGGCCCTTGTGGAAGTTTTGGATATAATTTAAATTGAGTGCAAATATCTGCACCCTCACCTGCGATGAAAAGTCAGTTTCCATATTTCAACAGGGTATTCCAACACAGCACAGTCCCTGGAACAGGGAAGACATTCTCACTGGCCAGAAAAAGGCTGTTGGCGTCCTTCTTAAACTGTGGACTCCAGAGTGTTATTCCCAGACAAAAAATGTTAAGTTTAAAATGTTTAAAATCTTTAATGCCAAAGAGCTTAGAAGAGAGATTAGGATGGACTGTTTCCTCATACTTAGCCAACTTGGTTGGCTTTCAAGTGAAACATTTTTTGCTTGCTTTATCTATAAAGCTGATAGAAACAGAGGTTGGGATTTCAGAAATGGAGAAGATAAAAGGTAAAAATTTACCTGTGGGTTAATCCACATTTAGACTCAAAGCAGTGGCATGAGGGAGAAGAAAATCTAAACAATGATACAGATTCTAGAGCTGTTTTTTGTGCGAAACAAAACACTGACAGAGGAACCAAACAGCAAGGTGTCCCAGGAGGCCTTTTTCCTAACTCTTCCCAAATAATGAAACAGTTCAGAACTCCGTAACAACAATGTAGTTCCCATGGTCGAACAACAAAACACATTCATCCTTACAGCTTACACACTTTACAAAACTGCACTATTCAGTGAGAGCGCAGCCCTAGGACTCAGGGAAGCAAAATTACTTGGCCACCCTAAAAAAATGCAAATAATAGAATAAAACAAAGAAAAACCTCTAACTAAAAGCCCACTTTACTGTACTATAAAACATATTTTGTGGAGTCGTTAAACCATTTTGCAGAAAGATATAAATTCCTAAGTAGGCAAAGTGGCTTCTTATGGAATAATTTTAAATCACATTAGGGCTCCATTAGTGAAACTCTCGGAAAAAGAAGTATCTGTCAACTGCCAAGCACAGCCAGAAGAGGTCCATAAAATATGATAGCTTGCTCATTAAAGCCCAGGCCTTGTAACCACTCCTTGAGCTGCTACAACAGAAGGCTCAGGACTTTGTTGCTTTTGCTCAACACCAGTCAAAAGCAGTTCTTGTGTGCTTCACACTGGATTACTGAACTCATTCGCTCACACACAGGTTTCATCCCTAATGAGGGATATTTATCAGCGTGCGCATGGCATAACGTAGCTCTCTACATGAGGACACTTTAATGGACAAACAAATGTGTTTCCTTATTTTTAGAAAACATACCACTTCAGAATCATTTAATTCTGATCATTCTGACTGGAAAGGGCACTTTTGGGGTGAGAGGAGACCATCTGCTTCAAAACACAATGCTGCACTCCAGACAGACTTTCTCCCACACTTTCTTTAAATTACAGATGTGGAACATCAACAGCAGTTCATCCTGCATCCATTCAGGCTTGGCACCTCAATACCTGTCTGAACTTTTATCGCCCTACTCCCCACCTCGCAACCTCCGCTCTTCAAATTCTGCCCTCCTTACTGTCCCCCAAGCCCGTCTACATTGTATGGGCGACAGGGCCTTCTCCTGCTATGCCCCCAAGCTCTGGAACTCCTTGCCCAAGGATATTAGAGAGTCACCTTCTCTAAACTCCTTCAAATCCAGACTCAAAATCCTCCTTTTCAGAAAAGCCTTTACTTAACTGGTTCCATTCTTCACCCCTCTGCTCTTCTTAATACCATCTTCCACGGTCTCCTCTATTGTTATTGTTGTATTGCTGTAATTATAATTGTGTCCTGTCTTGTGAAATTTTTCTTATTTATTGTTGTAGTCTTCTTATTTATTGTTAATGTCATCCTGTAAAGCGCTTTGAGAAGCCACCTTTAAAGGCGCTATATAAAATAAAGTTTATTATTATTATTATTATTATCCCAGTTTTTCACTTTGTAAAATTTAAGAATTATTTCTGAAGACATATTCCTGTCTTAATTTTAAACGGCTAATTAAGATGTGTTTTCTTTCAGACCAAGTGTGGACAGGCAGTTATGAACTACAGGACAACATAGGTTATGTCTTAATATTATGAATAAAATACATTATGATGATACATGATAAATACCAAGGATAGTTTTATTTTAGTTTTAACACACTTTAATTTAAAAAAAATAATAATTTTGTTTCTAATAAATAAAGAAACAGAAAAATACGAATTTACTGAAATATAACAGGTTTGAATTGTGTACTAAAAAGCCATTCTGACTGTAATCATGCTTGCCTGCTAGCAAGAAAACCAATTTTTCACGGAAAACTGTCATCAATAGTTTTCCAGTAAATAACACTGAGTATATCCAATACAACATTGATTAAGAACCTCCAGTATAAAAAAATTCCCATTGACTGACCAAAACAATCAGCAGGGCAGAAATATTAAAATATGTTTTGTTGCGTATTTGAAGTTGGTACTCCCTGTCCTTTGATAAATCAAGATGCTGTTGGAAACAATAGACTCAATATTCGATGACAACCAACACTTTGAAAAAGAAATGTTATATGCTGCGACTTAAAATATGGTCTTTTAGCAGCTTATGGCTGGCATACTATATCAAATAAATCTGCGGGAAAAATAATGTTGTATTTTAATGCTGTATATTTTAGGAAACTTTAGTTTTTAAAGGAGAACTTCAAAAATAACCCTAGTTTAAAACCTTAAGTGAACTAACCAAGCATTTATTGTTTCTAATTACTGTTAATTTGCATGACTAGAAGGGGAAGATACTTTTTTCTGTCATGAAAAAGGGCTTAAGACAGCATGCATTTTCTAAGATAATGTGCATTCTACTTAGTATGAGTGAAATATACAACTGTAATGACTGGAAGAGGTAACAGTGAATTCAGAACATCTGTATTTTTCAAACCTCCTATTATGAAGAACAACTGTCCGCTCTACAGACAAACCTGGCAGATACACTGTTTTGTCTCTGCTGCACTGCTGATTTATCTGCCCAGAAGAAAGATATCAATCCCGTCTGATAAAGCCCACTTTAGTCAGTTCTGATTCAAGCTTGACAAGGGAAAGATACCTACATAAATCCTCCTCTTTCTTAATCTGTTACGAGTGAAAGAAAAAGAAATCCTGCTGGGGTTCTGCACACAACTGGAAAAGCTGAACTCTGCAACTGGAGGTTTAAGCTCCCTGGACATGCTGTGCACACCGAGACTCGTTTGGAGGGATCAACTTAGCCCTGAGGTTAACTGGCCTAGGAACTGGGGTGCCCAGCAACCACAAGATAAAGAAAAAGCCCTGTCTGGCCACGGACAATATCTCGGTCTTGGCTCCATTTGTTTTTTGTGTCTATTTATCACTTTTGCTCCCAGATGTAATTATTCATCTCCAGTCCATCTGTGACATCCCCTTGACTTCTGTCTCCCAGCAGAAAGGACGATTAGTCTGTCATGGCAGATAAGCAGGAAAAGAAGCACACAGTGCCCACTTTCCCAGTGCCAGCCTGAAACAACTGAATGATAACAAGCTTGAATTCAAATCACCTCTGAAATGTCAACCATAATAGTATGGACACTTTTTAGCTTTTTAAAATTACATTCCAGGAATGATGTCCCAAGTACTTTCAAATGCATCACTCCTCTTGAACAAAAAAGGTGATCCATTCTCTTCAAAAGACAAGCCTCTAACATTTATTCATCTATTATCAGAGATGTATTTTTAGAAAATGGATTAAGAATTACTACTGATGAATGTGTAATGGATGGAATTCAATTAGGAGGTAGATATGACAAGGAACTCGTTGACATCAGTACAAAAGCTTAGTCTGAGTGTGGTCCCTCAGTGAAAAAGGAGGAATGAAAAGGAGGAATTATTGTACTATATGGGCAAAAACAGCAAGTTCTTATATCCATGCACTGGGGTCAGTTCTATCTGTGCTGAGGTACGTGAATATACTGTATTTGAATTTCTCTGTGGGTGCTAATGTTTACAAGAAACACTGGTGCAAGATGCTGGTGTATTATATCAAATAAACCTTAGCTTGTGAACCTCTGCTGCTGGTTTGTGGAGACTGGGCCAGGGGTGTCAAGGAACCTGTGTGATTGCAGAACCTGTCAGAACTCACGGCACAAGACAAGGGTGCACAGAACTGGTTCTTCCAAACGCACCAGCTAATGGCAGTGTATTGCAGCAGTAACAGTTCTGAACCTGAGATCGGAAGGTTGTGGGTTCGAAGCTTAAGTCATGTGCTGCTGTTTTCTCCTTGAGCCAGGTGGTTCGCTCAGGTTTTTTCAGTAAAATGCCCTACTATATGAATGGGTACTCTATAAAAGTCACACTGGATAAAATTATGAGCCACAAATTAATTAAATGAATAACAGATGTTATACAGCACTCAAAGTCACAGGAGGCTTTGACGCTCAGCAACGCTCAAGTGTCATCTCACAAAGTATTAGGCTTACGGCTGGCAGTATCTCATAAGACCGGTTAGAAAGTTCAAGGTAACTTGTCAGTATTCACATTTTCTTTTTCTGGGAACAGAAAGAGAAAAGGGGCACTTTACAGCAACTTCTACAGGCTGCAATCTTCAGCATTCATGTGATGATGTCTAAAGCTTTTTGTTTCAGAGAGAAATTGGCTCGCAATTTCCAGAAAATCATAAAAAAAAACTTTGTGCAGGCAGAGAGTACAGGCAAATTGCTTGTTTTCAGCTAAACAGTTATAGAATCTTAGATGGACAATCGTGGAAGAAAACTTGACCACTGAAGAAGAATACCAAATGTGGATTTAAAAAGCATTACTCATCGCTTTGACAAAAATGGTAAAAAAGTGTACTGTAATTAGCAAAAAATAATACAGCCTTTATTCTAGTGGTAGGTGTTTAACAAAAATCAAGTCCTTTTTATCAGAATACAGATGAAAGCCACCTTTCAGGTTACCTGACAAGAATCCTAAATGTAAGGGAGATTTGTGACTACACAGACACAGCTTAATTAGAGAAGACTTTTGATGCTGTTATCAGACAAAGAAAGAATCTAAAGACCATTCAAGGAAGAATTAACACTACTAGCCCTGTGATCCCATACATCTTTGATTTGAGTATTGAATTAACACTCCACGTAGCAAGCTGATGTATGGATCAATACAGAATGGGCAGTCCTCATTTAGAACAGATAGACGACCTCCTTACTTAATGGCAAGAGAATTCATATCGATTCAAGACATTATCAATTCAAATACTAGACATTCTAAAGCTTGGAAAAGTGCTGGCTTAACAATGTTTGTTGAATGGGTTGTGTTGAGTGTTTACGCATGTCAGGGTTACAGCAACATTTTCTCTCAGTGCAACTGCAAAGCTCGAATGCACACTGCATCCAGGACATAATTGTTTTGAAGGGGTCATTATTGCTTAGTCCCATCAGTCAGAATACATAGCAGAGGAACCAGGCAACACCCTCAGAGTCTAAAGCAAGAGCAACCAAGAACACCCCTGGAAGGAAGCCGGCACACACAGGGAATCTTGCAGTGTGCATAGCACTTTCATAGCAACACTTATGTGTTTCACTGTTGCTGGATGTCTTCTGAAGACTTCAGGAGAACAACTGCAGGGGACTCTAGTTCTGCTCCTGGAGACCCCAGTCCAGCAGTTTCCATAGCTTTTACAGACATCATGCTCGAAGCTTTAATCATTAACTAAACTGACAAGTAATTACAGGTGACCCCAGTCTTTACAATTTACAACAAATGACCTGAACAAGTACCTGGATTGGTAATTTCTAGGACCAGGGCTGGATAATCCTGTTCTATAGGGACTCGTCCATATGTAGCCACTCGAGAGGCCCTCTGTACAGCTTTTCTACACAGTTACTTCCTTACACACACCCTACAGAACTCCACATTCATTTCTGAAGGGGATTTTTCACGACTTTTCTATTTGATCCATTAATTTAGTTTCAGAGCTGCACCGGGACTTGGGCAAAATCTTTCCTTTCCTGCTGGGCGCTTGAGGATTCCTTTTGGTGACATACCAATAAGTTAGTTCTGTTCTGCTGAAAAATCAACGTGCCATCAGGAAGGGGAACTTTTTCAAGGAAAAACTGCAGCAGCTCAATGGCACAAGAACAAAATATATAAATAAATACACCCCTCATCCATTATCGCCCATTGTTTCATTCTAATTAATACAAGCTTGCTAAAAGAGATTGCTATTGACTGCTTTCATTAGGAAACAAGTGACCCTTTCCCAGAGGTATGTCCTCTGTAGGAGTTTGCTAAATGTGATCATATTTCATCTTTGAAATGTCTTGGCACAGTGGGCAGGACTAAGGATACGGTTTATTTACCCCAAAATTAAAATCCTGAAAGGTAGATTACCTTAAGTAAATGGGTCAAATCGACTTAAAAGGAAAAGAGTTCCCTCACCTAAGACTGGCAAGCGAATTCTTTAGGCTTAGTCAAAAATAATAAAAGTAAATAAAAAGCTTTTAAAAATTCAAATTCCGGGTCTTATCTAACAAGGCAAGTGATGGGATTGCACAAGTGAATCCATAAAAATTGATTTTGTCTACCTCACAGATGCACACAGTGCATTATTGGAAAACGGGTCTAGAGATAAGGTTATGACATGCAGTAAATGAGAAATGGCCGTGTTTTAGATAAGCTTTCATTTTATTCAATCTGGAAAGAGGCTACAGTTTATTTTCTTCACTATCTTATTGAGCTGAAGGAAGTATCGTGCACTAGGCAGCACATGCATATATTGAAGAAGCAAACAGCAGCAATGAACTGCTGTGTAATGTGCCTCAGTGGTTTAGCTAATATGCAGGTGAAGGTAGAGATATCAGACTTGATTCCGCAGCAACCAAAGCCATGTATTCCATTTACAAACAAGGAAAGTAATGAAATACGACTGAACTCATGATTAGAAAATAGTGCGGAAGTCTCTCATTACACTTTGGCTTAGTGCTGGTCTAAGGCACAAATTAACTCAGCCAAGCCGTGCTCTTCTAAACTTTTGGTATCAGTTTCAAGCTCTTTTTAATTCAGTGTTGTACCACTGGGCTCCTGTGTTACAAACCTTCAAAGAGAGTGACATGTACAGTATCATTCTATCCTTTTCCAACAGAGCTTCTGTATAATGAAGACAGCAAAAAAAAACAGCACTTTCTAATTATGTTTTGCATGCCTCACAAAATCATCCCTTTCTGACTTGTTTCAAGTTTGCTTCTGACCTGCTTTGGCTAGTGAGCTGCTGGAGACTGCGATCGAGATGAGAACTCTTCTTCTATTCTCAGGCCAGCGAATATGTGGAACTGGGAGGCCGACTGCACATTGGAAGGGGTGGGGAGACAGCGCTGCCAGGTTTGAAACCAGTATCTGTTGTTTAAAAGCTGGGTAACAGTGAATTAGATCTGGAAACCAGCCAACTGGAAATAGATTAATACAGTTTGTTTTTATTTCCCTGAGGGGGACTTAATTAAGATCCCGACATATTTTTGTGTGTTGCCGCTAATGGTGAATTGTTTCAGAAGGAATTGTGAAACTGCCACGAATTTGCCTCCCCATTTTCATGCTCTCTAAACAAGCAATTGAGAAGCGCTTGCAAAAGCATCAAACAGCGTGGGTGAAGCATCATGACGAGGCAGAACAGAATGTCTGAATACATGTCGAAGCTGTGGCAAACAGACCCACGCGTTCATTAAGGTCCTAAATCCTTTCATTAGGGAGAATCATATTGCATTTTGTGCTTTTATTAGTTCTCTGACTGATGATAAAAATTAAAGTCACCATTTAAGATCCTTTGACACAATTCCCTACAGTAGCTTCTTTTCAGATCAATCCATCATCGCATTTTCTTCAGGGAACATCTCACTGGGATCCTCTTCTCAGTCCTTTCCAGGGAGTTCAGCCCACTGCCAGGTCCAGTGCTCTTCCGTTTCTTACTATATCCTTGACAGGATAAATTAGTATCTTTGCAAAGCTTGTTTATCAGCTTTTAAACAGCTGGATATCTCCAGCCACCTATGAAGTTTCCAAATTACTGTAAATGGTCTAATACGTTGTTAGCACAGCCAAGATGCAACTAATTAATCAAGAGTCATTTGGAATGAATGACAGAAGATACGGGTGCTCTCCAGGATTCACTATTTAGATTTTACAAACTCATCCTCACCTGCGCAGGAGGGAAGGAGCTGGGTTTTCGTATCTGTGACTGTTTCCACTTCCAGTTGTCTACCGCCACACGACAACGTGACACCATTGACACAATAACAATCTGTGACCACAAATCGATATGAAACCATAAAAATATAGACAACAGACTTGCATACTTGCCCTCCTCCACACTGGCAAACAGACAATCCCCTAATCTTTTTTCTAGTTAAATGGACTGCTGTACAAAAAAAGTATTTTTTAAAACAGAACTTACATTCTAAATATAAATATATTTATATTTGTACATTATATACTGCAAATATATTATACTAGTTATAAATTCTGCTGTTCCTTTGTGCTTTTAAAAACATGGAATGAACACTAAAAGCACATCCACAGCACATTAAGATCTGATGCTTTTAGCTGAAATCCAAGTGTTACAAATGCCGCAAGAGAAAAGCAGCCCACCGTGGAGTTTACAACAGGAGTGCAGCACAAGAGACAGGAAAACGATGAACCCATGTGGGCCTTTATTTGCTACCCCACTCCTTTTACAGAGTTTTCCTTTCCCCTCTGTTCGATAAGACAATTATCATTAACAAAACTTTGTGCAGCTCCACTTCATCTTGTGTCGGAGAGGGCCTATTGAAGAAAAATCCTCCCTGACCAGGAAGCTGGGCTGCAGAGGCTAACGTCTGCCACAATTAGGCCAAAAGCAGAGTGTCAAGTTGTATTGGTCCCTTACAGAGTCCCTTTTGCTCAGCAGGATAAATAGCCACTCCGTTATTTGATTGGGAAATGATGCTCCTATTTAGGCCCTGCTTCATCAATGCTCTGCTGGATGAAAAAACTGAAAGTGAGTCGCCTCCCCAGGGTGCATTGCTCTTGATGGGTTAGCTGTCAAACGCTCCATTGTCCAAATTACCCTGCTACCGTAGATTTCCTGCCAAGGAAGAATTTACTGCTGCACTATGCTATCTGTCTTGCAAGCCGTGTTAGGCTTAGTTTTGAGGTGTGGAAACCTGCTAAGCATGCAGTGATTATACTGGTAGCTTCCTGCGTCTTGCCTTTCCCCGTCTCTGTTACTTATCCTAGTAAATTAACAAAATGGATGCATTGGGTGTGTTTACATTTTAAATTAGCTGGCACATACTGATTAGCTAGGAAGCAACTTTTCTTGTAAAGCAGAGAAAAGAAAGCAAAATCTTCCAATTTCTTCTTCTTTTAAAATGCTGAGGCCGCGTTACTGATGGAAATATCCAGGTGTGTAACTACATGCTAATGTCTCTTGCTGTCTGAGGGCCTTGACAGTTTTCAAAAAGGTCTAAGGTGAAGGAAAAACAAGCTGGCCTAATGTCTTCAGTTCACAATCACATACGGCACATACAGCCCTCATAAAAATCCTGGCACAGGAACCGGGTCTGGAGAAGAATACTGTGTCTCTTCAAGCGGAACTTAATGCCTTTTTAAACTCTGTGGCCAAAGAGCAGAGAAAAGAAGGACAGCACAGCACTGTGACTGCGACTCACCCAGACGTAGACTGAACAACGCGCCCCCTCCTGCGAAGTGGCTCCTCAAAGCTGGGGCAGCGGTGTGGATCACTTGGCCCAGTGAAATCCAGGGCAAGACAAGCCAGGCTTTCCTTCTCTACTGTTTCAACACACACACAGCAAGCTAGTTTCTAAACGCTCATCCTCCTCTATTCGAACTCTCCTGAAATTAAATGTCCACGAAGCAAGCTGAAGTAACTCTCAACTGCTGCCCTCCTGGACTGACTTTAAGATTTGCCCTGCAAAGGTGCTAGTGAATCAGGTCGTCTGTCAGGCAACACTAACAACACTAACGATCCATTATATGAGCACCCTTCATTCTGCAAAACACACTCTCATACAGGTATATACTCTTATTGTTCACACTTACAACTCTTATCATTATCATTATTACAGTCCTGTAACAGTAGAAAATCCTACCTTTCACAACACGTGTAAAAGAAAGCAAATACGAGATAGGCAGAACAAAACTGAGGATGCTAACCGCAACGAGCAAGATGGCTGCCTCTTTCCTCCACACCATAAGTAGTTAGGTGTGACCCACCAAGTTACACTGAATGATGGTGTAGCTTTCACCATACACGTTTGAACAGGCTGACTAAGTTTATAAGCACCTTGTTCATTATTTAGTTCTGTACTTTAGGCACACTAGGTCTGAGTTTCTGTTGACCTACAGTAGCTTTGACTCCAAAAACACCTATTGACCGCAATGTCCTTGTTTGTGGAATGTTTTAATACCTCAGGCTATTTAGTTATAGCACGAGTTCTAAAGTTCACACCTGATCTTTGGGAAGGACAGAGTGTAGTCTACATCTTAATTACAGGCAACCTGAACCGTCAGCCCAGACCCCTGTGGATTTGAGCCTTGCACACTAGGGTTTCGTGGGGCTATTGATGAGTGATAGCTCAGTTTAACACCTGTTTGTGCTGAAGATGAAGCAGTAGGCCCCCTGTTACACACCTTCTAGGAGCTGACAGAAAAATATCTTTTGCCCGAGGAAAAATGATAACATCTGAGTGAACAGATAGAAAAAGATAAGTTGTACATTTTATTATTGTTCTTAACTTTGTGCACTGTGTACTACCAGCTCCCTGAGTTAGCAGAGGTTTGCAGACTAATCTTAGACTTAAGCGAAATCCCCAAATCTTAGTTTACTTCAGAAAAATACCTTTCAATATTTAATTACATAGTAAAATACCAGATATTGTTGTTTCTAAATCCTTTAACAGGATACAGGTTATGCAATTAAATATCTGCAACATTTTATTAATTAATTTAAAACCATGTTTCATGAACTAATAAATAATAAATGGACATTTCATGTTTGGCAGAGTACACTTCCATCTGACTTTGACTCTTCAATACAAGGTCTTAAGATGATAGAAAACAGAAACTAATGTCTAAATCATAAAGGAAAAACAGCAGAACAATGTTGCTTAAATAAGACATTGGCTTTGACTCAGTTTTCTCTCACGCATTTAATAAGGTCACAATATCTGCTAGACAAAAAATTTCATTCTCTAATGAGCCAGAGTACATTCAAGTCAGCAAAAGAGCAATTTTTATTTTAAAAAATGTGTAGCTTGTGTTTTCCAAGTGGTTTAGAACATACAAAAATAGCTTACGGCCACCCATTGCACACATCTATGCTCTCAGACTGAATCAATCCGGAATACTATCATGAAAACGTGCCTTGTTTTTCTTTTAAATCCGAAGTACAATTCCATAATTTTCCAAACCACACGAAGTTACCAGACCTAGGTTAACTGCTTGCAAACTGTTAACTGTCAGAGAGCTCTGCAGCTCTGTAGTCAAACTCTGCAGAGAAGGTTGTTTGTATTTTCCAGAGAACAGTGCTGGAATAGTCACAGGTCCTGAAGACCAAGCAATGAACAGGTGCAGAAAGGCCAGGGCTGGACAGAGCTCCCAACTCCAGGGGGAATTTGTAGGCCAGCTATTCGCAGTGGAAGCAGGATTGGGAAAAGCCGCAAGGCTTGAAGCCTATCCTGCTGAAGCCTTATCCCCAATCCTGTCAGAACAGGCTATTTGATTGCCCCTAGCCACATGTTCCTTCCTCTTCTGCAGAGGAGACAGGTAAAATATGTGAGAAAAAAGATGCTAATATTTCACATACAGAAATGCCTGCTAGCTTCTTTAGATTTACAGTATCTGCCCACATGGGTTCTGGAAATATAAAAGTTGGAACTCGTTTTTCTCCAAGGTGAAATTAATACCTGCAGCCCTCTATTACAGAAAAATAAATGAAATATGAGTCATTGCAGTATTAGTACACGCTTCAAACATATTTTACACATAGCTGTAGATATTAAATAGCCATTGATATCCAGATTTAGTGTTCAGATAGATGGCTATATAGATTGATAGATACATAAATACATTGAAAGACAAATATAATACAAATTAATAAATTCTGACTCTCAGGATCACACAGAACCATGCGCTGTAACACAGCTCAGGAATAAACAATAAAGGGATGACAGTATTACTCTATGAAAATTTAAACCGCAACTAACATCTCAAAAGATTCCAATTTTATTTCCCTTTAGGTTGAGCTATTTTTCTCTCAGCTCTGGACTGCAGAGATAAATCACCTATAATTCTGTCTTGCAAGGTGCTGAAATACCTTTCTATGTGCTGCCTGTACATTTATAGGGTCACAGCAAATAAAAAAGAATGAAGTAGAATGGATGGACTTCTTTGCTGTTCTTGCTAGACTTCTGCCAAATAAACATAATTTTATCCCCAGGAATGAAACAGAAAACAAGATTTATCCCTGTATTCCCCAAATTATTTGAAGCTTCCCAAATTACAAACCTCCAATATAATAACCCTAATCTGAGTGATTCACTTTGAAAGGTCTCTAAGAGCACCTGATGAGGTCAATGCAACATCAATGAGCAACATCTCCAGGCATAGAAGGTGTTGCACAAACACATAAAGCAGGAAACATCCAGTTATGTTAAAAGACAAATACAGGTATTTGGCCAGAAGTGTTAAACACCGAGCAAAACTGCTGTTTGGAAAACTGACCCTTGAGTGGCAGCATTCAGTATGTGATCCTTGTCTTTTATTTTGAATTAATAAATTATTTATGACAAATGTGACTTTGGTCTGTGCAATGCTATTATGATTACACTATAACAAGATTGAGCCTGCGTGAGGGGCTGGAAGGGTTAACAGCCAGTGTATTAAAAATTGCAGACAGGCACTCTTAGATATACAAGAAACAAGGTCAGACCGAATGTGCGAAAGCAGAAATGAGGTCATGCACTGGAACTTCCCGAAAACAACATTCCAGACCCCGTCATCATCTGCAGATACCTCCTATGAACATGTTCTTATAGAAGATTCTGCAGAAAAGAAAAGTTAGAGAAGTAGAACAGATTTGGTGGCACACAAACATTGGACGTTTAGACCTGCAGACCTGGCCAAGCGTCTGCAGAAGCAAATAATCCCACAGAACAGAAGACAATCACAGAGCCCAAAAACAAGAAGACAAACACAGAGTGTTGTCCACCGAGCTCCCCCTTTTCACAAAGACACACACAAACCCTGCAAGTCAGTGTCATTTGAGCAGGATGTGGAGATAATGCTCTTTATTGACTGTAGTGCGTGTTATTCTATTAGTGGAATCAATAAATAAACGTACCCTTTTCGATTTCATGGCTTGGATATGACACAAAAAAAGTGGTTTTGTGAACAAAAATGGAGGAGACCTACAGTATCCTAGTACTTGAATGCAGAATAAGGGTGTCAGAGTACCCAGGGCGATTCTGGGCAGAGATGTGTCTTAAGGCCTCGCCAAGAGGCGTCTTTGTCTCTGAAAGGCTTCATATCCGATGCTGTTCTATGTCCGCAGTGCACGTCGCGAATATGTGGCCCATCTGCAAACTCATTAAAAATTCTATTCTACATAGAAACATATGCCTATATATAGCATATTTCATATATATATATATGACCACAGTAGTTTAATATTATAAGTACAAACATTACAATCAATTTATTTCTGAATTATTTGGTTTTAAAAAATAAGGGATGTTTTATAAATGAAATAAATTTCATCCCAAACTAAGTAAAGCTGTTAAATAGGTTGCTTTAGGATAATCTGAAGTCTCTGCAGCAGACCAGTAACAGTTGCTGGGAGCAGCAGGACAACACATGGTGGCATACGTCCCCTTTATCATTTTTTTGCACCTTCTGGGGAAAAAGGGACACACACAGCACAGTCTTGCAGTCGTGAAAATGCACTCATTAAAAAATAACAAGGGAACTGCCAATCTAGCGCCGGTGTGGACCAGGGGAATTATCGGAAGGGAAAAAAATCAGATTTTTTTTCTTCAATCATTGTCAAAGTAGGTCAAGCTGAATTAAATGAAAGGGCAACGAGGGGCAAGTGTGTGCACATGCCGGGCGGCAGGAGCAGGGCCATTATAGCCAGAGAGCTGCTGTCTAGCAGGAGCCCCTCTGCCTGCTCCTGAACACCACCAGAAAAACCATTTCCCGCACCACTCCGCAGCCCAGCGATCTGTCTACACGTTTCTTGCCTACATACAACTTCGACGTTGCCAAACACCTAGAAAAGGAACGTTTTCTTGAAACATTTAAAAACGAAACTGTGCTACAGCTAAGCAACCGAATAAAAAAGCTGCTTTTTACAGAAGGTAAATGGAAAGTTTACAGTTGCAGAGCTGATGACAATGTAGGCAGAGAAAAGAGACCTTGTTTACTTCGAAATGTATTCATCCGTCTGTTTATTTTCGTTTCTGCTTCATCCTTGGAGGGTCGCAGGGAACTGGAGCCCAACCCAACAGGCACAGGGGTAAAAGGCAGGGAGACACCCTTAAAGGCACACACACACTCACACACACGTACATATACAGTTCATACACACACATTAACACACACATGCACACATGTGCCCTCACACAGATGTACTCAAGCACACGTGTACAAACACGTGCACTAATACACACACTCACACACATATGCACATACACATGCATACAGAGGACAACTCACAGACGCCAGATAACCTGGAGATCATACATTAGGACTGTGGGACTCCACACAGAAGGTACCTTTAAATGTAGTCATATGAAACTATGTTATAAAACATGATTGTAGACAAAGGACAGAACATATGTAAAGGGGAGTTTGCCAATGAGACAGTAACTACATTCAGCCAGATAGTAACAGTCCAAGACCACAATGTAAACAGCAGGATTCCTTTCAATCCTGTGTGGTAACATGAGAATGGGAATTTTCTGAGCAGTCCTCATGCTTTTTTACCTGGCCTGAAGTGGGGCAGGAGATAAAATCTTCTTGGCCGCCCTCATCAGCAATTTCTCATGTGGCTTTCCTCCTAGGCCCTCTCTCCTGTTTAAAAATAGAGCCCCTAGGGGTGTATTAATAGACTCTTGGATCTGACCTTATTAAACAACCATTAGATGAAACATTATTTGGCTGAAGTGGATTTTTTTTCTGCTCCCGGATCCGCAAAACCTGTCTGGAATAATAGCGTGCCGGTTCTTGTCCCACCCAATTTCCTGGGGTCTGAAACAGTTATAAATCTAACCATCATGGGCCACCGCAATCACTGAAGAATAAAGGTTATGCCTTTACCTCATAAGGGAACAATAGCTCCTGAACTGGGAACCACTACATAAAAAGTAATACTTGTCAATTATGATGGAACATTTTGTTTCAGTCAACCCCCTGATTGCATCCCTGTAACCTTCTGTGCCGGCCTCATTTTGTCTGCAATGTGCTGTGGAGATACCAGCACTGTGAAGAAGTCACTCAGCAGTGTTTACTGCTTACCAGCCCTTTGCCACCTGTCGTAAGTGACAATCTCAGGCTCTTCTGATGCCTCCCCTTCACAGAATGTGTCAGATCTTCCATCTTTACAATTCAAAACCGGGCTTTACCTTGAGTGATCTGTCAACACAATGTGACAGGGTCTTATGAGTGCTGCATGATGGATGAAGATGTATTTGACAAAAAATAATACTGTGGAAAGCGAGAGAAAAACAAGCAGAAAAGCAAACTGACAGTTTCAGTAACATAATGAGGGTGCACTATTATTGGAAAGACTAGTGTTTTAGGGGTGAGACCTACAGTAAATAAAGAAAATAAATACAAATACTGCAAAAATGTGCTGTTTTTAAACTGCTGAAAGAAATTCAGTTCATGCCACTGGGCACACAGGCTGCTCTTCACATTGTTAAAGTACCTTCATGACCATAAATCACACATGCAACTCTAAGGCAGCTCTCCGCCGCTAAGACTCTTAATGAGCAACATGAAGAGAATTTTTAACCGGAGCCCTGATCAGAAGGGAGCTCACAGTAATGGTTTCCTAATATTTTGTTCAAGAATCGTGGTTCAGAGACTCAGGGTGGCACACTGCTACACAGTGGCAGAGCCAGGCTTCCCAATCCAAGCTGCCTGAGCTACAGCCTGCCATGGAGAGGAAAAAGCAGCCACCCGTCCAGCCCTGCTCACAGGTGCCGTAATCTGGTGTTACTTCATTGAAAAACATTGACAGCTCATCTCAGAGATATCTCAATGTTGTTTATGAAGCCTTGAATGTGAAAGATGACAACGAAGCCCGAAAACCAGCTTCCAACCTGTCCAGTTTACCCATTTCAGCGGAGTCTCCCGGGGCAACTCCCTGCTGTGCCTGCCTGGGACGAAGGGAAGTTTAGCGCTTTTTCCTCCCTTGACCTTTCCCAGTGCAAGAAGATACTCAAAGTTTCCCTCATGCATAAATCATGAATGGCACCAAGGGCATGGAAGTACCCTTCCATCCCCAAAGCACACAGCCTTCTAAATGGGCTTTAAATGGGAAGGGGAGGAGGCACTGAGGGAGAGATCATTTCAGACACTTGCGATTAAAAAAAACAGGCAACACAGACTTGGCAGGGGACAATTAGAGCTTCCTCTCATGAAAGAGCATGGTTTCAGTGCAAAATTCACAGCAAAGGTTTCAGCCATAGAATTTCAAACAGGCACTAAGCTGAATGCCAAATACGGGACACAATCCAACATCATAACACATAATATACTATAAATAGACAGTAATTCCAATAAACACCCAGAAGCCCTTGGCCAGTCTTTGAAACCAGTGCAATACCTTTCCTGGCTGCAGTTAAGGAAGCCAGACCCATCTGAAGTGTCAGTGAATAATTCTGAGGTGATAATCAGTGTCAGGTTAGAGCTCCACCTCACCTTAGTCTTACTGCGTTACTTTTCATTGCCAGCTCTATGTTTGGTAAAACAAGGAGGCATGGGCCTTTTAAATTTCTTTGACCCCCCCCCAAAAAAACCCCATGTATGATCATCACTGCCATTCACAGCTGCCATTTCAACCCCGCCAGCAACAACAAGGGGCAGCTAGTCTCACAGGCGCAACTACAGTGCGCAGATAAGACTGCGATTAACCAGCAGAAAAGACCTGAGCAAAGCAATTCTGTCTCCCTTTCTCTTCGGGGGTCTATTAAACAAGCAGCCATCTCCTTTTCCTCAGGTTTTTCACTCATTAGGAATTTCCTTCAAGAAGTGTAACTAGGCCTGTTCTCAAAAGACAGGAAAAAAAGGCAGAACAAAAAACCAAAGCAAGAAAACAAATCACGAGCAGACAAGCCCTGCTGGATTCTCAGCAGCACCGTACTGCTCAGTATTAAATTGAACAAGTATGCCCACTGCCACAGTGTGCAGCGCGGAGAGCCCCGGGGCAGACTGCAGCACGCCAGACAAATGGAAAGAACCGGAGAGGGGGGCTGTGGAAATAAACGGGAGCCCCTTACACACTCACAAAGCAACACAAGTGTAGAAGAGGAAGGCCACGCGTGAGGGATGAAGGAGTCAATGAGAAGAAATTAACAAAAAGAAATAAGTGTTTTCATTGACATGCCTAACAGATAAGGGCAATTTCTTCCAAGCAGCTGCAATGGATTCTGACTCATTCAGACTAAGTCTAAGGCCATGAATCTTTCTCCTCTCGCCGGGAAGGACATTCTTGGCAGGTTTTTTACAACTTCTCAGGATCAATACGTCAAAATACAGTACAAAGGAGGGAGAGATCAAAGGGACCCCATGTAGAGCACTGCACACACCCAAAAGCACAACGTAATGAAACACCGCAACACAAAAACATCACCTTTGTGCAGAGCAGCAGGGTGGTACCGACAGCCACAAAGGCGGCTTTTAAAAAACATATAAGCACTTAATGTCTTTCTGTAAACATTTACATTTACAGGATGCGTCTGTATATACATACAAATACACAACATTTCAAGAAATGTACTTTATTTGTACAGCATGATCAGAATCTATGTGGCTTCTAAGCAGCGGTACTATTTAATTTCTGAAGGTCATCCTATATCCTCCACTGCCTCAGAATAGGGAGCGTGGAGCCCTGCAGACCGATAAAGCAAGCAGCAGAGATCAAGTAACACCGAATGGCACAGATGTGCTGGATGAGCCCAAGAAAAGCCCCTTTTGTTCCCCTTTTGAAGCAGAACTCCTGCTGGTGATGAGGACTGGGAAAGTTAATAAGGAAATGCTTGTCTAGGCACACAGTGCTCATAACAGTTTAGCTTCACCGCAACACCAACAGTGTATAATAAAGGCGGTAAAAGAAGCACACTCTCTTCTACAGCTCTGCTTGAAGTAATGTCTTGTACACAGTGTATCCAATGCAGCAGTGGGGCTTCATCACACTTCTATGACTAGTTATTTTGGTGAAATTCCATATAGCCAATTTCAGGTCTAGACTTTAAAATTAATCTTTAGGGATATAGAAGTATTTTTTTGAAAATAACAAAAATACAATGATTTTCTGGAGCACAAACAAAGAAATAAGGGGGGAAACTGACTCTGGGATTCCATTCATCTGACATGCAGATTGACTCTGCTTGTCATTGCCAGACGACTATGATGTTACTGCTCACAATTTCAACTACTCAGAGCCCCATCCATATGGAAACCTGCGATTTTGAACTGTCAATTTGCTCCTAAAAATATTTGTCTGTCTTTCATGTGTGAAGACATACTGAGAGCCACAAATCAGGCTTTTAAAAACAGGGCTGAGCTTTCATTTAATATCTCCTCAACAGTACCTGTTGGGCTTTGTATCCGAGTTGTGCTTAATGCAGATTGATCAGGCTGATCATCATTCAGGGAGATGAAAGTTTTCTACTTGCCCTCCTCAGTATTCAAAACCCACAGGTTTGACTGCCTCTGTGATTTGCAAACCTTGAAGGCTGCTGTCAGTCGTTTCCCAGCTACTGATTTTCATCTTCAAAAGTGTGATATTTTTGTACAGGATGCGATGGTGTTATTTCTACTTCCTGCCTGAGACCAGCTCTGAACGAGACCCAGGTGTTAGGCAGATTACCAAACCAGATTACCGGATAACCAAAATTGCCTGAAAAATATGCCTGTGAATACTGCGACAATCTCAACAGAGTATGCGGAGGACACCCATATAATGAGAGTTTATTAAATCTTACTTTAAGATAAAGCATTAAAAACATTACAGCCCTGAGCTATTCCAGAAGGGGTTTTTCATCTCTCGTCTGTCGCTCTAGTCAGTGAAGGTGATTTGGGCTGCACCCACAGCACGCCCAAAAGAGTTTGACTCTTTACTACAATGAGACCACTTCCTTCGAATGTATTCACTACCTAGGAAATACAAACTGGCTAGGGTGACATAGACTCTCAAAAGTGAAAGTGAATGGCTGAACTAGAGTCTTGTCTCCCGGACAGACAGACAGATGGGCTTCTTCTGTTTTTCTTTGTAAAACGAGAAAAGCTGTCTGGCCGAGGTCTGCTGTGATGCAACACTTTGCTTCTGTCAACGGGGTAGTGTAGGAACCCTCATTTACATATGTTTGGGACTATTCCGAGATGGAGAGATCCAGGGATTTGCCCCCAGGTTCATGCAATAAATCAGTGGCTGTGCTGGGATTACAAAAAAACCCACAGCCATTTCCTGGCTGCTTGCCTGTGCTCTTTCCACACGGCTGCAGTGCCTCCACATGCCCAGGGGCAGAACAAGGGCCTGCCTTCAGAGGTCTGGCGGACCCTGGTTGGCTAGCAGCCACGGTATTTCAACCCCAGGTTCTGGGTGAGAAAACAGAAAAGAAATAATAAAACAAGCGCACGCACAGCAGGCGGGTCACACCCCTTTGCCGAAAGGGTCCAGACGCTGTGACGTGAGGAAAAAGCAGTGGGCCAGTAGCGCAGTCTAATCCTCTCGTGGTCTAGGTACTCCCACCCTCCTCTTAGCCCCCAGCCCCCACCGTCCTCGAAGGCGGTAATGTACCAGATGAGAGCCCCCCCTGCAGAGCGGGCCACAGCCCAGCCTGAGGCGCTGCAATTCAAAACGAGCCGAGCCCGGCCTGGCCCGACCGCCCCATGGGGCTGGGTGTGAGGTCTGGGGGGCAGGGGAGGGGTGCGGGGTCTAATGTGATTTGTCAAGAGGGGGACAAATGCCTCAATAACGGTGTCCACAAAGAAGCTCTGGAAGGAGCCAAGTTTAATTGTGGCTGCAAGTCACTGTGGCGTGCATTAAGGCTCCTAAGGGCTGCAGAAAGGAAATTATTTCCTGTGTCTCTTATTGAAAATCGCAGCAAGGCCAAGCACTGTGGTCCCTCTGGGAGGCCAGCGGAGGCCCACAGACAGGGATGATTAATGTTTTCTCTGCTACTCGGATGAAGCAAACTAGTAAACAGAGAAAATATTATCATAACTTTTCAGCTTTAATCACTCCTATTATTGGAAACAGAAGAAAAGATTTATGTAGTGTGCTCCGACCACTTGGATGATTCCTGGATTTTTCATGCGTGCGACTGTGTGTGAGTGCACCAGTGCGCCAACACGGACATATCTGCCTTTGTAATGGGGTGCTTAGAAAATAAAAAGTACCATGTGTCACACATCTGCCCCCTGGGATAACTGGGCCACAAGTTCAAATTCTGTCTGGGGATTACACAGAACTATACATCTCATTTTCAGATCTGTACATCAGGAACAATGAGCTCATGTTCTTAAGATGTGTTAATGTGCTTTTTAAAATCCAGTGCCATGAAACTTTTAAGGGAATTCATTTTGAGTTATACAGGCTTGATGAAAAATAATAAGAGTGTTCTACTCCTTCGTTCATACTCCAATGTATGAAACAGTGAAAAAGAGGTACTTCTCTACACTCGGGGTTGTGGGAGTGTGGAACAAGCTGCCCAGCCATGTTGCTGAAGCTGATACCCTGGCTTCTTTCCAGACAGGGCTCATTTAGATACTTGCGGCTAAATGAGCTAGACGGGCTGAATGACCTTCTCTTATTTGTAACCTTTATTATGTTCTTATTAAAAATTTAGAAATGCAATCAATGATTTACACAATTATGTTGTATAACCAAGACTGAATTCACAAATAGAAAATGACATAACATTAGACCCACTCAGTAATATTAATGTCACACATTAGCGGTAAAGTAAAAATTTACATTCGTTTTTTTTTCCAGTCACAAACTCAATATTGCATCAGGGGATATTAAGAGGTAATTTTAAGAGACTGAGAAATGAACAGCTTGCTGAGACCAAGAGATCATGCGCATCATTAAAACTGTCGATGAGACCGTTGAAAAAAAAGACTCCAGACTTTAACAGCAGTTATTGATGATCCAACACTAAAACTGAAGCCTTTTTAAAAGCACCCGTAACAAGATTTTACTGTATTTAAAAAAAAAAACTGAGACCTCTGGTATTTAAAACACAGCAGGTCTCCAAAATATATATATATATATTTGTTGGAAGCTATGGTCCAGAAAACTCCCAAGTTAATGGGAACATGGTGTTGCCTTCTGCTTCTGTATAGGTTTGCCAGTTAAGCTCTTCAGTGTCTAATACACATTGCTTAAGACAGCTTATCCATTTGAAAACGCACTAATATTTCTAGTAATACTCCTCCAAACTGTGGACCTACAGTATGTGAAGGTATTATCCAGGAAGTTTAAGGATCACCACACATTCAACGTGTTACTGTGTTACTGACATTGGTTGTGAAGCACTGGGTCATCACATGTGCACTTATGCACTGAGTTTCACCACTCTAGCCAATAAGGCTAATCCTGGCCTGCATTACTATACAACAGAATTCAACCTACACAGAACGGTTACTTATTTTGTTCTCACTGCAATTTAAGATTCAGCAAACATGCCTGACCAAAAGGGGACTTCAATGTGTACAAGACAAACATTTATGGTAGATTTTTAATGACACAGTGGCAGATTTTAAATACACTGCACTCAGACTACAGTAAAAATGCAATTTCATGAAAATAAGTCTCGGGACGACCTTTAAATTCTTAGGTAGGCCTGGTTTTTAATCAGGGGACTGTACAGTATGGCTTCAGGGGGCAATACCAAAATGCCTTTTCTCTCCCCCAGGCAGCTCTCTACATTAGCAAGACTGAACTGCTCAGGGACCGAGGGGCCGAGAGACTGGCGATGCAGACAGGGAGCGAGAAATATCTCAAGACAAAAGAACTACATCACACTCAGGAAAGTGTCATGCCAAGTGTCTTCTGAGCTTCTAGAGCGTGCACCGACCACTTCACACCCCAGAAACAACTGCCTTCAGTTCACTATGTGCCTCTGTGCACCACGTCTAAAGGCTGAATTGGGACAGACCACCTTTTTCCTTAAGAAGTAAATGTGAGCACTATTAAAAGGCAGTTTGGTTACTTCTTTCTTAACAGTCTTGTGGCTGTGGATTTTTTAGATTAATTTAAGTGGCATTTATTTTGTGAAGGCTTCCCTTATAGGGGGAGTTACCATTTTGTATCTTTATCTCATCAGATCTCAGAAGTTGAGCAAGACTGGATTAAGGTTGCTGTTGCAAGTTCTGTACCTATAGGTAGTCCTATTGGTGTACCTATTGGTAGGCGCTCTTCCTCTGGACCAGAATTTTCAAACTAAACTGAGACCCTAATATGGTATTAGGAGTCACTGTGTAATAAGGTTGCTCTCTTTCAGATGATATTTTAAATGGACGTTCTGGCTACTTGTTAGTGTAAGATCCCTTGTTGGATGACAACTGCAGTGTCCTGGCTAAATACCACTTTGTACAATCTGACCACTCTAAAGATCCCCTTTAATTCAATTTGTGAAGCAATTTCTCCACCTGACCCACAGTGTTGATGGTGCAGCACACCTGGTGCAGCTGGTGGATGATGGAGGTCCCCTCCTTTAAGTGAACTGTTCTTATATGAAAAGTCGCACAGACATTATAACAATGTATATTACTAGGATTTCCTCTGACAGCACCCTTGACTGGCACTGTGTAAAACTGTGGGTTTCAGCAGGCAGCCTGGCTGTAGGAGTTCTCCTTGCTCATAGACCACAGCATTTCTCAAGTGACAGCAGTGTCCACAAAGACCCAGAGTATTTAGTACATCTCAAAATACGAAACTGAGATCAAGTAATTGGCTCTTTCGTGCTTTTAAGTAAACACTTGTATTTATTTTAAAAGGTCCTGCTGGGCATATAACTGCCAACTACTTTACTCTAACACCTGAGCAAAAATAGTTGACCTTGATTCTAAACATGCTTCTTTATATATATATATAAACTGTGCTTTATACTAGACATTTCTTAAGACAGATTAAGGGATATACAGTACCCTATGAATGAGTTTAACATTCTTTTTCTTCAAGATTATAAATATTTTTGGTTCATTTCATACCAAAATGTTAGCCTTGAATAGATCCAAACCTTTTTACAATTTAAAGAAAAATGAATGTCTCACATTTTCTAGAAACAAAACATAAAGCAAGGCTGTGACCGCTGTGCGGGTTTTCTGCTCTTAGCATTTCCACACATAGTGACTGAATCAGGTCTGACAGTGGGGTTCACTGCCCCCCCTTTTCCCTGGACCGGCACGGGAGTAGGTCCTTTAGAATATCTAGTGCACAACTCCTAAAGACAATGTAGGCTAACCCCATGAAGGGAAATGAAAAGACTTCAGTCGAGCTCACAAATTCTCTCACAAGTTGCCTTCAAACAACGGAATCTTTGTCTCAGAAGACAAAGCTTTTTGATTAATTTCAGCCTCGCTGTGCAGCGCACCAAGTGGCCATTCCTTAATCAGCCTTTGTGAGGACTACATGTGCAAACTAGTCCCAAAGAGGAGCTCAAACATCATGAGACCAGTGACAGGCTTACAGGAAAATGAAATCACATCAGCCAGACTGCTGCTGACAAAACTCTCGCAAAACTGTGCTTAAGTCTCAATGCATGATCTCCTTTTCTCAAGGACCAAAAAAAGTATGGAAATAACACTCATTGCCATGGAATAGCTTTGCTCTGCAACACCCAATTTAAAATCAAAGCCAAGTGAAAAAAAAAACACGATGAGGATAAAAAGAAAACTTTTAAAAACGCACTGACTAAAGTAGACATTTAATAAAAGTCTGTGATGCTTTTGAAGTGCTCTGTAGGGCTTTGCAGTTTCCTTTCCTTATTAATAGTACAAATCTCAAGAATCATTCAAGGAGGAAAATAAAACAGGTTATGAGACTCGTTGGATTTCCTTTTCTTTCTTGTATGTAAATGTCTAATCTCCTTAAGTGATAATTGCACTCCCTGTTCACTCATTCAAGTTCATTTCGCAGCCTGTTCTCAGCTTCAAATACCTCCTCTTGGCATCTGTCAAAATAAAAGTTTATTAGTGCAGTGTTGCGAGCCGTCTTCTTCAGAGTCAGTACTGTATGTTACGCCCTTTTTAGCAAAAGGATACATCCAGAATGTCAAAACGGACCTTTGTTTTCAAAATGGGCAAATAAGCAAAATAATTTGTCAAGTTTTATTTTGCCTGTTTGGTGTCTTGTTTTTTTATTCTTAAAGCTTGTCCGTTGATTCACTTCATAGAAAAAAGGTACAAAGGCGGCTTCTTCTTTTACTGCTTACATGAAAGCAATGCTTTCAAAATCACCCAAATCAAACCAGACTGTTCTCTTGCTTAGATCTACTTAACAAATCAGGGGTTAAAGAACTGCACTTAGAAGCGCCTTGTTGTTTTTTTTTCTCTTCCCTGAGCAAAGAGATCTTAACTGAGTGGGATAGTTTTATTTTAAACTTTGACAGTCATGCTACATTAAGAAAAACGCTGGGGCAGGAGTTCAAGCTCATTATGGTTTTCTTAGCATTGGGTCCCCTGCCTCCATTTGATTCTATTTTTCATGAACCCTGCGATGTCGTCCCAGTGCACTCACAGCTCGGGCTGGCAGTTTTAAATATTTCAGCAAAGTGTGCAATAACACCGCCAACAATTCCCATCCTGGGCCTGGGCCTCCAAGGCAGCAGCTAGAAAGCAGGTGTAATTTGCAAATGCTAATTGAACCTGTGCACGGGTCACCGAGTGTCTTCGTCTTCAGCAATGCTTTTACACTTCCAGCCTCCAGCTCGTTTCAGCAAGCTGCTGCTGTGTTTTTCAGAACCAGCTGGTCATGCCTCTGCTGGCACACACGCAGCTCAACACGCTGCTCAGAGGCAGTGATTTCCTGCAATTTTATTCTTCACTTCTTTAATGCCACTTTTTTTTTTCTGTAGATAAACACAATGTGCAAAACCTTCCCTTTTTAATATGTAAAAACTGACAGCATGCCATACAATTACAGTACACAGAATCTGATTTCATAATACATGCAGTATTATTAAATCAAACCTGGAAATGATAAGCCTGACTGAAATGTGTTTATACAGTACCTTCCTCTGAGCTAAAACTATAAAATAGTACCTTTTCTTATTGGAAACTCAATGTGAACTTAAATACAGAAAGCCAAAATCAACACAATGAAAAGAAAACAGGCAGGCAGGCAACAAAGTCAACAAAAAATCTTTTCTCTTGGGACTGCGATGACACTTTATTAAAGGTACGTTCACGCAACATTAAATTCATTTCCACCGTGCTTTTGTGAAAATGCCAAACAAAAAAAATACACCTGCCGCAGTTTCTCCACAGAGCTATAGGTTTCCCTCCAATACCAACCCTCCAGGCTTTGTGTGGAGCCTTCACCTAATCACTTAAATCGTTACGGCTAGGTCCTGCTCATCAGCATGAACCACAACCACACGTTCAGGCAGAAATCTTAACAGTCCCCAGCAGATAATGTGTGTGAGCAGGATGTGGCCCGTGCCATGACGCTGTAAGTATCGCCTGCAGATGCGGATGATGATGGTGATAGGGTGTGGAGCACCCCCACACGGGCTGCAGTTGAGGGCGATGGGGTGAGGGGCGACAGTGTGGAGTGGTGCTGGCCAGGATTCTGGACTTGTAACTGGAAGGCTTTGGTTCCAAATTCCCGGTGAGACACTGGTGTTACACCCTCAAGCAAGATACTGCACCCAAATTATTCCATCTTCATAAATGGGTGCAAATATGAGTTACTTTGGATAAAAACATCAAGCAAACATGCCTCTTCCACTAGTGATGCTAATTTTCAAGAGGACTGGAATCGGGGGATTATTACAGATTCCAATTCCAGATTATTCCGGCCAGAGATGATGATGAAAGTCTTTTTCCCTCAAGCCCAACTATACTACGTGTAAAAGGAGGGGGGCTGCTGTTATTGTGACTTGTGCGAGTGCAGTTTGAAATACCTAAGAACACACAAGTGTATTATACAAGAGTGTCCAGCAATTTAACATGTAAATAAAATAGCACTGAGATGCTCAAATATTTGTATGGTAATGGGATGCACAAGAGTTGTGAGCATAACTCTAGTTACTCTTGTAGGTATGGAGTGCAGTAGAACCCAGACATTCATCTACCATTCATCTATGACTGTGAAAAGCTTGTGGAAACCCTGCAGGGCCACAGGCACAGGTGTTAATGAATTTTCCCCCAGGATACGCAAACAGAGAGAATAAAGAAGACAGAGGTGAAGAGCACTGAGAAAACAATCTGCAAAAGATGCACAACACTCCAAGAGGTGCCACGCTGTGCAGAAGAATGTGGTGTTACTGTAAGCACCTGAAAGGTAATCCTTTCTTCTTGTTAAAATTCTCCGTGATAAATACCCTACACCTAGAAGAACCAGGCTGGGCCTGGCTACAAGCTCAGCTTTTGTTCTTGAGATGTGTACAGACTGCTGACGACTCTACTCTTGGCATGCTTTTTGTGGACGTATATAGAAAATATATCATGGCACCACAGTCACAGACAAAAGAGCTGGCACTCTAGATGTCAAGCAACGTTCGTCAATATTTTCTTTATCATAACAAAAATGTTCATTAATCTATCATTTTTATTAGTAGTATAATTAGATTTCAGACAGTAATAGCAAAGATTCCCTTGTGGATTAATCTCCGATGGGGAGTGATGATACCTAGAATTTATGGGTCCACAGATATTAAGCACTGGCGCCCCTGTAATTTAGTCAATTGCGAAAAATTGACTTTAAGTAAATGGATGAATAGAATAGAATGAAATTAATTTTAATTGCTAGGATAAATCAGTGTTCAGTGAACTTCTAAACCACTGATAGATAAGCGCAGTATAACAAACTATTAAGATAATTAAGGTACTAACTTGGTTATTAAAAATTCATGAAAAGACTTTTGCCTGCAACACAATACACACTGTGACATACATATATTTAATAAAATAAATCACCATATGAAACTTTTAACATTTCCGCAGGTGAAAAGACCAGGCTTTGTTGATATGTTTACTTCCTCACATCCCAAACCAGGTTTTGTAATGAGCTGTGAGTCTCAGCTCTAGTCCAATCTAGACCACAGGTAGTTCAGAAATGATTTACAGGATTTAATTTAGAAGTAAAATTTGCCAAACAATAAATGTTTAACATTCTTGAAATTTCATTAATGTTAAATAAAAAGCATGTAACTTGCATGACTCTCACAAGGCAATGCATCTTAAACCCTATATTACATCTTCATACAGGAAATCCTTTTCATCAACAGTTTACAAGAGGGTTCTATTAATTATCATATTGAATCGTCCAACAAACCTATTGACAGTCTAGTTTTCTGAAAGCTCTGAAAAGCCATTAAACATTTGAGCAATTCTACATTTTCAATTGCTATGGTTTCTATACACTGACATAATGTATCCCACATTTTCAAGCAAGCTGTATCTGTTGTGCTTAAAAGCCATTCCTGAGCTACTGCTTCCAAAAGAAAGAAGAGATGAAAACAAACTGACTGTCCCGACTTTCCCCTTCAAAAATCTCTAGCGACTCAACAGACCTTTACACAGTCGTATGATGTATGGGAGTTGTGTGTATTTACAGCCTGCTATGCCCTGTCTCCTTCGTAATAACAGGCACATCATTTACAACATAAACACCAGCTGCCCATATATCAATGACACCTGACCATTTATGTAGTTCAAAGAGCCTTGGCAAACAGAGCAAAGCTATTAAGAAGTGAGAGTATGCCTTCAGTGTCAATAAAACTCCTTGTCAGCTTACAGGTATTGAAGGCTTATGTTTAGCCAGTTGTCTCTCAGAAGAGTACTTGAGACCTTTCAAGCTCTTGGAATGCAGTAACCAGAGGCCTTCTTCTGTTTCACCTTCATTTACAGAATAAACACACTTACTGCAAAATGGATCCCTTTCCTTAAGGGGGGGGAGGTATTTGCTTTGTTGTCAAGGGAAAAGAGGTGTGCTGGGGGGAGCAGCAGGGCCTCTGTTTTAATTCAGGATATTGCAGTCCGTTTGGTGTTGTCTTTCGACTTGGAGGGCCTTCTAGTGCGGAGGCTCGTTAGGCCTGATGTAGCGATAAGGAAAGGAAATACTCCCTCAGAGTGGGGAAAAGTCACTCGCCCAGCAGCAGGGAGCGCTGATAAATTACATCTGCACATTAGAGACTGCAGATAGGATATGGCGATAAACAAAGCATAATATCGACTTTCAAACCCTTTCCCCTCTCAAGCAATATCCACGGTCCAAACAGCATAAAAATTGGGAACCTGCATTATTTTAAAGACTTGTGGGACTGTGTTGCTGTGTCAGATCCCAATGGTGATTTTTTTCTCCTGCTTAGTTGTAATCAAGCAAAGTTGACGTATTACTGCCCCCCCTAACCCCCTCAAAGGTAGGAGTTGAGTGATGCATCCGGGCAGGAGAACTCCCCTTCATGGGACGGCACTGGGACGCACAAAAAATGCTTGGAAATGGAGCTCTTATGTTTTAAGCAGGAGAAAAGTCTGTGTTCAATTAATACGCTTTTTGACAAAAGCGCTGGAACACCATATCTTTTCATTTTAATTGGCATCTATATTTAGCTAATTCATCTACACTGGCACTTACCAGAATCCATAACAGTTCAATAAAATTGCAAGAGCTGTTATTAAAAAACAGCACAAATAAAAGAAATATGTATTACTCTTAATGCATTAGCATATACCTTGTTATAGACATAGGCTGCCAGAACCTGCATCTGCGACTGTATTTAAAATTCGCTTCTTAGGTTAATTTACTGTTCCATTGACTTTTCCCACAGCCTGCAATTTTACTGATCCCAAATAAATGCTGCAGTTCAGTTAAGCAATGTGTCATCGTTACCATCTGTCACTGGAACTGAGCTGAAATCGTTATAAGAACTGGAGTAGCGAAAAGAGCCATCTTTACTCAGTTCTTTTTTACAGCGAGAATAAAACATTGTGAAGCAGCAACTTATATTTCAATATGGATGCATATCTTCTTTTCATTGTGCTCATTTCATTTCCCACACATTTTCGTACTCCACCACGTTTTTAAGAAGTGCACACAGAAACCAACACTTTTCTTCTCATCTTGGTGTATCGGAGAGAAAGAAACCAAGAAGGATGAAAAGAGTTTGCAGCCCATTCAACAGGATCCAACCCCTATTTATAAAACAGTCCAGATTCAGAAAGTACAGATTTAGATAGTAAACTTCACGGTTGTATGGCCGACACAAAAAAAGAACCATCATGACTTAGGTCTCAGCTTCCTCTTTTATCTTTCAGTCTTTCGTTGGTTGTGCACGTTTCCAGATCATCCATCTAAGCCTAGCTGAAGAGTGCACTGATGCAGCTACTGACTCTCTAGCAACGCATCCACTCTGAATCCTCTGGATAGTTATAACAAATGAGGAAAGGCGACAGGCGATACAAAAACAGTTAAACAGCAATGATATTGTGTTATATTTATTTATTTTGCTTGTTTGTACTTACATGCTCCCCAAAGTGAAAATAATGAGCCATTCAAACAACCCGACACTCACAGGAGCAGCAGCGCAGTCGTTGGCACATTCTTTCATTATTTTCAAAACATTTCTCACATTACCAAATAAAAAGCAAATGAAAGAGCTTTTTATTTTGCTCTTAGTACACACAGTGAGCCTTGAAGTAATGGTGAGAATGCCTTCGCACAATCCTTATTCGAATGGTATTGGTAAGTTTCTGCAGGCACACTGATCAATACATTATGATTATTCATAACTGGTGAACTATTAAAAATACAAGTGATCTCAGAACAGCCCCTTTAAAGCCCACTGTCAGCACTGTGAGCAGCAGACCTCTGCACACACAGGAGCTGTTTGACATGAGATTTATGTCCACTCACCCAGCTGACTAAATTGCCTGGGAGTATCAATAAGGGTTAAAAAGCACTTGTAAAGATTTAAAAGGCTGGTAAGTGCCTCCATTAGCAATCCTGTCGGGTAAATCTGCAGCAAAGCAGGATGAAATATGGTAGAGAAGGAATGAATGAAAAGAGCCGTGTGCACCCGAAATGGCAGATTTAACTCTGAGCTGGTTAAACCCAGAAGCAGAACTCTAACTGCATCTGGGCTCTTCTGCATATTCTGGGGGACCTGGTCAGCAGTGGAGGACAGGGAATGCCGAAGGCAAGAAATTTACGTAGAGCAGTCTATTCACAGCAACACAACTACAGGAAAGTATACCTGAATTCTCTCCCAGGCTGGAGAGGGGATGTGTGATGGCTCTATGTTTTAAAAAAACAAGTTTTTTATGTAACATACCATGACAGTTTCTGCTCCTGTTCCCTCGGATAAAACCAAAACGTTGTCCGACCCGCCCACCTACAGTACCTACCGAATGTCAAATGACGGCAGGGTGCTTTTGGCAGAGCCTCCTGTGTTTCTAGGGTGGGATGCCAGGATTCGTGCCTGGAATCAGCAATTGACGGCTGAGCTGTAGTCCTGGTACACTTTCCCCAGGCGGAATCCAATTAACGCCCTTCATCAGTTCCAAGGTCGCATGGTTTCGTTGCTTCAATACTCGAAAAAATGCCTGACTGCATCAGACGTTTTAAAAAAATGTTGCTCTGCATCCTTTATGAACCGGGTAACATACACAAGTAAAAGGCACAGCCAAGTGCTGCTGTATGAAAGATTTTGAGCAATGCAAGTGTAGAAGCAGATGCACCTCATCAAAGGTGTTGGTGGACCAGTTGGTGGTGCTCTTCATTATAGACCATCAATATATATTACCAAACCAATTTTCCAATATGGTCATCGTCCTGTAGGACTTGCTGTCCTAGAGATGAGATGTTGAGGTCCTGACCCTGCTAAGAGTACTAGTGTCCTGGCTAAACTGCTGCAGAGTGGCTTCCTACTGTACATAAATGCACAATCCCATCTACAGCACATACTCTGTGAAATGAGCAGCCAGGTTCCCATCAGCCAGTTTACGGATTCACACACTGAACCGCAGAGGAGGAACTTGTGTCTAATAGTGGATTTGTTCCTTCTGATTTTTTGCAGTGAGGGTATGAGAGCTCCAGTGTTTGGCCAGAAGGTGCCAGAGCGTGTTCTGTTTCGGCACGTGTGACACATCTTCCCGGGAAGCCGGCTGCTCTTTGTACTGACAGCACTAATGATGCGCTGCTGTTATTAGCTTATTTAAAAAAAAAACCTCTAGGCATACATACCACTGCAGTCTGTTAAGAAAACATCTTCCAAGATAAGAACACTTCTAATTACAATTACAGCCTCACTATTTCATTACACAGTGGCCTAGCAGCTGGGGACCTGATCTCCTTTGAAGAATGTTTGGCTTGCTGAGTCAGTTCAACTGTTGCCTTCATATCTTTACTGATATTATTGTGGCCAAGGCTCTCCAGATAGGTCACAGAGTCTCCAAAAGTGATCTCAAGAGAACCTGGAGATGCCTTTTTAAAAAAATGTGGCTTTCAATATTTGAGTGTAACCATGGTTAACCACAGTCAGAGCATGCTGATCACAAGCATGTGCAGTAAAGCATGGTAGATGCACTATAAGCAGGAATGTGGAAAATGATAGTTTAAATTTAAAATTTACACTACAAATAGCTACTGTTTTTAAAGTTACTCTGATAAAACTGTATTTCACTGTTTTCCTTTCATTTTAACACCTTCAGTTTTTACTCTGTAGTCGTTGAAAAATTTGACAGTTAGCACATGATTTTTGAACTACTGCACATTAATAGTATTTTCCCAGTTTTGTATAATATTTGTGTTAAGTAATGTGTTTACATTCCAAAACGTCCTTTTGTTAAATGATTATGTTTATGATTTATCTTCCCAGTGTGGAATCACCACTTGTGTCTTTTACATTTTGGGACCCCCCTGTACCCCAAATGCAGCATAAGGAAGGGAGGTGGGCTCCTCTGATCTGTTCCCCTCTTAACATGTTACAAGCCACTCTAGAGAGACTGGAGGAGATCCGCTTCCATCACTGCCATCACCGCGATTCTGCAGGAGACAGGAAGTCACAGGGGGGCGCCAGACAGCCCTGGCCGACTAATCCCAATTCTGCTCTTGGTGGCCACTCATCAAACTTTTCAATTTGGTTTTCAAATATGGTCCAGAAAGTAAAGGCTTGAAAAGGATACAGAGATAGTCGCCCATCCCACTGAGTCAACAGCTCCAAGTAAGTCTGAAGTAAACTTCCCCCTTCATTCTCTCCTTCCCATAACATGTAATTGCCGGCTTTGCTGTCCTGAGGCTTCTCTTTCTCAGCGTTATCAGCATTACCTGTGTCTGGTGCCTAACCTATCTGATAAGACTGCTGTGATTTAAATCCTGCCACTCGGGACGAGAGGTCAAGTGGTCAAACCCTGCAATTCTTCACAGGGCTCCTGTTCACAGCTGCTGAAAAGCTCCAGCACAAAAGCCCATTATCCCGCCTGTCCTCCAGCACCACCCTGATCTTTTGCTTTCTACCCATCAATAATTCCCCCTTCACTCAAGGCGCTCTCATCCACCTCCTCTAATGGCTTTTAAAAAAGCAGTTGAAAGGCTTTCTCCTCTTGTTCTGTTTGTTTAAACAAGACAATTAGCAGAAGTCGCCTGGCCTCCAGGCTGTCAGAAACCCCCTCTGTTCGGGGCAAAGAAGAAAATGTAACAAGCTAGCTAACAGCGGAACAAATAAGACACATATCTCCTTTGCGCGCGTGTGCAGGAGTGGAGGAAGTAACACATAGAATTTTGGTCAAACTCGGAGGGAAAACAATAGTAATTTGAAACTGTAAGTGGCTTGTTTCCAAGGACTGGATTAGAAAAGCCCAGCACCGAGCAGTCTCTTTACAGCCGGGCTGAGGCCATGCGCGTTCCATTGTCCGTCTGCAGTCGCTTCAGCATGAATCATCTGCGCCACTTTCCTTGTGCTTAGGAGGCTTGTAACCGACATCTGCCTTAAGAAAGTTGCTTGTCCTGGTGAGGAGCTCAGCACCCAAACCCTTTCCTGGAAAGATGGGGTACGCGGCAGGGCTGAGAGCACATGACTGCCTCACCCCTGACCAGGGAGCCAGTCCTTCACAGGGAACAAACCTGAATATTTCATTTAATTCATTGCATTTATACATACATGCCTGCTGAGCACTACCCACAGCAGAGTCAGTAGCGCTCTTAAAGCTCCACGTGCCACTTGCAGCCAAAGATCAGAAGCTTGATGTTGCCACGTGAAGCTGGGTGGATCAGAAATTAGGAAATCACAGTGGGGTCTAATGAGACATACAATAAACTTGAGGATTTTTTTGCCCTTTAAGGGCTGGTGATATTTCTAATACTGTTTTGTCCTAATCAGCTGTAAACTATTGTGCCAGGTAACAATGGGTCAGCATTCTCCTACAGCCCATCTTAATGTCGACTCCTATTAATACTTCAAAATCAAGACCTGACAGCAGACTGACTTAATCTGGATAAGTCCTACATTTTTTGCAGCCAGGGCTGCAAAAGCATGTGTCAACTTCTCAGCATCAGAGTGGGAAAGGTGTGAGTGGATACGAGTCACTAATGTGGATAAAAAACAGCGTCTTTTATTGAAGAAGCAAGCAAAGGAATAATTGCAAACACTTCTCTCAAATACAGGAGAATCACCAACAGAGACAACAAGCATTCCTCATTTGAGTACTAGGAGTAATTGTAACCACTGATGGTCAGGCTTGTGGCCAGGAGCACTACAGATCAGTTAGATTTACACTAACTGGATAAAACCGCATAAATGAGATAAACTTCACCGGCAATAACAGATTTCCCAGTCTGAGGGCTGTTTGTCACTGATCATAATTCAAAGTAAAACTGTATCTCTCTGTTCAATTTAAACACTGTTCTACCACAGGAACCATACATGACGATAACTGTATTATCAGTTACAGTCTTCAAACCTTAGCAGACTCACAAACTACAGATAAAACCTTGCAACACCTCCAGAATCTCAATTCGGTGTACCACAAAGGTAAATCTGGAAATTCATAGCACTTAACTCCTCTAAGCTTGCGGAAAGAAAAGCTCAACGGGGTGAGAAAGGTGACAGTCGAAGAGCAACGCAGATTATTTGCTTGTGGATTTTAAAAAGGAGGCACACACCTGTGCCGTGAAAGCAAACCAGGTGAAACAACAGAGCTGCAGGAGCTGAGGTTATTCCACTTGCTCCCTGCGCTCACACTGCGGCCCTGCGAGGGGTCACACCTGGGCAGGTGGCTCGAAGTGGTGCGAGTGAGGGACCCCTGGGCCGAGAAGTCACCGCCGACAGGTCTGACCCACGGCTGCTTCGCAGGAGGGAGCCGGGGGTGTGTGCCTGTTCCAACTCGTCACTACCCTGGCGGATGGGGCAAATCAAGCAGTTTTGTGGGAGATGCAATTGACTGTGAATGAACCCAGAGTGGAAAGGGCTCCATATTGCTTTCCAGTCCCCCCCCCAAGCCTCCCCCCCTCAACCCCACTCCAGTCTCCACATCGAGGTGCCTGGGTTAATAAAGGATGCAGCTCTAATGATTGGATTAGCATAAAGAAGAATTATGGTAATAGCAATAATAAGACTATTCCACTTTATTAAATAAAGTTGTTAAAAGAAATTAATATGATTACCAAGGCAGCGGGTCTAGAACATTTTTACCCTTTAATCAACTCTACCAGTGATGGTTTTAATATATAATACACACACACACCCTTCTCTACACCCCCAGTTCAGTGCAAAGAGCGATTCACAGCTAGAATAACAAAAGGTGCTGTCTTGCAGAAAACAAAGCCCTTTTCTGTCCTGGAGAGCATCAGAGGAGTAAGTGAGGCTCACGATTTGTTTCACACAGGTAACTACTTACGAGTGCTGTGTGGCTGATAGGGTACTTCTGTACCGGCAGGGGAATCAGCACAAGTTTCTCATGCCTCCCTTTACAGTTTCTTAATGAGGACAAAAAGATGGCCTTCTGAGTTACAATTCATTAATACAACAGGAAAAGGCACTTTCCCAGATGACAGAACCTATACAGTACGTGTTGCATGCTTAACACTGTTTCTTTCCCTACTGGTAGGTATTAAAAATAATTCAGTTCTTTGAGGTTATACAATTCAATAAGCACTGCAGTGTGAAATATGATCTGCAGAAAGGGGTTTTCACACATATTAGATGCTCAGGAAGGCATAAATAAATCTCAGACCTTCATAAGTAAACACAATCAAAGGTTCTTTTACTGATAGACAAAGATGGCATTGAGGCCTTTGTCCAGGGGAACAAATCAGACAAAGAAGTTCGGTGCAGTTTGTTAAGAGTGGTAAGATATAATAATAGCCTGCAAAAGGTACTGAATATTTAAAGCCTATAATGTGTTTTGTATTTATTTGTATAGACAGACACATGTACTTAGAAGTGCTAAGTGTATCCCTTGTTTTGTTTTAGGTCATGTTGTGCAAAATTCTGTGGCTTCTAAATTCTGAAGTAGATCAAATCTCTGCAAGAGGAGTCCATTTGCGAAGCTATATTGGACATTTGTTGTAATGCTTCAAGATTCTCTGTGATTCTCTCTGACATTTTTATTTTTGATTAGGTTTTTGAGTCTTGAATTAAAAAAGGATAGACCTCAAATGTTCTCCTGGATGTGTGAAAAGAAGCGCAATAAAAAGCATGTCTAATCCCAAAACAATGGAGCAAACACACTCAAAAGCTTTACCAAACCCCAGCAAACTCTGCACATTTCCCTTTTAATAAATACTGTAACAAGAAAAACAAATACAATATGTGGAAATGTGATAAATGAATATCGACTCTGTCCGTTTGCCAAGAGGAATTAAAGCCTTGTGGTTTTACCCAGAAAAAAACAATAAAACACAATGTATTAAATTAGTAATCTGACAAAGTTTTATTTTTCGTTAATTATTTTGTCCAGTCTTAATTCACTCAATACAATTGTTCCAAGCACGGCATAAAAATATCCCTTATTAGCAGCCTTCAAATCACCATAGAAACACAAAGAAGAGTTATATCTGCTAATACTGTATATATTTTTATTGAGATTGCAGACATCAGGACTCATTTTTCATCTTCGTGGTTAATGTATAATTAGCCTCCATAGCCCAGCTGTTCAGTTTATTTTTGCATGAAGAGGAGACAAGTTTACTCATCACCAAACACAGTCTCCCCACCCATATTATTGCATTCCAAACAGTGCCATGGCACACACCCCTATAACAACATTGTCACCAGAAACTCTTCCCACACACTGCTTTATAATAAATAATAATAAACTTTATTTTATATAGCATCTTTAAAGGTGGCTTCTCAAAGCACTTTACAGAATGAGAACAACAATAAATAAAAAGAATACACAAGATAAAACACAATTACAATATACAGAGGAGACTGTGGATGGTGGTACTAGGAAAAGCAGAGGGGTGAAGAATGGAACCAGTTAAGTAAAGGCTCTTCTAAAGAAGAAGGTTTTGAGTCTGGATTTGAAGGAGTTTAGAGAAGGTGACAGGAGAAGGCATACAATGTACATGGGCTTGGGGGACAGTAGGAGACCAGAATTAAAAGAGTGAAGGTTGCGAGGTGGGGAGTAAGGCGATAATAGTTCAGACAGGTACTGAGGTGCCAAGCCATGCAGAGCCTTATAGGTGAACATAAGGATTTTAAAGTCCACACGGACTTTGACAAGAAGCCAGTGCAAGGACTCGTGCAGGATAGGAGTAATGTGATCACTTGCACTAGACCTGGTCAGGATCCTGGGTGCTGAATTTTGGACATACTGCAGTTTGTTCAAAGTAGATTTAGATACCCCAGCGAGTAGAGCATTACAGTAGTCAATTCGAGAGAACGCAAATGTGTTGATAAGCTTTTCAGCCACAGTTAGTGATAGCATAGGGTGTAGTCTAGCGATATTTATGAGGTGTAAAAAAGATGTTTTGACAATATGCTGCACAATATGTGGGTCGAATGTTAAGCCAGAATCGAATATCACTCCCAGGTTTTTCAATTTAGACTGAAGCTAACTCAAGTACAGAACCATCTACAGATAGGGTTACAGGATTGGCTTTACGAAGTTGATGGGGGTGCTTTGCCATCCATTATTTTGTGATTGCAGTGTAGTTGTCTTTCACAAAGACAACAGATACTGAATAGTTCAAATTTGTGAACTGCATATTGTGCTCCACTGGGTGGGACTTTATGATGATTTTTGTGCTATGAGACCAAGCACAAATATTAATCTCATCACAGTGTTGTGGATCCATGAGCTGAGACTAATATCAGCAGGGGTCTGGGACATCATCACTGGAAAAAGGCTCTTCAGGTGAACATGATTATTCTTTCTTTAATGTTGAAACATGGAAAAGCCTATAAAGGGCTTTGTAACGTTAAAACAAGATCCGCCTGTATTTAATATGTGTCTCATCTCAAAATGCAAAGAGAAACGTACAGTTTGAGTTATCTTGTATATAACGATTTTAATTGCTTGACTAAATTTCAAGGGATTTGTACGCCTGATACCTTAAAGCTTGAATTACAGTACTTTTCTGTTCAGCATTTTGCACTACTGAATGAAGAACGAAAATGATCACTGCTAGTAATAACAGACCTCAAACAAAGCAATAGTTGCATAACCAGATAGCAGCATGCAGAAACACTGCTAGTGTAATGGATTGATTACACCATCCAGTGTTTTAAATTACTGCTCCTCGCCCAGTATTTATTTCATTTGGCCCAGTTTTATCTCTCTGAGCAATTCCAAACACCACACCCGTACGCTCATAACACAGCGCTCAAACTAGATTATTCTGCTAACAAGAGAGGCTGAATGAGCTTGTTTACAGATCTACTGTGGATGTCAGGGGCACTGAGCCAAAATTGAACCTTTTGATTGCTTTACCAATGAGGAACAGACAAGGGAGTTATTTTAATAAAGCAGCATTTCATTCACCAAAACAAGGGGGCTCTGCAGTATAAATCCAGATCGGGCTGCAGCGAAGTCATATAAAATAATCCGTTCCCGCTGCAATCCCAAATACCATGAAAACTCCTCAGGTTCCTAATACTTTACAGCACACTGTAAAACAAAATAAAAAACCACCCACTTAAAAATCAAACTGCTACAACCTGACATCAAAAAAGGAAAGCAGATGAAAATGAAATCAGTGAATTTACCCTAAAGAGGGAGATCACCAATCCCGAGGGTCGCAACGCATAAAATATTAACGGCCAATTTTCGCCTGCACCTCTGTCACTTCCATTATCACTGCACACGTCTGGAGGTGGTAATGGAGTGGTAGATTGCAGAAGGGAGACCGTGGGGAAGCACTGCTTGGGGACAAGCAGCAAAAGTGAGATCAGATGGATCACCGCAAGGCTGCACAGCAGATAGTGTGTCACCAACGAAAGTAAGGGCATCTCCGAGCCTTGTGCCGTGCTACAATACGAAGGGCACAGTTCTCTTATCTCGACTGGCTTGTAAAAAGGAGAGGCCCTGTGAAACCATCCACCTCCAGACCTCCTGGTTCAGGTACAGAGGCCACAAGTCTCTTTTTGCCTTTGTTAATCAGGAAAAGACAACATCAGTTTACGTTTAACTTGTCAGGTCTTAAGACAATACCAAGACAGGAGGATTTGCAAGCACTTTAGAAGCAGCAAATTAAATTAAATCATAATTAGACTTGGATTTTTGTTGACACATCATTTACATCTTACAGACTATGCAGATAAGCAATTAAACTGAAAAATATTGTTAGGATACAGGTTAAAAGGGTACAATTTAAATACATTTAACTTATGTTAAATTGTATAATGTACTATTAAGGCTCCATTGAGAATAATGTACAATCTTGGCCACCACTACTGATTCCACTATGGAATCAGTCCAGAGAAAAGCAACCAGATACATTTGGGTGCTTTACGAAACGATACACTGGCAGAAAGATGGAACTGAACATTTTCAGTCTTGAACTGAGCAGACTACGAGCAGTGAGCAGTGAAGAACAGGGGGCATTACAAGGAAGTGACCTTAAAACCGAGAAAAGAAGGCACTTCATTAACCAAAGGTTTGAATAAGTATGAAAAAAACTACCCTGCCAGATCGTTGAAGCCGATACCCTGAATTCCTTCAAGAAATGGCTGGATGAAATACTTGGATGATATACTACTAATGGCCTCTTTTTGTTTGTAACTGCTCTTATGCTAGATAACACGTCCTCATGGTGCACATGTAACAATGACGTTGATGACAACAAGATAGTTAAGCTGTGGTGGTCCTACCCACCAGACTTGAGGCCCTCTAAAGCTGTTTGAGAAGAGCAGGATAACTCATCCATCTAGGGCACAGAGACAAGAGAACAGCTGCCTGCTTGTCCAGGCTGAAGAGTGGGTCAGAGTTCTGCATAACAGCATCTGCAACTCAGTTCACTGCACAAATGTGCAGCTTGTACAGCTTCCATTGGTGGCAACACATGCTGCTAGCCTGCGAGTTTCATAGCTAACCTTTGTCACTTTTTTTCAGTAGTCTGTCACTGTACCTGCTATAAAAAGAATTGCATAAATTTGAAGTTTCTTTTGATGTTCAGCATGTAACTGCTGCGAACAGAAGCGTTTCAGGTCATGATATTGTTATTTAAGTTGGAATCATCCTCTCCGACCTCATTCCAATATCTTTACAATCATGCTTGTAAATCATTCTAATCTTTTTGAAGGTTATCTTAATCTTATCTCAATTCTTCAAATCTGTATTGAGACTACAACCTGCTCCTGTCAAGGGGGTTGATATTTTTGGTCTGTGGCTAACAATGAGATACTGTAAGGAGTTTTTTTTTAAACGGAAAGTTTCTTGAAATAGCCATTTACTACGCTGGTTTTCCAGTTGCATTTCTTAATGTTAACAAGGAAGGGGAACACACTGTTTTGCAACATCCAGATATACAGAGTCAGCTCACAAGTCTCCACTCCCTCGTGATGCTGTCAGACCTGTACAATGTGAGACATACTGTACTCCTTCCGGGGCTCAGCATGTATAACTGACCATTCATTAAGTCTCAACACATCTGCCTCAAGTTGCACAACAACCTCTGCAGGACTGCAGTGCCCTTGTTCTGTTATTACTTCCTGGCAGTATTTTATAACCTTCATGTCAGTAGCTCTGCCTTAGCAGACTGACAGCCCTCTACTTTGGCAATCCCTGAAGCTGAAGTCTGTCGAAACCACATTGCAGGTCAGGGTGACTTGGAGTGCACCAGCCTCCATCACTTTCACTCTCCAACATCCAGCTTTTTACACAGTGTGCTGGCCACCTGATGACACTGAGAACCCAGTTTACACCAAACTCTAGTATAATTCACAGTGTGCATAGCAGCAAACAGCACACTGACAGCAGACTGGAAACGCACAAAGACCAATACTCACAAAATAACCTGTATTACATTACAGAACTATCAGATCTGTGTCCCCTTGAACTGTGATTGTGGATGCTGGACCATAGGTGAGAGAAAAACAAAATCATTCAACGGCATAATAAAATGCTTTTGTTTCTAATTACTGTTTCTAATGGACACTCATCAGACCTATTGATCTGAATAAGTGAACGACATGGCAGTAATCCGAGAACTGAAAATGCTTTTTTCTTCCGCACGGTGAAAGCGCGGGTTATCATTATTAGAAACTGCTGCATTCAGGACTATGGGTTTTACCACAAGCTTTTGAATTTACTTCTACATTAGCCTTGAAAGAAAACCATTACAAATCTTCAGCATCGACCCGCAAGGTACAGTAGCTATTGCTCCGTTTCATTTGTTCAGCCATACTTTGAAAGAAGAAAAAAAACAATGCTTGAGGAGCAGAAATCAATGCAGGGCCGGTCCGCCAAACGGAAACATTAGTTCTTATGTCTGTTCTGCGGACCCTAAATGCTAATCCTTATCAACCATGCTGAATCAGTGTCACTATATTCTGCTTAAGGCCTAGAAACAAGAGGTATTGTATTGGCTTTTAAACCATCTCAGAAGATGATCTAATGCTATAATAAGCAATTCATACAGCGAACAATGCTGCTTCAGTCCCGTCATGGAGCTGGCCTTTCTGCTGCAGGCAAAACAGCCACGTTTCAAAGTATTTACAGCAATTGTGCAGCTAACAAAAAGTTCAAACTTTTTTAGGCGCTCCAACCACAAATCACAGTGAAGGACAACATGGCAGTAATCTGAGCATTTCGACTGTCTGGGGCTGGAATTCGAGCTGCACATTGAACAACTATGTTCCCAGCGATTATCTGTTCTTCGAGGCAAAGCAGAGTCAGTTAGAAGAAACAATTACAACGAGAAGAACAGCTGGTTTAGAAATGTCTACACGCAATATCATGCAAATATAAATGGATTGCTATAACTTTTCATTAAATCAAGACATCCTGGTGAATAGGTCATCAGCAACCAACAGAACAAGATGGTGTTTCAAGATATGTGAATGAAGCTGCAGCTACTCAAACAACTGCTATAGAGCAAACTTTGGGCAGCTAATCACAGCCAAAAGCAGCTTTTTGAGATGAAAGCCCAGATGCAGGAACAAGGAACAGTACAGTAGGTCCTCACATCAGCTCTTGGAAACCAAGGAGAGATGTATGACAGCTTTTTTAGTAATCAGGTGACCAAGCTGATGATCAAATCACTCCCACAAATATGACTTGACAATGTGTTCTAAACTTTCTAATGTTCATCTTGTTAAAATTCTTTTTAATTCATCAGTTAAGCAGATGGGCCTAACCAGACTGGGGAGGGCCACAGAGTGAGTGATGCAAGAGGACAGCAGATAACGACGGTGAGCAGCCCACTCGAGGTTACTGTATGAGAGAGAGAGGAAAGAAGGACATAGGGTGATAGTGCAGAAGGCAAGATAGATCAAGAGTGGGTTATGTTAAGAGAGGTTTAATCCATTAAACTCCTCTATAAAGAGGAGAAATAGCCAGAGGTGTTCAGGAGCAAGAAAATGTAGGGAAGAGAAATAGGGGTAGCAACCTGGAAGAAGTAATTTGGAGGGGTCCTGAAGCAAGAAGGAGATGCCTGAAAAAGAAGACACATTATCAGATGAGATACAGGAAACAAGATCACTAGTAATCTTTTTATTCAAAGTCTTCTCCATACAAAAATGTAAACAGAACTCTTAACTTGGGAAAAACATAGTTAGCAGCTGTAATAATCTCCAAAACGTGCCTGGGAGCTGGTCAATAACAGAGTGAGCCTCTGCACCCATAAATGGCAAAACTATAACTGCGAAGGTGACTTCTATCCTGAGATTAAACTATAATTAAACATAACATAAACCGAGTCAGATTTATGGTCCTTTGTCATTTTATTTGTCATTATAATGCAGTCTGGGATGGTGCAGTTGACTGCAGAGAGAGAAACACTTCTTGAAACAACACGGAGCAAACTGGGTCAATGGTGCAGAGACTACCCCTTTGTCCCACCCACCTGCACAGAAATCAGACACTGGCCTTTTCAAACAGTCAGGGGGCTGTGAGAGCCACACACCCTAAAACTCATCCTTGGCTTTTCTTTTGTGATCACTTGGAATGTCTCATTGTTATAGCTTTAATAGTGGCCCCGAATCACATCTTCCAGGTTGTTGTTCATTGCAGAGTGTTTACTTTCATGTAAATAAATCCTTCTGTCATACACTGTGGTATAGAAAGCCCTTCTCTACAACAAGCTTCAGCTATCACAAGATGGGACTATCACAAGTCACAAGAAGCCTTATATTCTATATAAGATTTTCCACAGGAAATCCCCCAAAAATTTACCTGCATTTTTAATTTGTCAGTGACATTGATTACAACACATAATGGCGGACAAAAATGGCCAGATTCAAGTGGTTGCTGGAGCAGAGTTTTTCCCACAGCCGGTGTCCCAAAGCACCTCTGTCTCTGTCGTGCTGCTCTGCTCTGCCGTGCAGCAGAATCAAAGTGGATGGCAAAGTGCCGCGCAGCACTTTGACCCATCAGGGCGGAGGTCCAGTTGGCAAGATTCTGCTGCGTTTCAAGGGAATCTCATTTTACACACAGCAGAATTTTCACCACATTTCACTCCCATGAATTTTTAATGACGTCAAGACATTTTTCAGGGTCAGTGGAGGAACAGGCCACCGCTCGCCCATTAAACTTCCCTGCAGATAATTGGCAGTTCCATCGGTATCATACGGGAGAGTGTCTAGCGAAGCTGGAGGGGTGGAGCCGTGCTGGTGAAGGAATGAAAAGAGCTGTTGTGCAGACAGAAAGAAATTGGTAGGAAAGTTCCGTAGGGTCCCAGAGGCACTTAGTTTAAAAGTTCATGTGATCTTGCACCATAAAAAAAGAATAAGTGCTATGGTATGTTCCCACTTCCCAAGTATAGTGCAGTATTTATAATTCAAATAAGAGCTGTAATTCTCTACCCCTGTTGACTGAAATTCCACACAAATTCAAGAGACGGCAGCCAGGGTGAGGACTGCTGGGAGCTCTTATGAAACGGGATGGTTTGAAGCTGTAGGAAAGTGGATACTCCAAACAAACACTTTGCTTTCATCAAAATCTGTTTTTTCTCAGCCAATAATCCATTTCACACACAGGCTGGTTTGATGTTTAAAAGGTCATTGAGCGGACCGAGTCTTTTAGATTATCCTGTATTTCTAAACCGATTTTCTTTATGCATAATTTTGCTTAATGTTTCAAAGAATTACCAAGGTACCTCATCTGTGTAAATGGATACGCATTCTTAAATACTGGCATCTTTAATAGCGTTTAATAATGCTGATAAATCCGTTTCTCAAATTCTAGGAAAAAACTCCAGAATTCAGGCACTAAAAAGTGACTGCTGATATTTGTAACAATAAAACAGACCAAAACCACCTAAACAAAAAGAAATTAACTCCAGGGATAGCCACACCTCCCCTGAAAAACAGAAAACCAGCATTTCTTCCATCTGTTGCTCTCAACATGGACTGATAGACTATGTTTCTTCAGCAACTCCTACGTTCAGAAAAATGTGCCTCTCAGTTCTGTCAAAATAGCTGATACTTACTCAAACCCAGCTGACCTGAGCAGACTGGAAGGAGATACAGAATTTGTGCGTTGGAAACAGCCTGAAGGAGTCTTGGGCCCACACACACACACATTTCCAGATCACCTGCATTTAATCCTTTAAATATTTCAGGAGCTGCAATGGCAGGGTTAAATGATGACTTGAAGAACATAGAGAGGAAATATTTCAGATGTAATCATCTTTCTGTTTTTTTTTTTCAGGAGGGTCAGGAAGAGGTCTTGCCTTAGCTATGACTCTTAGGAATATTAGAGGAAACAGGAACTACATCTGCCTGGTTCCATTTTCAACATCTTCTTCCTTGCTCATCCATGCAGATGAGCACAAGAGGCAAGACCTGCAACAGCTAGAAAGGAATAATACATCTTTAAGCTGCAAAAGATGAGTGTCTAAGGAGGCAAGTGCCCCAAAAGAGAGCGACATTTAAGAGAGTTTAAAAAAAGCTCAAGTAAAATCCATAAAATATGAAGAGGTCTCTCTATTATTACTACTCCCAAGGAAAGCAGTCAACCTTAATGGGGTTTGTTGTGTTTTCAATTTACAGCTCAAATAAGGTAGAAACCGCAATGCAAAGGGAGTGAGGCACAATAATTGCAAATGGATCAAGTGCAGAGGAATGACTCTCTAAGACGGCACAATGCAATTACTTTCCCAGTCCTTTCCAATACCTGATGCGAAACACAACCTGAGCCTTCTTCAGTGTTTCCTGCTGGTCTCACCTGGGGGTCCACAGACAGTGTGTGGCTGGGCCTGGCACTCTCCCCGGTGAAAACAGCACTGAACCATAGCCAAGGTCTGCTCAAAAGAAGGCTGGGCACCACTCCAGGGAGAGTGATTCTTTCTTCAAAAATGAAGCATCAAGTGACAAGTGTTTTCCTCCATTCCTGTCAGGATGTGACTCCCTCCCTCAGTTTAATTCACTCAGTAATCCATTCAGCACACATATCAAGTTTCAAACTTGTCACTGGACAGAAAACAATATGATTAATGGAATGGAATCACTTTTAATTACTGGCCTTTGAGCAACAAGTGAGGAGTTTATTGGTACAGTATACTGTATGTGATGTGCCCAGTATCCAATTTGTTAAGACACATCTGGCTTTCCGCGCTGGAACAAAAAGTTAAATACAAACACTTCTAAAGGATCTGTTGAACGTTGGTGGCAGTTGTAGTGTTTTTGATCTTGTTTCCATTACATGTACTTCTGTACGGCTTCTGGGTACAACACAGTGGAAATGTGGGACGAAAATATTTGCTTAGAAAAGGAGCTGCATGACTCCTCTGTCATAATTAGAAAGGTAATGAGAATTATCAGTCACAGTAACAGCCTTCCACATAGGACAATTACAACCCTGGGTCCTGATATACCTAACGTGAACAAACTGCACTAATTAGAGGTCTCTTCAGATTAACAAATTTTAAACTTTTCTGGCTTTACAGGGCACATCAGCCTTCCTAGTATCAACTGCACTGTTGCATAAGAAACTGCAATACAGTTTTTCCCCATTGAATTCACCATCATTTAAGAGAATGCAGTTTCCATCTTTACTTGAATTTCATGTGTAAGCTAAACTACTGTGCTTAGGCCTAAATTAAATCAAGACTTATTGTACCACAGGTGCAATATGATATAACGGTTAGTGCAGAGCGATAACAGATTTAATCCAGGCCTTAATGACAATTCAATATCAGCATTATACAAGACGGGTCACTGCTGCATGAAAACAAATGTATTGTAATGATTTATTAATATGAATTTCACATCAAAGTTCTAGGCATCAAGATAACCAGACATCAATCGACCAACTTGACAGAAGTGTAATCAGTTATTGATAATATATGCTAATTTTACTGCACACAGCTACCGCTGCTGTTGTTATATTTGATATGAAGAAGAAGATTGCTTACTCCAATATAAAAATTTCACAGCCAGTTCCTTACTGACACAATCTTTATGGGTCAACAGCAGGTTACACAAATGGAACAAAACTAGGAAAAATGAAACTCCTGCTCACAAATCCTGAAAGAAAGCACTCAGAAGCAGATGCTTTGGGTCTTGTCCCTACATTAAAAATAAAAAGCTGTGAAACAGAACAGCCTTGGGGAACTGCTTCTTCAAATGGTGTTAATGCATGGCCTACGCACTTCACTTTTAATTGAGACAGAGATGGCCTGAACTGTCTGCTGCATTGCACCTCCAACAGGACTAATGGCTGTGTCGGCACAACAAGGTCACAAAAAGCTTCTACTTAGCAACCAAGAAAACACCTTAATCATTACAGTCATCATGATATCTCCCAAGAACACATTACATCTTCTGTGTGTACAGATATCTACAGTACTCAACCCAAACAGCATTGCATACAGCACAGACAAAAGACAACTCTAATTCCTGTTTATTGGGTGAAACAAAACAAATGAAGGTAGAATTCACAGTTCTGTTAAGGCTGTGGTACATGGATATGGAGACAGGGGTGAAAAGGGGATGTTTGGGTCTTGCAGCTGAGAGGAAACAAGCTTTTCCTGGTCAAGACAGCTGTCATTCACTGTGCGGATCCTTTACTAATCCTCAGTAACACAGGACTGGTATTATTTTGCCAGTAACAAAACACTAAGGTGGGGTTTATTAACAGCAAATGACATTTATTTAGATGGAATCACACTCTGGCCCTGAATCTGTGATTCACTGGACCTATTCCTAAAGGGTAACTTTAGACTTTGTAATATTCTGTTGTAACATGGACAAGGAAGCCTGGCATTCCTTCTGCAAAACAGGAGTCGTATTTAATGTCGTTGTCAAAGCACTCTTTGTTTTCTGTCACGCTTGATAATCTGTACCTCTAATGTAGGTGATGCTATGAATTATACACCTCTGATTACAACTCCTGGGGCTGGCTCTCTTCCATAGGACTGTAAGTACTCATATACTGAAGGCTGTTGATAGCAGAAACAGTAAGGGAAAATGAGAAAATTAATAAACATAGAAAAGACTTCAAAATAATTAGGCTGCATTTCAATAGAAACATACGGTATATAAATGAAGTAAATGTACAAGAAAACCTTTACATTCAGGCATTCTAACAACTCTCATCTTGTAATCATTTACTTAAAGAGACTTCAACTAAATTAGGCTCTCTTTCCACATTAAAAACCAATGTTTTTCTTTCAGGTGTATCTCACATCTTTCAAAACAGTGAAGCCAATAAGAATCATTACCAATCAGGGAACGTCCTGTGTGGCCTTCTTACCTACTGTACACTGGAGTGGACTTTCTCCACCTTGGACATTCCCTGTCTGGGGTCACATCCACCATGGCTCTTAAAGGCATTACTCCTCGTGGCATCCAGGCATTTGCATGTTAGCAGTAGTGCCTGTACATGCAGTTCACAGTGGAGCAACGCTCTGCTGTTAGAGCAATGCTCTGCTGGTCAATGAAAGTGCCAGTAGCAGCAATTAACAGAGCAGCAGATATTGGTGTTTGCTTGTCATTTTGTTCAACACCAATTAGACTGATTTGATGAAAACAGAAATGGTGAGCAATAAAGACACTCTGGGCACCGAATTTTCTCCATTTCTGAAAAGCTGTAACTACTCCTTTTCTGGGCGCCTGAATCTTTACTTCAGATGGGGGCTCTGATGATGATCTATCACTTTTTAGGCCCGACAGGCAATGATTCACATGTTTCTACAGATGGTGCTTTGCAGCCTGCAAAGAGCCTGCCATTAGTGACTCCACTTCAGCAGCTAGAAATCACTGCTTCTTTTGAAAAATGATCACAGCACTTTTCAGAAAATCTTAAACTTGTCATCAACCAAAAAATTAGCGCCAGGAGTTCAAGTGTTTAAAGTGTAGCTGCAGGGACTGTCAGACGCATGTTCACACGAGTTCAGATGAACAGCACACTATTGAGATATGTGTGCTTTGAGGAAAGATCAGAGGAGGGTGGTGCTCTTGAATGTGGACAATCACCTCGCCCAGCACCCCCAAAACGAGTCATGCCACAACATCACCACTGTCCCTTCATGAGGGACCTGTGCCACCTGTGTGGCAAGCAGAGCATGTGTGGACAGCGATGACGTGGTGTGCCACAACCAGAGTGACTACCGACTTTCCTGCAGAAGAACCACTCTCAATTCCACACTCTAGCTTAGAGACGGGCAACCCGGTTCTCAAGTGTAGGGAACAAGGGAACGCTCTAGAGGCACTTCTCATCCAGCACCTGATTAACACTCAGAATACACAGCTGTTCTTAGTTCTTGTTTCTTACCCACTTCTTTGGGTCAATGCAATGTCAGAGATGTTATGAAACACAGAAACGAACACAGCGTTGGTGCTCATTTTTTAAGCTTCTGAGCTCCGGATTCCATCACTTACTGAAATTGATACAAGAATAATTTTAACATCTGCAGATAACCATTTCAAAGCACTGCGCACATTTCCATCCATTATACAGTAGTTCATTGCTGATGTGTGAAGGGTTCTTAAGTCTTATCACTATTTACTACTTATTCTTCAATTTCTTGCCAAGGCAATGATAACTAACCACAGCTGTGTACTAAAGGAGCCAATTCATGTGTGATCCTGTGTCTAAGTACATTCGAAAACATCTGTTCATTTTTAGTATGTAACTATTCACTACCTGCTTAATGACAAACAAAATCAAAAATATAAATTAACACCTTTCATCACCATTATTGCCTCGAACTTACCAAAGAGAAGACTGAACAGATGTTTTTGAAATGTGTACAGTATTTGCTTATTTTTAACTGTAGTTCTCCTCCATATTTTACACTAATTTACCAGTCTTACACTGCCCTTCCTTATCTAACCTTAATTAACTTTTAATGCAATCAACAGATGTTGTGTCAAGTTGTGTTGCTATTTTGGACTCAGCACAATGAATTAACAAAGACGAGGGCTGCAGATCAGCAGTCTCCAATGCAGGTCCCGAGGGCCTGTGTGTCTACGGGCCTTCAGTCCATCTGGGCTCTTAATAACCTGAACCAGCTCATTATTGACTTAACTGAACCAATTTACCAGCTTCTGCCAGCTGTTCAGGTGCTGCTGCTTTGATGAAATCTGGAAAGCCTGCATACATGCCAGCTCCTCATGATAAGGACTGCCCACCCCTGCTACATAATGGCAAACACTAGATCTCATCCAAGATTGCAAAATCGTTAGTGGTTGTAAAAGACTTAAATCGGATACTGATTGCATCTTTATGTTTAAACATAACTACAAGCAAGTAAAGAAAGTGCCTTCCTGTAAGAGCCCATAGCCTGTCCAGAGCTCAGGGAATGAAGGGGTAGAAGCAGGTTAAGTTGCCCCTGTGCTCTGCCTGGAACAGACAGGCCTGGGTGGACATGGAGGCACTGGGGCCAAGGCAACAACACACCCGGCACAGGTCTTCACTGTGGCACAGTGTGTATGGGAACTGCCTGCACTCCTCAGCCAGCTCTCACTCACTGGTGTGCCCATTCCAGCCACCGTAAATAATTAGTCGCATGTCAGTGACCAGGCCAACCGAACAACAAGAAAAAGATAAAAGGTGTCTAAACAAAAAGAACTTGAAAAATCAGAATAATAAACGACTGCATAAGCTTGCTTTAATTGCTTTGCTTTGACAAAACAGCTCAGTATTGTCAATCATCAAAAAGTCTGCAAGTCAAAATAAATGTACTTCAGAAGATCGCCGTCGACTCTCCTGATGTTTCCAACATGCAGTTTTCAGCTGATTACACTGGGTTACAGCAATGAATCCCTCAGTTCATAGCAGGGATGCGGGCGAAGTGATAGGGGCTGGGAGTTGAATGGTGGAGCGCTGCGCCCTGTGACTTCATCAAAGCTCTGTAACCATGAAGGAAGGAAAAAAGACCCATTGTTATGCTAAACCTGTGCCTTGGATAGTATCTGTCAGCGCCCCATTTGGCCCACCCTCGGGGTCTCTTGCCCCTGTTCCAGTCGGCAGCTGCAGCAGAGCCCCGGGGTCCTGTCTGTGCACAGACAGGGAGGCTACGATACAGCTGACAATGGCATTTACTGGAGAAGCCAGCAGGGAGCAGGAGCTGCGCTCGTATGCCAACTGTTGGCAGCCCATGGCAAGAGGCTGGCCTCTTTCCCCACCCCTCCCACACCCCCGTGGGGAATGAATACCTGCAGCCCGGACACTGCATTGAAGCAGCAGGACGGCAGTTCCCATTCACAGCTCCCTTGATAAATCATCAGTCTTGTGAGTACCCATGAGCGGAGCCATATTCCCGCCTCTTGTGCTCCAAGTACTGTCCTGTGGAGTGCATCTGAAAGCACAATTATCACTTTTGTCAGCTGGGATTATTTAATAACTATCAGAGACCCATCAACGCCGCGGACCATTGTGGGAGTTGACGGTGCTTTCGGGGGCTCCTTGAAAAGAGCCCCAATTTCCTGCTATGTTGAATGGCCCCAACGAGGAAAGCAGCTGCCCATGGAGCCGCCAGTCATGCACTCATCTCTGGGAACCAAGCAGCCAGCAAACAAAGTGGCACTGGTCCTCCCCCAGCTCGCTCACTGTGACAGAGCCATGTGTGGTGACTGGATAGACCGTGAGGACTATAGCAGCACGCATCACAATGCTGCTTTATTTATACCATGGCTTCACCATGACACATCGCACAACAGCAGAGGAGATACTACTACTGTAACACTGAACTCATCATTCATCGCTGCCCTTTAAACAGACATTAACTGCAGCCATTTGCAAACAGAATCAGAATTTATTTTGTGTGACAATTGCATATCTCCCCTCCCCCTTTGATTTTTAGTATTTTTCATATTTAGTCCTCAGTGTTGCAGTGAGTAATGTAATACATTAAACAGGATAGGATGCATTTTGCAATTTAGGAATAAGTGCACTTTAGAAATGCAATCTCTCCTGATGGAGGAAATGATCAGACCTAAGAAATTAAACGTTTCTTCTTGATTAGAACTATCCGTTGCAGTGTCTCGCTGTGGACAGCTTTAGTTATGGTTTTCCTGCCAGAACCAGGCCTGTGGACTCTGGTAACCTTCCTCACAAGCAGGTAAAAAGAATAAACAAAAGGGACAATTAACTACTCATTGATAATTTTTCTCACACTTGATTAAACCAAGTGACAAATCAATGCCACCTCCCTATATCTCTATCTTTCACACCCCAAGGAGCTCACAGACAACTGGTGCCTGTGGATCCATGGAATATGGCTAAATATTTTTGCACTAGAACTGAGGCTCCACAGGGGAGCTTGAAAGAGGACTCTCTAATTCTCCATTCCAGCAGTGAGCATGTTACCAAGCACTGCTCACTGCTTCATCCAGGCCAGACTCCATTCCAAATTCCTGAGAGGGAAGTAGCGTGCCAGGCATGGCAAAGAGAACGAGACCCACTGAACTGACACAGTGTGGAAGAGGTGTCCAAAGTGCTCAACCTTGAGATCCCATGAGTGACCCCTGAGGTTGTCTCTTTTTTGGCATTGCAAAACAAATCTGCACTTCTCTTTATTAGCTAGTGGTCCCACCGAACAAAGTGAGGCTCAGAAAGGCTATGTTAACAGTTTGCTGTGGACAAACTATATAAAAAGATCATTTGATCATATATTTTTGGCTTATAGAGTGTGTTTAATGGACAACAGGAATATATCCAAAGAGTTGCTTGAGCCCTGGGCTTAAAGGATATTGAAAACAGCAGCGTAAAAGGTTTTCGTGAATCCACCATTAAAGTTTGATACAAGCACTTTGCTGCTTTTTATTTTAACATCAGTGTCCGGGCTCTCCGATACAGACCTGTCTTCAGCCGAGGGTCTGATGTGGGCAATCAGAATTAGGATGAGATTCAATGATGAAAGGACCTTTTTCTTTAAAGTACCTGTAGCTCCCTGCAGAACGATGTCTTGAAAATGTACTTACATGTCTCTTAGTCCAGCTTCCAACTAATTTACAAACTATTATAAAATACATGACCAGCTGCTCCAGTTACCCACAGGACTGCATTTCTCTTTTCATTCACTCAGCACAGCTGGGAAACTTGAATTATTTCACTTTGTAGTATGCTGGTGTCCATACTTTATTTAAACACTGGACAGGATTCACAGCAGGGTGAAACCATGCAAACCTACAAACAAAACCTCACTACACCTCATGCCTTGTTCAAGCAGGTCAGTTCTTTGTTTTTGTTGTACCATGTACTGTGTTTTATCACATGGTCTCATTAAAAGGTCGCTTTTCAATGGCTCTTAAGGTCCTGAAATGATCTATCATACAACTGCTCTTAAGAAGTGTCAAGTCTGCGCTTGGTTTAAAGAATCTGCCTGCAGCTCAACAACACTTTTGTGCTTCCACAAGGGGCTCCTTCTCCATCCAGCTGTAAAGCACTTCCTCCTCACTACTGCTGCCCAGACACACGACTTCAGAGCAAGTATCAAACTCAGCAAAAGCCACAGCAAGAGGATTTGTTTCTCTCTTGCACTCCCGCTGTGATGCACTGCTCTGAAATTTCAGCCCAGACTGTGAGGGACAAAAATGTTTTTTTTTAAATGTGTTTAGTCACTTGAGAGACCTTCTGGAAGTTAAGAATAACTTGCTGGCGCTCACTCTGTACATGCATTGCATGCTTTTCTTTCTCTGAAGAGTCAGCGTCCCCTTACACGCGTGTTAAAGAAAAAAGGCATTTACAGTCCAGCAGAAATTCAGGAGAAACAAGACAGAAGGGGAAAAAAAGATACCATTCGTTCAGCTAGGGACATGACTGTTTGCCTTTCATTCTTGACACAGCGCAGGCCTTTTCAAAGCAATATCTTGGGTGCTCTGAACTGCTGTGAACAGGTCAGGCTGCTGAAAGCACCCTCACAGGCAGTTTCAAAGAGGGTCTCAGAACCAGACCACAGCTGCATACAGAGCAGCTGGAGAGAGTTACCTTGATGAAGCACAGCTATAACACAGCCTCCAGTCAGAGATCACTGGCCAGCAGGGTTCCTTTGATCAGGGTCTCTGCTCAGTCACAAAGTTCGATGACAACAATCTTCCATCCTTTCCCTCCAAAGGGAGGGAAACACCACTTTGTGCTTGACCCTCTTCAAGAACAGGCTTTAAGCTAACAGACCTACACTACACTTCCCAGAAAAAAAAACACAGCACATTCCAAAAGCATTTTGGTGGTATTTTTTGGATAGTTTAGTCCTTGTGATTTTCCATACAAGATACACAGTTAACCATAGCAACACTTTAGTAAATACATAGAGGATATACAACTGCCTACACTATCCTATCATGTCAATTTTAAAAGCAAGTTAACTTACTTCTAGTATATCAGTAAAATCATTCGTGCACAACATAAAACTTCCTCTTCTTCCTCAGTCATTTGTAAATACACTGCAGATCAAACTCCCCTAAATACTTTAAGTATACTGTAGCTCTTGCTGACTTACAGGAATACTTCAGTTTGTTTACAGTAATAACATTAACCTTTGGCAAAAACTCACAATTGACAGATTTATTATAGTTTCTTCCATACTTGAAGATAACATTTCATAGAAGATTTAGTCTTAGTGTTCACATAAAACTATTATAATTGTGTTTATTTTAGCCTTCTTGTTGTATACAAATACTACATAGTAGTTTATAATGACATACATTTTATTGCAAGTGCTGCAGGAAAAAGGAAAAGGAATGCAGGTATAGTCTTAAGTAATAAGATACTTATTACAGTATTTTTGTAGAAACCTTTTTTTTCTCCTGGCTTTTTCAAGCATGACTAAAGCTGAAAACTTACCTGTCTTTTTTTATACTGAGTTAGTTCTGGATTTCCCAGGCTGTTAATGGGTTTTGAGAAAGGTTTATTTTAATGCATAAGAGTCAGAACAGTCAGAGCAACACACTTGTTCAAGATTATTACTTTTAAAAGGTGCTATACAGAATATGTTTATTATTATTAAAAGGAAAGTGAACAAAGAGATTAAATGAAATAGAGGATACAGATGACAACTGATGTCAATTGTTTAATAGATGGGTGTGAGTCGTAACACTCTGCCCAATCTAACACAGCTTTCACAATGAAGTGTAACTATGTGTTGCCACAATGTCTGTAGTATTAATGGGGAGGTGGCTTCTGTGAATCCACATGATCTAATGTTATATAATGTCACTCAAAACCTGCTGATGTAAAAAAGAATTATCGGAGTTTCTATTAAACTTGTGTTAGGTTCCTCCTGGCTGTATATACAGTATAAGATGAGACTTGCAAATCCCTGTAAAAATGTTCACGAAACAGCAGACAAGACAGCACAAGCGCTGCTTCAATCCGACAAAAGTAAACAGATTTTTGAAAACACTTTACTACATGAACCCCTAAAAACAGGCCTTTTAAATGAAAGAGGCATGGACAGATGAACTGCTCTGCCTTGTTAATAACCTTATATCAAATGAAGGTCCTGCAGGTAAATGAAACATTAATGTCAATAAAGCAGCCAGCAGTACATGGCAACCCCAAAAATCTTCATTCCAGTGGTATCCGGGCCTCCATGCCTCATTTACCTGCCACATCAACCCGATTACATCAGGTCTCATCTCCTTGCAGGCGCTGATCAAGACTTAGCATTTCTGACACACAGAAAATATCAGGGGATACAAAGTGCTCCAGGCCAAAGCCTACTGCAGAATTCCCTTTGCGACTCGGAGTCTCTCCTTGTACAAAGCAGAGAGCTCCGCTGGAGCTTATTAACATCTCAGCGGTTAACAGTTTTACAAAAATAAGTATATTCTGTAAGAACCTTAAAGTAAATATATACAGCACACAAAAATGCACACATGAAGAAGTGATTCAAACAGCTCTGCCCAGTTCGGACAGTTGTGGCTTATATGTGCCTCCCAGTCCTAAAGTAAACTTAAAGGAATTGGCTTTGGCATCAAAGTAATTTAGATGTACATACTGCCTTGCCTCTGACTTCTGAGATTTATATACCTAATCCATTTGCCAATTGTGAATGCTGTTTAACAGCTTATGAATAATCATAGTTCGTTACCTACTCTGATTAAACAGTATGTTTTATATTATGCCTGAGAACATCTTGCAAATTTGTTAATTAGAAAAGCTTGCAACGTAAGTGTTTCCTTCAAACAAGGAAAAAGTTACAGCGAGAGAATCTATAATTCAGAATTAAAGCTGACTGAGAGCTCGGCGGCTTGTTGAGCTCTGACCTCCTGGCTGCGCTGTGTCCCTTGACCACAGAGACACTGCAGCCGTCATTAGTCCATTAGTGTGTGATTGACGAGAGGGAGTAAATGGACTGCGGACTGGTAGGTCATGAATCCTGGGGATAATAACATTTTAGTCTGAAATTAAAACTGATGCTTCTTTTAATTCAAACAGATGAAAATCATATCGCTCCATGATAGGCATGCCATCATTAATCACAGCAGCCTGTACATGTGGAAAATGAGAGAAGTGTCATCTTCAGGAGCACACGCTTCCAAGATGTTGGGGAGATGAACAGTGCTGATGAGCACAGTTTAGCCAACACTGGGCCAGAGGACCAGGGAGCCAGAAGTCAGAGGGCGTGGCCTGTGGAATGGGGGCGGGGTTATTAGCACAGGGGTGGAGTTGTGGGGACAGGGGGTGGGGTCATGAGAAAACTCATTTCTGTTCCTCTGAGCTTCGGCTCTGGATAAGGAAGTAATCACGTTTCCCTTGACATAGGGGCATGAGCCTGACCTTCATATTTCTTTCAGCTGAATCTTAACAGTCAAACAAATCTCATTCCACCTTCTGCTCTAAACTCGTGCACATGCAGCACGTAACAATAATGCAGAGCAAATGCGATGAAAACTATAAGATTAAACCTTCCTAGGTTAAGTACCAGTCAGCATAGGAGTGCAGCTTTGTTTTTCACTGAGAAACATCTGAAGCAAGATTTGACTCAATAGGAAAATGTGTAGCCCAGGAGGGGAGGAAGACACCTTAGTTTCATATTCATTCAAATCTCCTATGTTGTTTACAATGAATGAAATGCCAGAAACAATAAACAATCATATACAGGCATATTTAAGATTAATGTTCCTATTTGACTTATGAAGTTATAGCACATACAGTATTAGAGTCATGAATTGCCAGCCAGTACTTTCAATACAAGCTGATGGAGTTTTTTCAACAAAGTACCCACTATGGAAACTCATGCAATTACTAGACAAAATTATAATAATCGCAAATGCTTGTGCAATTATAGTTAGTGGCTCTGGGCAACTGTCCTAAAACATTGTCTTGTGTTTCAAAGCTCTAGTCTCCTGCAGTAATTTAATGTGCTGTTATTTTTTTCCACAGAAAATACTTTTTAAAAACTGTTCTTGACATTCAAAGGCCAGTTTACTGAGAAGCTACATATCTGCCTCAGGCAACTCAAGCTAGACAGAACTTTATTCTTGTGGCTTAAACTTTCCAAAACCTGCATTGAACAGGAATGATATATAAAGGCCCCTATACAAATCTACACATTAATCTTAATGGGAAAATGTGATTTGATTCAAGACACTATACAAATGTAAAAAAAACACTGTACAAATGTTTTTTGTAGCATTTGAAAGTGTAAGTTTTAGCAAACAGATGAAGAACAAACCAACTTGCTCACAAAGGAATACACCAATGTGATGTTTAGAGAGTCTACTTCCAAAAATAGCTAAAGGAATCCAAGAGCTACATACTGCTCACTGCCCACTGCTCCTGTAGCTACAGGCAGTCCATGTCCAGATACACAGCAGTGTTGTATGCTTACTTACTTCACATTCTTGCTTCATCTTGTATACAACAAACACTGGACCAACAAAAACTCAGACACTTTTATCACTGAAGAGGAGAGTAGAGCTCGAAGCGTTGTGGTCAGCTCATTACAGACAAGTGGACAAGCCAACCTACAGTAACATGCCTGGGCAAACCTGAGCAGGACCTCTTACACATGGCACTGAGAACTGCATATGCTTATAGAAGAGTACGTGTTTTCCCGAGTCCACTCTCCACTCATTCCCGAGCACCGCCTCAGTCCCACCACCTCCCCTCCTTGTGCCTGTTTCCCAGTTGGAGACATTCAATACGCCCACCCCCCGAGGCAACTGCCACATCAGGGCTGTGTGACTTTCCAGTTCCAGGCTTCATGTCAGGAAGTGTTTCTGAGGCTGCTAAACACTCAACCCCTGTCTGCTCTTCATAAATTATTCCTGCAGGCCATCGGAAAAGAGGGGGAGAAAGAGAGAGAGGGGGGGAGAGGTGGAGGTAGAAAGCGGGAGAGGGCTGGAGTGTGAAAAGGAGTACTAGCCTGAGAGAAGGGAAGCAGGGAAAAAGAAATAGGCACTCCTAAAGCACCCTGCACCACACTCAACTGAAAGCAGCTGCAGGTCTTCGTGGGGAACAGCCTGCAATGAAAGAAAAAGCGGCCTTGAACTCCACAGACAGAAAGAAAACGAAGGAGTGCTGACCAATCTGCCACAAAAGGGAAGAGGACATCAACATGAACGCAGAACACTATAAAGTGAAGAGTCTGTCCATTCGAATGTTTCATCTGGTATTAGGAAAATGCTAACAGACAGGCTGTCTGACAAAAGGGAAGGGGTGCTGTCCGTTTCTGTCCATTAGGAAGTGATTTTTAGACGCTTCCCAGCGGGAAGCTCAGAAAATGATGCATTCGGGAGGGGGGGTGGATAGTTTGGCACCCTGCCATTCCCCCACCATGAGCAATCGCCCAGGAAAGGTCAATTGGCAACTCCCAGATAACTAATCCATTTAGCCAGCAGCAGTGATCCAGACCCGGGGAGGGAGTCAAGGGTGTGGGTGGTGGTGTCAGGTTTTGGGTACACAGAGTTAATCAAAGGGAACTAATGCAGTTAAATCCAGTCAGAAAGATTAAGCTGAACTCACAAGGAGGTCCTTAAAGCTCCTAAAGGGGACAGGGGCACTCATTCCAACTGAACGTCCAGCGTGCAGCATAACCCCTGGCCAGGCTAAGAGCGATAATCCCTTTAAAAATACACAGTTGTGTTAAGGGGTTGTGCCCATGAGCCAGGGAAAAGTTCAGAGATCGTAAGGATCTTGGCACACTGGCAGGAGACAGAGAAAATGATCCTTTTTCCCCAGGCCTTGTTGTTTTACTTGTAGATCACCCAGCACTGCTCCGACCCGGAACTTCTCCTGTTCCACATGGTTAAACTCGAACAAACTGCAGAGGCGTACAGGTGTCCCTTCTTACGGGAAGCCTAACACATTTAGATAAAGAACTTGCCGAATTAGAAAATATGAAATGCAACAGAATCAAGAGCTACACAACTTTACAAATCTGTCCTAATATCTATACTGTATGCACTCCTATAAAAATAACTATCCTCAGAGATGGCATTCTATCCATTGAACTGCAAAAAATACTTCCCACATAACATGATTACTTCTTTAAATTACAAGTTCAAAATTACAGGCAAAATAATTTATATCGTTACAGCTACGATATTTACACAGCAGCACTTTAGTTTTAGATGTGACATTAATTAAGGCTTGACTTTGCGGGTAAGAAAGACTTACTGTGCATGTAACCATATGACTTTAAGCACGGAAATATGTCAGATGACATTAGTATTAATGTATTCAAAGGAGCAAGGGAAACAATATGTAAATCTTTGGTAATAATTAGTTTTGTCAGAGTGCTCACTGTAGGAAAGGGCTTTTAAGGGCACTGTGGGGACTGCTGTTTGTACTGGACCAGTAGAAGTGTTAAAAGGATAATGACTTTTCTCTTTGCTCAGTACCTGGTTGAGTTTTAGAAGCAGCCCTCTGGTGCTGGACATTGGACTAAATCTGTTCTGCCAGGATACTTTTATCTGTTCAGTTAAATCAAATCACGTTTGCTCTGAAAAGTAGACATCTAGTGTGACAATAAACAAGTAAAACCATCAAAAATGTCTTCCCATAACAAAAAAGGAAACTCAAAATTCTCAAATCTGGTGCAATGAGTTGATAACCTTGGTCTCCCCCTGGCTTGGGTTACCAGCTGTGATCCAGGGAGAGTGTATCCAATTGTCTTCACTAAGAAATAGGAATGCTATGATCCTTCTAAACTACTCCTTTGATGGAAGATGAGCACACCAAATACATTTGAAACATTAATGCTCTAACCCACACTTAAAAACTTTCCTTCTTTTTCAAATACTTTAAATAAAGGATGTGTCTCCTATTTGTCACAAATAACTCATAATTTTAAAGGGTACTTGTTAAACCAATGATAAATGTTTGATGACTGACATCATGGCCGATAATAGCAATGACAATAACAAGCCTGTTTCAACTCCTTTCCTTCTCTGATGACACAGTGCAGGTCTTCACATTGACCTATTCATTGCATATTCTCTTGGTAATCTGCTCTAATCATTAAATGTCTTTTTTAAAACCGCAAAAGGTTGTCAAGCAGGAATTTAAATTTAGACTGCAGTCTGCAAGTACTGTTTGAATATCTAGAGTGAATGAGCTGTGAGTGTCAGATATAGGGAAAAGTCTGACAGTTGTCTGACATGACTTGCAGCTCCTATCGTGAAACCAGAACAGCCATTCCCAGACTACAGGAATATCTCAGCCTACTTTTTCTGCACCCATAGGAGTTGTTAAGAGAAGGAGAAATGTGAAGGTGATGTTTAAAGCAGCAGTATGTTAAGCATATTCTTTAAAGCAGCAATCTTTGGTAATAAATAGTTTAGTTGTTTTTAGTTATTCATTTACCTTTGTCAGTCTTAAATCTCTCCTGGCAAGACACTGTTGTTGGTTTGGTGAGAGGCTGGACTCACATAAAATTTGCAAAAAATTAAATTGTTCAATGTTCAAATAGAGAATCAAGCATTCAATCAGTCATCCCAAATGACAGGTAAAACTCATTACATGACCGATTTGCCCACAGAGGGGTAGATTTCAACAGGACTGCCAGTGCAGAGAAGGCTTCACTTGATTCACTTCTGGCTTCGTACTTTAGAACCACTTTAACTCTTTCCCAGTGGCACAGGCAGAATCCTCAAGGACATCTGCCCCGAACTTCAAGCTGCCTATTTGTAGGAGTTAGTAGTTCAGGTGGGTAGCTGCGTCAGCATGCGTAGGCTGCAAAGGAACAAGTAATAGGTTTATTCCATGCTGAAAAAAAGAAGAAAGAGAACACAACGTTTCGGCCGTGGAGCCTTCTTCAGGTGCCTTCTTCACACCTGAAGAAGGCTCCACGGCCGAAACATTGTGTTCTCTTTCTTCTTTTTTTCAGCATGGAATAAACCTATTACTTGTTTATTTGTAGGAGTGCTGTATTATGGCATGAAGTGAAAAGTTTCGGTATCTTTAAGATCCATTTATAAGGAGGGTGATGAACTACATCTTCCAAAGCAAGACTCTTATGTTTCCTTATTCTGGGAGATAATATTTTAATCCTCTTTGTCGTCACTGAGTTTCACTTTTGTGTGATTCCTTATTTCAAAATTACAGAGCCTATCAGGTCCTTTCTGGATCTTCCTGCTTTCTGACTTAGGACAACAGAAGAACTGGTTTTTAAATTGTTTGTTAACTGCGTCTTTTTTGGACCAGAACGCCTGGGGAGCAGAGCAGGTCGGGCCTCTGGACCTCAAGAGCCCCAGCGCAGCTCTGCAAGCTGAGGGCGAACAGAAGTCCGATTCAGGCGCTGGACTCACTTCAGCAGTGCTGCCAAGACTTTATGAGCAGGCAGCAGTGGAAGAGAGCCTAGAAAAATAAACTGCGGAAAGGTTTTCAGCAACTTAATTGGGATTCGGCGATGACTCTGAAAGGCCACATTGTGTTCAGCCCTGCAAGCATCAAAATCCACGATTCAGACCCTGGAAAAGTTACTGTGCGCATACTCCAGCTGAGCTTGGCAGTAGTGCTCGTTGGAATTTATTTATAAAAATGCAAGCTTTAAAGGCAGCACTGTATTTGGAATCTTAAAAAAAAACAATATTTTGAAAAGCAGAACAAACAGGGATAGTGGCACTGGCCTGCCTCTTTGAAGCGATAACAGAGAAGGGTCTGAACTGTAAGAATCATACTTTGTGTTTACAGAATTGAAACGGAAATCTCTCTCCACTTATTAAAGTTTATCTTGTAGTCTAAAAAAATCTGAAGTAAATGTCAGGCAGACTTCGGTGGTTTGAGTGCCGTAGCACATTTTTAGCACAGAAAAGGTTATTAGCATTTCTGCTGTATAGGTGGAGGTGGATGGTGCCACAGTTACAGCTTTCTATTTATTTCCTGAGCGGGAGCTCAAATATTCATAAAATCTGGTATCACACCAGTAGCCAGAGTTACAGCTTGTTGTATGCCGCTGAATCAGCACTTAATTAAAGCGATTTGTTTAAATAAGTATTTCACATATTGAACTTGCTTTTTGTAAATTGTTGTAGCTTTACATTTGAAAAAGAGCATATCTCATTGCCATTAACTCCAGTTACACCAGCCACTATCAAGGTAAAACTGTTCTGTACTATCTCAGCTGCCAAAGCACAACATCCTATTTTACCTATTAAGCACAGACTACAATAATGAAGCCTTCGGCCCTTCTTAATTAATAAGAAGATTCTATGGTATTTCGTTTTCCTAATGTAACTGGTATTACAGTGGGTGGTCAAACTAGGAAACAAACTGTATGAAAAAGGGGCAGTTTTCTCAGTTAAACATTAACATCACCCACAATTGGTCTGGAAAGTCATTAAAGCCCCTCTCTCTACATACAGAACAAGCAGACACTCTCTTGGGTCAACAGCCCACAACAACCCCCTGCTGACACTGTTAGTCCTACCATTCCTGGGCACAGTCTATTAACACCACCTCATCAAGGTATTGTGCAGTTTGGAATACAAAAACAGCAAGAACACAGGGGCCACCCACCACTAAACTAACAATACTGCAAGAGTAAAAGGGCCATTCAGCCTTTAGCAATAGTGCCTCCAAGCAGGGGCACAAACTCCCTAGAACTCTGTCAGCCTCTCGACTGGCAAGTGCAAGAGATCAACAATCAGAGCTCCATTAGGAAGGACCTGCAGAATCCTAGGGTCTCTATGGACCAGGAGGCAATTAAAAAAAAAACACTGTAACCCGAAAGCAGAATGGACAATAAAATGGAGCATACAAGCTGTTCATAACTCCAAAAGGAAACAAAACACTACATAAATTAAACTTTGTGGGAAAAGACATGAAAGTGCACCTCACCTGTGTATATCTGGCTTTAAAACATTAAATATGTCCCTCAGAAGATCCTTCTAAAGCAAGACATTTTAAGGGCGAAATAACCCAACTGCATCATATAAATCCAGTCTCATCTCTGCCTTCTTACACAGCTCTGTGCTCCTGTGATTTACCTGCTGTTTAAACTGCACTGCAAAGGGAAACTAGTCTGCCAACAGACCCTTGCTTGAAGGCATCAGTCAGGCCTCCTATCCCTCCAAATATCTTCTAACTTTTGATTCTTTCTTGCAAAGACAAATGAAAGAAAAAATAAGCAATTTAAAAAATATAAAAATGCCACCCTCTCTGAAGCGCAGGGGCGTCTCTGCAGACTAATTTTTCATAGGAATGAAAGGACAAGGATGCAACATCTGCAAGTGAACCAGAGCTGCTACCAGGGCAGCTGGTGGCACTGGGTGTGTGCGTGGGGAGGGGGTGATGACGGACAGCCTGGGAGTGCATACAAGCAGACTGTAATTATCCCTTTAGTAGGGAGAGGGGCAGAGCTCAGCAGAAACAAATGACTGCAGCACTCGAAGCCTCTTAACTCGTTCTTCGTCACAAGATGCTTTGAAGAAAACAAAGAATCAAACATGGCTTTATGTGCAGGCCCTCCTCCTTCTTAATGACAGCAGAGGGAGTCAGTGGAAGACGCACGTGCATGTCATGTCACGTGCGCTTGTATGAGTGGTCAGTGTGGCGGTTAGGATACAGGCTGATGTGAGGACTGGAGCTGGCTAATGTGACGTCATCTCCTTTTTTACCCAAAAAGGACAAGAACAGACTCCTTGAGTGATCTTACTGCACACAGCCACACCAGCGGGAGGGTGGGCTCTCAGAGGAAACACTGGTCTGGCTGGGCAGCTCACATAAGGGACTCAGACTTTGACAATCTCAATACGAAGGAAGTGTAATAGCAGCTTCCAGTGTAACGAGCTGAGATCTCCAACACTTGGTTCAAGTAACACTGCCTAGGTTCAAAGGATAAAAAGGGACACAACTTGACCGTGACTTGTGACAGATAGACATCATTTATCAAAGCTGTCCTCCGTGTGCTCCCAGGTCGACACAGCCTCTGCAGATTGGAAAACACTTGAAACCAACTGATGGAATGAATCAGGAAGCTATGCTTCTTTCAAAAAGCATTTATAAAACAAAGCTCACCACTACACTCTCCCTACTTCACTCATTTTGTTTTTCTTATTTTCAGAGGTCTAGGGAATTAGAAACCCTTGGCATTTGACAAAAGCCCTCACAGCTGCTCTCTATTAAGAGTCTAAGACATTGGAAATCTGTCCCATTAGCAAGAGGGTATTAGACCTCAGGCTGAATGGCATCAGACAGGTAGGGTTCCTGGTCAGCAGGGAAGAAGCCACAAGCAGGACAACAGCACAGCTGCTCTCCATCTCTCCACTAGCAAAACTGTCCACTAGAGGGCAATTTAACAATCACATTTCAAAACATCTGGCCAAGCCTCTGCTGATGCAACTGTGCTGCAGGGGGAACAGACAAATGCAACAAGCTGTTCACACCATAAGAAATGTTTAAACCAACACCATTCACCTTCTCAATTACAAGCTAAAATATAGCTCTAGGTGGCGTATCCGGAATTCAGAAACACCTTAAACATCTTTGGCAGTGCTAAGAGAAACCATGCCTGGCATCTGGTATGCACTGTTGTTTTTGTTTCACTTTATCTTAAGCTGGTTTAACACGCTGCTGGCGGTGAATGTACAACCCTCCCCCACCTAATTCCCCCCTCACCCTGGCCCCCCACCCTCGAAGTTTTGAGACAGCCATGACCCATATTCCATCAATTTCGCCCAAGAAAACAGTATTTCTGTGTGCTTATTTAAGGATTTAATTACCCAGCAAAGCACAACTGAGAGTCTGTGTCTTGCTTTATGTTGGCATTCACCTGTATCATATTAGAGCCACAGCAACAGGCACAAGGAAATGAAGTTAGTTACCCAGGAGTCACTCAGTAAATCAATGCCTGAGAGACGGAGAGAGGCCAGGATATCCTGGCTCCAAGTTCCCCAAAAGACCTTTTTATTGAAAGAATATTTTACCAAGTCAACAGTTTTTAATATAGCGGCTGTCAGATTCCCTGTAAGAGCTAAGCGCTTGAAATCACTGCTGCGGATGTGATGGAGGAACACGGGGTCTTGTGGTAACAGTGTTTTCTTCTTTCATGATTCCAATAACCACAAGCAGCTATAAACACGTTCGTTTAAAAAGATTTTTACAGATTCATAAATATGTGCAATTGCTAAATTTACACAATGTCTATTCATCAAATACACAAACTGATGCATTTAGTTTACAGTTGGCATTATTATTATTTCTTATTGGCATATATTCCTTGTTTAATGCGAAGGTGAAAAATTCACAAACCAAAGAAGTGGTTACGTTTAGTGAGATATGTAATAGGAAAGTAAAATAAAGCTAAAACCTCTATTTTTCCATTACTAACAGCCAAGTATCCCCCACACCCTCCATACTGTCAGAGAAATAGCATTTCCTTACTCTCCGGCTACACTTTTTCTTCTTTCTTATTGACTCACTTTATGGACATGCTTTTCTCCAAGGTCTTGTACTTTTTCAAACGCTATCTTACCTTTACATTAAAGCGAAGATAGGTCTTCGTCTGGACATTAAAACAAGCAGCGTTTCCGGAGTAAGGTTATTCCCTGTGGTCAGAAAGCCACCCCTGGCATTGTGCTGGGAACTGAACTGCATTGCCATGTCCAGAGGCATGTACCTGAACTGTACCTGTATCCGAACTCCCGGGAGAGGGGTGAACACACACTGAACAGAATCTTTCAGAGATTTTCTGTGTGTGCTGGGGTTCATGACCTCTCTTTTGGCTAAGTGGTTTTATGCTTTTGGCTTGGTACCTGACCCATCACACTGTATCTGGGTACAATTTAACTTGAATGAGAGTCTGCTTCCATTTTCAACCTAACACAAAACCACAAACATGAACAAAACCATCCAGAGGTTTTTCTTAATGTATTTGAAGAAGATTACTGTAGCTAATACCACTTACAGAAAAATATACACACAGGGACACCTTTCTGAGGAATTTAATAGAATACGTCAAAGAAGCAGGGGCTCGACCTCAACTGTGCAACCACAGCTGCGAATGTTACCAGAACCTGTAAAGGATCTCAAGAGACACCAACAGAAAGCACTATGGCAGTGTCAACAGTGGTAGCAATTAGCCTCTTTCTACCCTGGAAAATCTGAATGCATCCTTTGGCATGAAAGGAACTCAAAGAGAGCTAAGTCATCAAATATTGTGTAGTATTTTGCTTTAATGTACTTTTCATGTGGAACTGCCAATTGTTAATCAAACTAGTCCGCTATGACCCTTGAACCAGATCCGTAGGTCTGGGAACCAACCATGCTTTCTTCTGACAAATCTCTGACGGCTGGCTCTGAAGCCAGTCTACCAGGATATGTTAGGTTCTCTTCTCCTGGCTTTTGTCAGTTCAAGTTGGACGCACTTATCACTCTGAATACATTCCCTGACATCCTGCATATTTTAAGACTAATGGCATTAGCTGGTTGAGAAGCAGGAGCTACACAACAGATTGTGAAACTCCCCAGGAGAAAGGACTGAACTTTTGTCCATAATGGCTATTACTTTGTATTATTTTATTATTATTATTATTATTATTATTATTATTATTATTATTATTATTTGTATTATTTGTATTATTAGTGCTCCACCTTTGATAAAAATAACAAGTAAGAGTCTTCATAATCATGCTTCGTAATCATGTGGTTAAAACTAGTATTAAGGGCTCCTGTTATACCATAAGGTGCGTGCATCTCAGGACACGCTCCCACCATGCACTGAACCACAAAGCACCCAGAGCTCTAGACCAGCTTGAAGCAATGGGGAATTGGGTAACTTAGTAAAATGTTGGGTTTTGACCTTGAATGAAAAAACAACAATGAATAAGAAAAATAAGAAAAAAAATGTACATGGTGCAGTGCAAAATAAATTCTTAGACAAATCTCGAATGATCCATATTACAATGAGTCAGGTGCAACATGCGGGGCAGAGCAGCAGCAGGCTTGAAGGGCCAGTGACATGTAACCCTTTGGTAACTTGTCTCCCCAATAATTAGCGTCTCTTCACAATACCCAGAAAGGCCACTCCCAACAGCCTGCCAGTGAGCCCCGGCATAGAGGCTGGGCTTAGAAAATGATAAAAATGTCGTAGAGAGTGTCTGTGTGTGTTTGTGGAGCAGGGTGCTACAGTCTTTTGTTTTCCAAACACAGGGACAAAATAACCTGCTGGCTCTGAGCTACCCCGAGATTGTGCTACTAGCACTTTTACCCAACCCCTGACACTTCCCTAATTGAATCTGCCCCCCTCCTGAAGGGGATGTAAGGCATGGCTACACAGGGACGCAGAGCTGCAGTCCTGGTGTCAGGGACAATTAAGGCTCCCTCTGGTAGCGTCCCCATTAGAGGCAGCAGCACTGCAGTCCCCAGAGCCCCTGGGGAGGCCCAGACATGGATACTTTGTCTGGAGAAATTGATTAGGACGGACACTGCCAGCAGGTAGGGCACTCTTTCAGGGACAGAGAACTTAATGACTTAACTGACTCCATGGGGGTCATTAGGAAAAAGCACAAAAAGCCACACATGTGCTGCAGACCTTAAACCCCCCCCCGGTCTCCCTCTCTCACTCCCTCTCCTCGATTTGAGCTCCTCCTGCCTCCTTCAAAGACCACGTCTTCCTGTTGGGCCCCCCACACCTTAAAGTGTTGGGGCGCTTCCACTCCTGTGAGTTAAAAGTACATCTCGTCAGCTCTGTGAAAATGTGGGGTGGACACATCCCTTAACTGCGCCACTGTGCAATGACCAGTCGGGGCTGCGGAGAGAGGGGCATCACGTACAGAACGGGAGAAGTTATTCTGAATCGAACTTGAATTGAACTTCCACAAGAAGGAAGACAAGCATCCCCCGGTGCTGCCAGACCCCAGGTTACCGACAAGATCAGAGCTCTGAGACTGGGAAAGACATCACAAACTGCATGACGCTTTAGAAATACAAACTTGACTCTTCGACATATAAAATGGTTCATGCATAGTAATCCCAATACACTTTAACAACATTATTTGTTATATCTGAGCACTTTTTGCCTTTTTGTTCCCGCTTTACTTGCAATGCTGAGAACCCGTCTTGCTAGCTGATTTCCGGATGACACTCTGGAGACTCTTTGCACCACGCCCCGAGTCCCATAACAATTTGTCTTTAGAATAGCTGCGAACTGAGATCTACCACACAGGTGCTGAGGTCCTAACCTAGACGGGTCTGTTTCCACAATTTGACAAAAACAAGCATGAAAGAAAATAATATACGAGCACATCATTAACGTAGGACTTCTGAAACTTGCGAGCAGCTGCAGCACAGATCGACGTGAATCTGTCCTGTTTGCGAGAGCCGGGCACTGTGAGGACCGACAGCTTTTAACTGCGACGGGTGAAAGTGGAGCCTGACATCACGAGGCAGGAAGAGTGAGGAGAGCTACTCTTGACAGGGAGAGAAATGAGAGAAATAATTGTGCATTCAAGACAGATTATTGACGGGGGAGGCTGCTCTTGTTCCCGAGAAACCCTCCACGCTCACGGACAACAGAGGGGAGAACAGCCCACGGAGGCCCAGAGGGAAAAGTGTGGGGATCTGATGAAGTCAGTGAGAAAATTCCAGGGCCTGCTTATCCTCCTCAGTGGAGTTTTACAGGGCCTTTCACAAGACTGGAAATTAGAAGAAGAATAATTCGGTATAAGAAAAACAAATGAAGGCTAATGCTTCTTAAATCTTAATTTTCATTAAGCCTGTCATTTTGGGGAGTTTAGTTCTGTTCAGAAAAGGCCCCAATTTCTAGCAGCAAGCCCTTATGGAGAAGATTAACGACATTGGAGAGTGTTAGTTCCTAATTGTTACAGCTTCCATGTCGTGTAACATAATTACCAAGCTAGAAAACAACTAATGCACGCGCTACTAGCGGTAAACTGGATAAGGTATTGGATTTTCTCTTTTAATTCACTTTGCATCTGGCACAGGGGGCATTAGTTAGATTAGAATGCAGAGATACATAAGGAGAGCAGGCACGCCAGCTGCAGTTTGTCAATTACAGTGCTGTGCTCCTTAGTAAGGGCTGGGCAGTGGAGTGGGCTGCTCGGAGGAGGGATAAGGGAATAAACAGCATCGTCACATCACTCAGGATGCTAACTCCTCCTCATTAGCTAAACTTCAGAGATTTCCAAGAGCCTCTGGCATCTCTTACCTGACCTGTAATATATGCTGTAGGGCTTGTAAAGCGCTTTGACTCCTGATTTATTGCATCATGGTTTTACAGCTCAAAATAAAAGAGCCGTTTGTTTTTATAACAGATTTCCTTCAATGTACTTGGCCTTTATGTGTACCAATAACACAAAGTTCTGCACCTCTGCTGGTTTAGTATCTAAGCCAGGTTTGCACAATGCGTGCCCCCTAAGGCTGCTGTCCAGCAAGATTTAAAGGTGTCTTTGTACCACCAGCTTCTTAAGGGTAAGGAAAAGCTTCAACTTGTCCAATTAAGCAAAGAATGAGCTCAATTAGGTAATAAAGGGTTCAGGTGGTATGTAAATCAGGAATGAGATATGCTCCTCTGATCTAAGCTCTCTGGACAACATAGATCAGAGTCAGCTCTTGGAGGATGACACATTAAAAAGATAATTCATAAAGGAAGTGTGCATAATTGTTTTTTTTTCTCATAACAAAATTAAGGAGATTTACTTCTCCAAATCGGAATATTTGGCTTTTACAAGTTTTTGTCATTGATTAGTATATCACTGTCAGCTTGGTTCTGCCTTACAGAAACACTGTACAGACTTATAATGAACACACTCAACGTTCTGCGTGGTTCTTCTGAGGACCACATGATGACCAAGGCAGGGAGATGAAGCTTCTGTGTCAAGCCTTACTCTTCATTCCCTTCTTGTAAACATGGAAGCATAACGTTCAACCTTATAAAATTACAGACTTTAAAAAAGAAAAAAAATCGTTCCTGAAGCTATTGAATTAAATCATGCGTAGAGTGCTCACTCTCCCAATCGCACAGCCCTGGTGAACATCTGGGACATGTTAAGGGGTCTAATCTAATCTTAAGGGACCCACCAACCCCTTGGAAAGCAGAGTCTCCTCTCCCACCCCCACCCACCAACCTCCCACAAGCCCGTCAATTACAGTGCTGAGTCAGTGCAGGTCAGGATGTAACCAGTCACTCGCTGCCAAAATACTGATAAAATACCAGATTGGGGCTATCGGGTTGCCTGAGATTATAGAAAAGAGCTATCTTATTACCACCACTTCCACTCCATGACAGGGCCTGCGAGGGCACAGATTTTACCCTCCGCGATTCCACATATCATGAGCCCAGGGGCTCCAGACTCTCTCCTCCACCTTTCAGTTTTAAGGACACAAAGCGCAGAGACAACACCAGTCACCTCCAGTGATTGACAGGCAGTGGCATATCCTGTTTCCTTTGGCAGGAACTTCGAAATGAGATAAAGCACACAGACTTCACTTAAATGTTTTTTTCCCCTTTATGGTCTTTTATTTGCTTCAAATTGTCAGAGGGAGTTAAGATCCCACTAAAGAACATAGAACTCCTGGAAATATCTGGAAGTTAGTCAGGCTTAGATCCCTGATCATAATCTACTTCTGTTTTGGTTGGCCCCCTATTTAACATCTTTTTAACCCTCACACACAGGCAGGCGTGCACACGCACACACACATACAGTACAGACACACATTTGAGTATGTCAAATGCTTTTTATCATTTGATCAAGACCCAGACAGAGCACAGGATCGCTGAGATGACACAGCTCCCCTGCAATCTGTTATTTTATGACTGTTATTCCTGAGAGCTGTCTCCTCTCATGAATGTCTGTCTCTCGAAGTTTTAAAACACAGGGCATGATAGAAGCCACTTACAGAAGTTTATCGTGGGTTAAAAAAGATGTGAAAATGCTCTCCCACATATGTAAGGAAGGACTATCATTAGGCCTAAAGATCTAAAAATACTAATTTTGAAAAGCTTAAAACAGACATTCAGTTTTTCTGAAGCAATTTCCTCCAACAAGCTGAGAAACCTCCAAGGGCTCTAGTAACTGAACAGTACAAAATGAGCAGTAACAGCTTTCTAACACTCTCTGTGGCTCTGTGGCCCTGCCACAGTAAATCACTGCTTTCAGGTGGTAATTACTTTACAAGGGAAATCTCCACACCAACTTTGGGACAAATTTATGACTTGAAAAAAAAGCCCTGTACACTCTCACATTTCAATAGCCCACATTCTTGCTACAAAGGATGCATTGACAAAAAATATTTGACTTGGTTTGACTTGTATTACAAAAGATTAAAGAATGAAATAAAAAATGTTTTAGAGGTTTATAGTATAGCTGGAACTGTCTTTGATATCACTCTGTTCTTCTCCCTCACACCCCTGACTGGTGCTCCATTCTGCTTCTGCCCCACTGCACTGAGAAATCAGGACACTGCTGACTGCATCCTGAGCTTCTCACTATAGAGCTGGGACAGAAATGGGACATATAGGATGCTTCATCCGGAGTTTTGCAACTCCTAGTCAGATGCCTTATGAAAAAGGAGTGAAGCCTAATTACTTAATAATTACCAGGTATACAGTCACCAGCCTTGGAAATTTGGAACACTTCAGCAAAGGAGGTGGGAGTTGGGTTTAGTGGGACTCATACCAGATACTTTGAAATATGAATTCCTTAAAGAAAGAAAAACTGAAATTTTGCAACAAGAGCTCAAATATTCCTATTTCCAATTTCAGCACCTTAAGCCTCCAGGTCAATCCATCCCATAGCATGCAGAATAAAGATACAAAAGACAAAGGAGACAAGTCTTTACTTCTGTTTTCAGATTCTCCCGGAGCAAATGCAAAACAGATGCCAACACCTAGTTTCGCATTTTCATAAAGCCATCTAAAAGACGGAAATAAAACGGATAGCAAAGCAGCTTTTTCCCAGACAAAGACTTTGTCAAAATATTTGTTTACCAGACTTATGTTCCCTTCCTAAACAATGCGTGAGCACAAAGCCCCCCAGAACAGTATCTGTATGTGATTTACAAGCCTTTGTTTCTGCAACAGTGTGCGATGTGCTTTTTAATAGGGAAGGCAGGCTTTGGAGATTAGGACAGAACTGGCTGTTGAAAAGGACGGTCCTTAGAGTGGAGTCTACTTCGCGGCTCGCATTGCTGCTTCCTTCCTTGTTGTTGTTGGCATGTTTCATCAGTACCATGGATGTGTAATAAACCACTTTAGCTATAATAAAAATAGACTGAAAAAATGAAAAAGCAGTGAACTTGAAGCAGGCACTCTGAGACTCCAGCGTTTCACTTCACTGCTTTGTTCCTTCTTTGTGAGAACTCAGATCATCTCCAAACAAAAACTGTTTAGGGACGATTAACAAAAAAATATTAAGAATCACACCACAAAATAAGAAACAATGCTGTCTCATAAGTCCCTATATATTGTTACTTTTATCGTTAACAACTACAGAATAGCTTCAAATAGAATCTACAGTGAGCTCTTAGAAACATATTTTACTTAAGTTCCGGAATACTGGCAGATATTTTTCCAGGTTCCTTTTTTCAAGAGAGTAATTTTATGTTAAAGAAAACAAACTCATTCTTTGTTTTTCAAACCATATCAAATGTCAGAACTAATTGAGCCATTCTTCTGTATGTAGAGAGCACTCTTAATCCTAAATAATAATTTCACAATATTTAAAAATCTGTGAAAAGGTTAGTTCTCTAATTGTAACTTTCCAACACTTTCTAAAAATGCACTATTATGAAGATCTTTTATCATTTAATAAATTAAATCTGCTAAACCTAACTGAAAAGAACTCATTCATTTTTTAATCAAACCATGAATATTTAATAAACTTTAACCACATTGCTATCCTCCAGATTTTTCATGCAGTAACTTTATTTAGCTGATTTCCACCGACTAATAGGAGACCCAGGTTACAGGAGCACCCAGAGTGCAGAACCATGCACAACTGTTCTCAAGGGGACAGCAGCAGTGTCCCAGCATGGACTGACCACACACCCCTCTGCTCCACACTGCTGCCCCTAAGCCAGTGGCTGGGACAGGAAAATATGTATTAGTAAAAAACTGGACCGAATCATTTACTATACATGGACTGTCATGATTTTCAACTTTTGATCTCCCTTTGCTCTGTAACAATTTTCTGTTTATCAATACACTTTACAATTACCCAGTCTGTTTACCAGAATTGCTTCAGAAGACAAGCTGTCTCTCCATGTCAGAGCACAGATTATTCATTTCCCCATTTCACTATACTGAAACGGTTTGAAAATGGCCGGCCAGTATGGATTTACTGATGCAAAACAGGTAGAAAGTAAATATACTACAAAGTAATTATTGTACAAAGAAAATAAACTCATTGAACCACCTTACCGGTAAGACACTGATTAAAAAGCTCTTACATCTTTCAATTAGAATTGTACATTCTGTTTATCGGAAAGTCACTTTGCAAGGCAGGCTCGTGATTTCTCTAAGTGAGAAAGGCAGGGCTGAAACAAGATTCTGCCTCATGGGGCCATGCTTTTCCTGGTGCCAAAGCTGTGTTTGGGCTTCAGGTTTTTGAGTTTTCCATGAATTTGCTTCTCTGGCAAATTCAAATGTTATTTTCTACGATATTAACACTAAAATCACCCTAAGCACATAACCCCTTTTGAAAATGCTTCCGGCATGGAACAGGTCAGTGATAATAATTCTGCCTCCTCCCCTTGATCTGCTGTGCAGTGGGGCTGTTCTTCAGTGGGAGAGGTGTGTGCCTACTTATTTGTAAAGCACTGTGGAATGCAAACTGCTACATTTGTTCAAGTAATTAATTATTGTGAAACACAAAAGAAGCCAAACACGACTTCAAGCTCTGTACCTGGCCAGCCGAGCGACAGTTAAGTTAAACTCGTTTTACAACGGTGCCAGTAATTTCAAAAAGAAGCACCAATGGCAGCCCACCTGCAAAGCAGCAGAAACAGGAGCTAAATCTGACTCTCAGGACAACAGGCAGGGTCATACCTGAGCCTCAGGTGAACAACAGGTGATGGATGGACCTAACCCAGTATGCTGTAGGCCAGCCATTGACACACTCAGGAGTAGCTGTGGTCTATCTTGGTATCTCCGACTGTCTTCTGCAGTCTCCAGGCCTCATAAGGAATTAACTAACAAAAGCACACTAACAGCCTTGGAGAGCCCATTCTGCTGACACACTCATCCCTTCTTTGAAGATTTTTTTTCCAGCTCCATTAGTTTGCTGTGCCTAAGTGGTGCTTTCACCCCGCTGCCCACATTTATTATTTATTAATCTCCCTTTTTTTTTACCGGCTATATCTGGGGTGTCTGATAACGTTAGACGTGGAATATTCTTTTCTCCCAAAACAGCAGTCCCTCTCCCTGCATCTGCAGGTACTTCTGCCTGTGCTCACACTACCTTCCAGCTTCAGAAACGGGCTCTTCGTCCCAGTATGATGTTCCACGAAACCAACCACACATATCTAAAAGAATTAGGACTTAAAATCTAAATTTACAAAACAAATGACTGATGAGCTTCAAGGGTGTTCAAAACCTGCACCCCTGCAATGTCTTTCACTTATTACTGCTGTTGCTTCCAGTTAGAAGAAATCATGTTAATGTCTTAAAACTGAAAATATGGGTATTTAACCCTAATGCACTGTGAATTTAAACATAGAATTGCTACAAACAGTGCAGTGACCACTTGCTTTTACTCTAACCATTATAAATATTCATAATTTTCAAACACTGTTATACACTTTCCCACAGCATAATAAAAAGATGTTTACATAAGGTTAAGGGTTTAATTTTTCTTCTGCTGCAAGACCATATTCTGAATGCAAGTACAACAGAACATCAGAATGTGTTTTGATTACAATTTCTCATGTCAATGCTCACACACGCACACTCCCTCTCCTGTGTGGCACCTTCTTTCCTATTTGAATTCATAGTGTTGAAATGAAGAATGAAATGAGGCAAATCGCACCTCATTTTGTCCCTCCCGCTGTCCACACCGAGGTCCTGCTTCTCCTCCTCGGAGCTGCACTGTAACTCATGGCAGCCCATTCCAGCCCTTACCTCATTGCATAAACACCACAGCGCCCAGGCGGCCATTATGAGAAAACTAAACAACTTGTAAATCACCAAATAAGAAAAAATAACCCTAAAAACAGAGGACGCATACTTCATACCCAGCCTAATAACCAGTTCCAGGCTCGTTTCTCAAAATATGTCATGTCTTCTCAGAGGCACTGCATAATGGCTACATTTTATGGCAGATGAACTCGTAAATTCACTTTGTACAAGAAGTACATTGTAAGTTGTCGTGAAACTGATCCTAGAGTTATGATAATTGATGTCTAACTTTTAATGGCAAGTTTAAATAGTTTGCCTTTTTTTAAACAGAGAGGAAAGGGGGGAGGGAGAGCTTTTGAAGATAGTATGAAATCATATGTCACAGTTCCAAATGCCCCGGCCTAATAACATTAACAGGATTTACAGCAATACTAGACTATGTTTATACCAAATTAGCTCCTGTGAGTATGCCCCAATTAAACGCTAAAAAGCATATCGCAACTGCCAGTACTCCGGAGAAATTCACTGGACAAGGCATCAAATTTAACTGATGAGCCTATAAACACTGTGCATAAAACATATCCAGAACTGATGTATTATGCATGCGTCCTTTTTTAAAATTATATAATGATTTCCTAACAGCAATAATAAAAAAGGCAATCTGAACTTACAACCTGGATGAAAAAAAAGACAGCATGTCATTGCAAATGTAGCATCGAGATATCTATTTTACTTAAAATAAAAACTAGGCTAGTCTTTATTTATGCAGCGCACAAGTGACTCCTCCCGCCAGGAGTTTCCAGATTCCCAGAAGAGGTCTCAGAAGAGCAGGACACAGATAGCTCAGCTCTGCTGGGGTTCAGTGGGGAGAGTCCTGGGGAACAGAAGACAACTCACAAGATCTAGGAGGCTAGATTAGCCCTGTCTTGCTCATTTGGTTACTATCAAATAGTGGTCCACGAATCTTATCCAGTTTCCTAAAAAAGCCAGTGTATCAGCTACAGCAACATGGCCGGATAGCTTGTTCCAGTCTTCTACATCCCTCTGTGTAAAGAAGAGACCCCTTTTCTCACTTGGAAATGCAATTCCACAAAGGTTCAGCTGGTGTCCCCTGGTTCATGTTTCATTGCTGATCCTGAAGAAGTCAACATGTGGGTATCTTGGAGGATTCTGAATGCTTGAATGCAGGTCAGAATCACCATGTGCAGAGCCTTATGATCCCAGGCTACAGTGCTGTGAAAGTAGCAAAAGGTTCTGCAGTGCACATGAGCCAGAGGTCACATGTGTTTCCAGCATTTCTTCATGGTCAGTGTGGAGATGTAATGGTAAGAGAAAAAAATAATATATGAATCTATGACATTTCACTGAACCTCAAAGAAGCACTGAAGCTGTGTAGCAATTGAGCCGATGTCTCTTTTGTTTCAGAAGACTGTGGGAGAGATTTCTTTTTGTGTCTGTGTGTGATAGGGACACATCGATCATGGACTCGGAAAGCCTTTAGCTAAAGATGTTCGAATGAGTTCTTAGTGGTCTGACTGTGAATGAATACACAGATAGAAGCCATAAAAACGGAGTCTTCCTGCACCAACAGAACTGCAGTCAATGTGTGATTATTGCTTGAAGCCCATGCACAAGGAACCAAGAGAGATGGAGAAGTCCAATAAACAAATACGAGTTTGACTCTGTAGGCTTAGAATTCAAGATAATAGTGTGGTAAATTGAGGAAACTGGAGTATAGAGCACAATTTCAGTCACAAGATCAATGCTGATGTGCTACAAAGTAACGAACACAGTGCTGCTGGATTCTGGAAATAAATGCTCCACAGTTCCTAAGGCCACTCAGTGGCTGAAAACCTCCGATCAGTACATTCAACCCCCCTACGAAACCCGGGCGACCACAGTAAGGAAGAGTCCTCAGATGGCAACTTGCAATTACATTTCTGAAAACAAATTAGATCCACTGCAATCTAAGAAAAGGCACACACTTTTTTGCTAACCAAAGACTGTAATACGAGAGTAAGCGTCTGCTCCTTGAATTTGAATAAACTCCAGCTACTTGGTGCATTTTGTGCAGCACACTGCCAAGACAGTTCGAGCTAACAACTCAATTCTGTGTGGAGTCGGCACGTTCTCCCCAGTTTGACGACGTGCCTTTTGCTGGTTTCTTGCCAACTTCCAAAGACAAAATAAGTCTCTGTTGTCCTCATGTGCCTATGTGAGTGCCTAACTTACAATTGATTAGTGTCTTTTTATTTTTATTTTATTGAACTTTTTGGTTTTGTTAAATTTATCACAAGAGGGAACGTCTAGGTATGTGTGAGACATGCAGCATAAAACAGTGAAATGTGTCACAGCATTAGGAGAGGGCTCTAGCTAAACCTCTGGCAGGAGAATCTCTGCTGTGTATTAGCACCCTGTCATCTTAAACCTGGCTGGGCAGCTTATTCCATACTCCCACAACTCTTTGGGTAAAGAAGTGCCTTCTATTCTCAATTTTAAATGAACATGGCATAGTTTAAGAGTAGAAGAAAAAAAATCCCCCTGTTAAACACTAGACCTAGACTGTCTTTGCAACCTTGACTCAGGACTCAGGCATACAAGAGAGGAAGAATTTGGTAAAAGAGTGAACAAAGCTGAAAAGAATGCTTGTGTAAATTCTCCATCCCTCCTCCTACTGATGGCTGTTCAAGGCTAGCAGCTCCAGCACAGAGCATCTCAAAAATGTCCCTTCTGATTCATAAACTAGCGGAAAGAACAATCGATAACAGAGAATTACAAATTAATAGTGAAAATAAAACACGGCCTTCAATTTGAATTTCTGTAATCAAAGGCAAATACCATTGCTGGCAAATCAATAGGAGAAATTTCACGAAAGTCAATGAAATCCTCATCACAAAATAAACGTCTAAGCAGCCTCTTTAAATAAATAGCTAAATTGATAACCAAAGAAAACAGATTTATCTTTATGAACTGCTGCTTTTCACTGAGTTTTAGCAAGATGTATTCCAACATATCTGCCTTTTTCTTTGCACTCAGGCAAGTGGGAACTTTTATTAACTCTTCGCCTCACATGCACCAAGAAATGGCTTTTCAGTAACATGTAAGCAATTATGTTCTATGAATTACACATTCACAATTATGTGCACTGCTTCTACAATTATTGAACACGTTACATTTACTAATGCAATTTCCACGTGTTCTCATCAAAACACAAAGCGAGGCTGTAAAACTTGGAAGCCGAACAAAATCAAGAGGATGCAGAAGGGGATTATCATTCGGAGCCTTTAGTGTTTTGTCTTTTTTGAAATAGTTCTGTGGGTGTATGTGACATTTTATGGTGCAGAAACATCAAATACAATAGTCTTTTCCTTTCAAACTTGAATCACTTTCCCTTAGGATAGGAATGTGTTTCCTCCACTGAGCCTTCCTCAGATCAGACCTGACAGACTGCAGTCTTTCCCAAAGCAATATTTGTATATCTTCAAACATTGCTCTTGCATTCCAGTGTGGGCACCTGCTGGTGCTAATTACAGGCCTCTCTCGGAACCACTTCCTCTGTTTAATGTCAAGGAGAGGATTTCAGGAGGCAAACCTAATCACAAACAAGCACAATCCCCAGAATGATCTGTCGCCCGATGCAAGGTTTATAATTACAGACGAAGAGTTTCTTCTGGAGCATGTTTGAAGCCTAAACAGTGGGGAGGAATGGCATGTTAATCTTATCATTGTTAGTTTAGAGCTAATGTAATCCAGAACACGCTCCTTCTTTGTAAGACCTCAAAAAGAAATCTCTTAATTTAAAGCCCATAAAATGAAAGAAGGCTATTCCTTTATCTGTTCGGTACTTTCATCTGCTCATTAACCCCCCCAAAAAAAAGACTCGGGCACCCAAATTCATAAACAACAGACAGGAAATGGACAATGGCTGTCTCACATTCATTATGTTAGTACTGTTGTTTCTGGTAAATAAGTCTTTTTAACCTTTACGAGGTTGGATATTGTCCAAATGCTTTTTCATAAAACTTCTATTCATCCTTTGTTTTTATACAGCTTATAGTAAAATATACGTGGATATACGTAATTTAATAGGCCTTTAGAATGGTATTAGCATATTAGATACATGGTATGTTATCCACTTAAAACTCTTATACACTCGGCATTTAAATTGTTATGAAAATGTATGTAGATGCACTTATCCAGGGTGATTTAGAATGTATGAGATTTACATTAACAGGTGCAGAAAAGTGCCCTGCGATGGTCTGGTGTCCCATCCAGGGTGCAGTCCTGCCTTGTGCCCCATTGAGTCAGAAATCAGGCTCCAGGATGCCACATCCCTCACCAGGATTAAAGGGCTTTCTGAAAATGAAGATGTGTGGAAGGACGTAGAAAATGACATTCGGTGGGAGAGGTAATCTTCATCTCACACAGCCCTCCTGGAACACAGTGGCCACAGGAAAAACAAAATGTGGCAGAAACATCACTCCAAGACAACATTCTTGCTGGCTTTGAAATGTGTTGTGTATTCTATGCAGCCATATCACTCTGCAACTCACAACTGGCAACCCACTGAAGCAAAGTAGGTCTGGTCAGTACCTGGATGGGAGACCTCCTGGGAAAACCTAAGGTTGTTGCTGGAAGAGGTGTTAGTGGAGCCAGCAGGGGGCGCTCAGCCTGCTGTCCATGTAGGTCTTAATGTCCCAGTATAGTGACGGGGACAATATACTGTAAACAGGTGTCTTCCTTCGGATGAGACGTAAAACCGAGGTCCTGACTCTCTGTGGTCATTAAAAATCCCAGGGCGTTTCTTGAAAAAAGTAGGGGTGTAACCCCGGTGTCCTGGCCAAATTTCCCATTGGCTCTTACCAATCATGGCCTCCTAATAATCCCCATCTATGAACTGGCTTCATCACTCTGCTCTCCTCCCCACTGATAGCTGATGTGTGGTGAGCGTTCTGGTGCACTATGGCTGCCTTCGCATCATCCAGGTGGATCCTGCACATCGGTGGTGGTGGAGGGGAGTCCCCATTACCTATAATGCGCTTTGACTGGAGTGTCCAGAAAAGCACTATATAAGGCCTGGCTCCAGCGAAGAGGCCCTCCACAAGCCCCAGAGACTGGGGTGCTAGTCCCCACCCAAGCAGATGGAAGAGAGGCAATATCTGCGCCTAAACCAACAAGCTGTACACCAGTAACCTACCAAAAGCTTTTATCTCATATGGCATTGTCCCAAGTTTTGAATTTTAAGTGTTTAATATTGTAGCGCATTCACCTGGCGCGGGATACGCGGCAAGGGGCAGGATGGGAGTAGTAGTGGTCAGGGCAGGGGACAAGGAAAGCTGCTGTCCAGTGCAACTGACCCACCGTGAAACGGGCGAACAGTGTGATGAGATCGCCCACATTCTTGTAAATAGTTCCCTGGTTTCGCACCCCTGTTATACTTGTATCCAATTGACACCCCATCCCTGTGTAACTACCCCAATAGACCCCAGTGTGTTGCTCTCTCTCTTGTCTCTCTCTGGCGCTTGCTCATTCTCTCTCACTTTCAGTCTGTCTTTTTCTCTGCTGGCGCGCGGGCGCAGAGAGTGCTGTGCTGGCTGTACCGGAGTTCAATAAAAGCGCTGTTTTCTTTACTCAACGAGTGTCTGAGTCACTGAGTCCGTCCTCGCTGAACCCAAAACCATTACAATTTACATGTATCTAATACCATTCTGAAGGACTATTAAATTCTATTAATCAACATCAGACTAGTGCTTCCTAGCCCGCACACTCTCTTAACTCACTAGGACAAGGTAAGAGCAAGATTTTGAGCCCGACCAGTTATTTTAACATAAAATGATTTTACCTACAAGAAGAAAGGCAGCTTGTGAACACCATGGTTTTTTTCCAATGAACCACTGGCAAGACCGCTAAAGAAAAGAATTTGCTTACGTAACAGAAAGTTATACCTCAGGTTCTGTAAACACTGTGTATGGTTTTATTAAGCATATTTTATAACCATAATGCAAAAAACCTCCTGTTGGACGGGATAAATATTCTGCACACAAATACTCTATTATCCATTTGAAAATGTTCAAGATGCACAGCGTCTTGGTAATTTCTGAATAAATTCTATCTAATAGGGTTGCTCCTCTGCAGATTTTATGTTGGGGACAACTACAGTAAATTATTTGGACAAGGATGCATGGTGAAAGTAGTTTTTGTACAATCATATCTTTTGTGATATTAACATAAAATAGATCACCCAGTGGATACCTTAGGAAAATGCTTAGAATTTCAGGAACTGATCCTTATACAGTTCACTGATCCTTATACATTTCAAATCACACCTGAAGAAGGCTCCACGGCCGAAACGTTGTGTTTTTTCTTCTCTTTTTAAGCGTGGAATAAACCTATTACTTGTTCCTTATATAGTACACATTATATACACAGACAAACCTCACATAGACTTTAAAGACTCTATAAAAAGCATGTCACAACAGAGAAGTTAATGGTTTGAGTTATGAAAAAGAATTAAGTAAATTTCTAAAAACTTTCTTTTCTAGTACCACAGACTTCAAAAAGTAATTTATTAGGATTATAATTTATTAGGTTCAACCACGTGAACAGAAATACAGGATAGCCCACTTTGACGGCATGTGATTGAGTTTTTTTTTAAGAGAACATACTTTAATAGAAGATTTGATATTAAAACGAAGGATTATGGACCCTGGCCAAGAAGAACATACAAAGCCTAATTCTCCGTTCAGCATGCTAATGAAACCACAGTGACATCGGCGACTCCGTCCCCTTCAGACGCCCCCCGGCTGCGGCCCTCATCAGCACAGCTGCAGTCACAGTCGAGCCACGAGTTCTGATTTACTGAGCCGTTTATTCCTTCTTAAACCAGCTGCATTGAAATGCAGGTTCTGTCCGGACTACCCTTGAACATGAGATGCAGAGTATACAGGGTTTCCAGCTGCTTTCTGGCACCAGTTTTTCCTCAGAGTGACCTTTAGTTTAATTAAATATACGTTTTGCAACACCAGACTTGCAGTAAACTGTGAAGAGAAGGATATTAAATTATAATTGACCGAAAATCGAACTACAATAAAGGCACTCACAGGTTTATGAGTGACACACAGTTGCACAATCTCTCAGAATATGACTTCCAGCCCACAGTCCCTACAATTACCATATAAATTAAATATTTAGAACACCTGTCCTGTTTTCCTTAAGCTGACTGGCTCCAGTACACGAACTGTGTATGCGTTAAAATGATACACTGTAGTCCATCTCTAGCCATCGGTAACATGGGTCCTGATATCAGGCGAAGACAGTGTGAACGTAAGAAACCACTTGAATGTCTTGACCCCCCCCCCATGTCAGATATGAATATGTATGTTTTTTTTCTTCTTTGAAAAATAGGGAATCCATTTTCATGACAAGCAGGTCATACGCTGCGTCCAAGCTGGAATGCACTTGCAAGTGGTTGTGCTGATCTCCGCTAATGGGCTGGTAATAGAATTGGAAGTCCTACAGCCATGCTTGCCTGTAGTTTGGGGTTTGACAGTAAGTGATTAATTACCACTCAGGATCTCGGATTTCACAGGCGCTCACTAACCAACCTGCCTTGGCCGCACAGAGCTCCCTTTTCCTCAGACACCTACGTACAGAACTAAAAATACAACTTTTTTTCTACTACCAGTGACAAAAGGTGTCACTTCTAGAGGTAACTCATGGTTATAACATTACAATGCAATGTACTGGAACAGTGTAATATGATAGATTACTTGTTAAATAATGCCTGAATTGTTTTTAACACTATTGTACATCAATGTAATGTATCCACAAAAAGGAACTACCATGTTGTACATAATTTCAGATTTCTTTTCAAAATGAAAATAATAAATGCTTAAAATGACACAATGGTAGGCTTATAAACCAGAAAAAAACTCCTGAACAAAGCATTCCAGACCTAGAAAAATCCCTTTCAAACTCACACATCCAATTTACAGATTTAAACTAAACAGCTCTGGGGAAAAGATATTTGTTTTGGTTCGTCCAGTGGCATTCATCGCTCCTTTCAGAAGATGTACAGTCAAGCTTTTGTTTCCAACCTCCAAAAGAAGCATAAATATTGGGTTTGAAAGGGATCACCTTCCCATGGCTCTCAGACAAGAGGACAATGTAAAAGAGTGTACAATATGCGTCGCACAAACAGAAGCTTCCTGTCATTTCTTTTACTCTCGGATACATATTCATAGCCAGCAGCCATATCACCCTGCAACTCACAACTGGCAATCCACTGAAGCTAAGCAGGTGTGAGCCTGGTCAGTACCTGGATGGGAGACCTCCTGGGAAAAACTAAGGTTGCTGCTGGAAGAGGTGTTAGTGGGGCCAGCAGGGGACGCTCACCCTGTGGTCCATGTGGGTCCTAATGCCCCAGTATAGTGATGGGGACACTATACTGTAAACAGGCGCCGTCCTTCGGATGAGATGTAAAACCGAGGTCCTGACTCTCTGTGGTCATTAAAAATCCCAGGGCGCTTCTCGAAAAGAGTGTAACCCCGGTGTCCTGACCAAATTTCCAATTGGCCCTTACCAATCATGGCCTCCTAATAATCCCCCTCTATGAATTGGCTACATTACTCTGCTCTCCTCCTGTGTGGTGAGTGTTCTGGCGCACTATGGCTGCCGTCGCATCATCCAGGTGGATGCTACACATTGGTGGTGGTGGAGGGGAGTCCCCATTACCTGTAAAGCGCTTTGAGTGGAGTGTCCAGAAAAGCGCTATATAAGTGTAAGCAATTATTATTATTATTCAATCACCTCCAAATCCAGGCATCTGTTTGGCTACCCGTGAGGAACTGCAAATAGGATGACAAGGAAGCTCCTGCCCCTCTCTATTGTACTGGGTTCAGCAGGTTAAAAACAACAGTTTCATCCGCTTGTTTCCTTGTGCCTTCAAGTGCTTATGCCATCCACAGGGATCCTCGCACAGGACGAGCCCAGAAAAAATGACTGTGTGTCTGGCTCTGTGACAGCTGGGGATTGTGGGAGATCTGGGAGATAGGTTAGAGACCTGAGACAGCCACTCTATGTCATGCAGGAGCTGCGGATAACAAACACCACTAATCGAGCCATGTCCTTGCTTTATTGTCTTTAACTGTAAATGGACAGCCTGCAAGTTACGATATACAACTGACTTTTACTTGCCTTATTTGTAGAGTATTTAGTCCAGTATATTAACTGCCTTGCATCACTCCTTTTTTGCAGAGGAAAACAATAACTCCTGTGCTAAACTTTATTTAATTAACTGTGCTTTCAAATGGCAATTTAAAGGAAAAATATAAGCATGTCTGGTCAAATAATTAAATTGCTCGTTATAAACCCAACTTTACCTTGAAAACATTCCCATGTGGTGCTATAATGGGTGCACCTCATAAGTACCGAAACCTCTGTCCATTAATTAGACAGAAACAGTATTGTTCTGGTATATCGACTTTCTTAATGGATGGAGAATAGCCTGGTTAGACTTCCCATTACAGCCAATGACAGCAGCCTCCTCAAGATTCCGGAATGGCGATTATGTCATCTTTAGTGCCCATGAGGATCTGACAGTCAGCACTTTCTTCTTATTGGAATTTCACTTGAACCAGTGCAGCGTAAACTACCCCCTCAATATTTGTGCCGCAACGTCATGTAGTGTACTCCGTGTCCATAACACGGTGAACTATAACACTATTCAAATGACCCTAAACCAAATGAGTAATTTTGTTTTATTGTAATGAACTGGTGATTACATAGTTATGAATAAAGCTGTGCATTTTACATGTTTACATGTTTTTAGAAAAATGTTCCCAACACCATACAGGTAGTAACGGTCTTACATAATATTCTTAGCATGTATATTATGTGCAAAAAATAAGTTGACCCTAAATAAACTGAATTTCTGCCTTTGGTCAAGGTCAATGTACTGCAAACCGTAGGCAGACCTGCATGCAGGGTGAACACATAGTGGGTCTTTAATCTTTTCTTTCCTTCATTAATAGTTGGTCTGAGGAACATGTGCACAGAAAGTGGGTTTTCGTAATCTAAGATCCTCAAGGGATTCAGCTTTCTTCTTCAGCAAACAACAGTGAAAAAAAATGTTACACAGTATCTGCAAGCAAAAAGGGAATTTAATTAAGAAACTGCATGCTGACGTGCCAGGAACTCCAGAGGATTCTGTGATGCTTGAGGACCTAAGGAGCCCACCCCTCCTGCAGGACAGCTCGCTCTGTGCCAAACATAGCAGCTTCAATAAGAAAGCATGGCCTTTGAGATGCTACTAGAGGCTGTGTGGGAATACTGGCAGTGTGTGGAGAATTCACAGCTGTCTTTTTAACTATCCTAGTGACAAAGACACCTTTTCCTGTATTTTTCTCCAAACAAGGTCAAATAAAAATACAAAAACAACATAATAAATAATAATGAAAGAACAGCATTTGATTTGGTCTTTCTAAACAGTTAAATATTATTTAAATACCCCTGTCATATCAGTCTGGAAATAAGATGAGGGAAACTGGGGCTTTCGCTATTTTTCAATATTTTTTACTTAATAACTTCCCATGTATAATATTGTTAGGAATGACAGTCAAACGATGATCCACTAAGAAAACTCATTTAAAAGAAATGAACTGAAAGGACCGGAAGAGCCTCAGTTTCTCACAAGTCATCAGTCTGAAGCTACACAGCACGTAATAGACTGGTGCCCCTTTGTATACAAAGCTGCAATACCTGAGCACTCTGTATCAGGCACTGGAACCAAAGTTCAAATGCTTTCCTTTGTAGCCTTTCTCTTTAATGTCACTGAAAATACAGCTTTCTTTCCTGGCTGTACTATGTAAACACTATCCAGATTTTATAAGCGACGGAAGATTTTTATGGTTTCCATAGAAATATTTATCTTCATCTTTAAAAAAAATACAAGGCTTTTGTGGCAACAAACCAGTCAATCCCTGAGTGAAGTAGTGCTCTCTGGTTCTTTGTTCAATACGCACAATCAATACAAACCAAAGCAGTAGTTTTTCATGCGAAGCAGTAAATTCTCCTCAAGCAACTCGGTTTGCCTGCGCCCAGAAAACTCAAGCATTCCTGCATCACCCAGCAAGACCACAGTCAGATTTAAGGAATGATAGATCAAGCGTTTAAGCATAGAGAGCACAATAAGCAGGATAAAATATGTGCTAGAGGCCCCAGAATCACAGAACCCTTCAACAGCAGACAAGATACAGCTGTTTTTACTGTAAAACTTCTACAATTGACATCTGAAAGCTCAGGCCACACCACTGGACTACAACAGTTTCAACAGTTTAACTTTTCTGGCAGCATAATAATCCTACACTTAAATCTTTACATTTGTTGCATATTAAGTCACGTATTCAATATAAGATGTTGTTACTGACTTTCAAGGCTTTATTAAATATGGCTCCATCATGCACCTCTGAACTCCTCCATGTTTACACTCCCTCCCGTAAGCTCCGGTACCCAGGACTAAACTTTCCGGAGACCATGCTTTTTCTGTCACTGCTCCATTGTCATGAAATGCCCTGCCACAGACTCTTCAGGGGATAAATTCTCAGATTCTCTTCAAATCCAAACTCAAAGCTCATCTCTTTACTAGAGCCTACATCTGATTGACCTACATTCTATTTGTATGAACTGTATGGTCCTGTTTATTTTTTCTTTTCTTTTACTTTTTATTGCACTTTTGCTGTCTTTTTCTTCATCACTATATACAGCATCCTTGGATTTGAAAAGCTGATATTATTGAAAAGTTATTATTGTTAAGAAATGTCATTCATGGCAGGCACAACACCACTGAACTATTGTAAAGCATTTTTAACATGTTTGTTTCACATGCTGTTCACGGTTACTTTTAGCTAACGGCTTTTTCATAGACCAAGTGTTTTGTGCAGTCACCGCGAATTTAGTGAAAAATGTCCACCGTCTTTGAGAATAAATGTTCGACCTTTAAACAACATTCTGCGAACAGCTTGGTGCCCGTCACTGGTGACGAACCGCGGTTAAATCTGTTGTAAACATTTCTGGACAACAGACCACTCAGTCGTAATGGTTTTGTCCATTAAACAGAATGTGCAGCTGCAGAACTGTGCTTTTGTTCTGACCAAGACACACAAACATTGCCTTCAGTTAAACTAATACTGTTTACAAAAATACAATTTGTTATCCCTTTTTATTTCAGAGACCAGAATAAAGATACATTCTGCATGAATAACAGTCATCATCACCACATTTTCTGCCATCCAAACCGATCCCACCCCCTTTCCCCTTCTCCTGTGAGAGTATTTTCTGGAATTTACTCTGTCACAACAGGGCTTTCTTCAACAAATAAACATACCCTTTCTTAACAACAAGGACTAATCAGCAGGACTCATTACACATCACAATAGGAATGACATTCACCACTATAAACTAATAATGTTTCAATCATGGATGGAAATGTGACTAAGATGTCATGAAACCTGTGTCAGAAGAACTGATGAATTTTTCAGCAGTTTTAAAGCTTGTACCAAATGCAAAGAACCAAAACCAGAAAAACATTTTTTTCAACAAATCTATTTTAGAATATTCATTATGTACTTGAAAATATATAAAAGACAATTGTCAGATATGTGCATAGCACCTGTTCCTTAAAAACTATGATGGCTTAGAAAGCAAAATTCTGTAAACATATTAGTGTTTGAAAATGATTCGCTGTTCTATAGCAAATAGAGGATGTATAACGCTGTGTCCTACAAAATATACAAAGACAACATGGTTTTGCACAGATCTGAATAATACTGTGTCTTAACAAAGCAGCAAAATGTAGTCAGGAGTCATTGATTTTTTTTCTCAAAACTACGGGACCGGGGACTCATATAATCGGCTGGTGACCTGTGACAACAGAACCCCGACCACAGAGACCTAAAAACGTGCTAAACCAGAAGCTGAAGGCGCTTCTCCAGCCGCCGGGAGTTGTGTCACTGCTGTGTGAACTGTGTTCCGAGTTCCTGACAGGGCCGGGCTGGGCCCATCTCCCCCAGACTCTCTGCTCCCTTTTAAAAGCATGATTGGACTGACTCATCACAGCACTGCAGCTCCAGTGCCACAAGCGTCCAATGAATGTTACAGTAATTTCCCTGGCCACGGCCTGCGAAATTCCCAGCCCTCCTCCGGGTCAGCCAGCATGGTTCTAGATTCAGGATAGTCCTTCTCAAGCCAAACCAGAGTGCTGCCAGAGCCACTGGTACCAGCTCCCGCTCTTATAAAAGACACATCTGAAGGTACCCGGATTTAACAGGAGAGTGCCTGCTAAATTAATATTCTGCTTCTACTTGTAGTAACCTTTCAGATTAAAATAAAGTTTGCCTGAGACATGCAGTTGCAAAATGCCTATGCTCATCACACCATGAATTGGATTAAATAAAAACTCTTGCCCTTGCAGTGTGCAGCACTCTACTTCGGAAGCAACACTGACTGTAATTTAGAAGTCGTTTGTAGTCATTATTGGCTAACTAGAGAGGAACTCCACAAACCACCGTGAAGAAGAATTTTAAATCAATCACTTCACCAGGTAAGCCTTTACATGTATAAGGAATCTGACACCACAAATTCAAGCACGTGCAGGAGGTTTAAATTTAATGGTATTAAAGCTTCACATAAAAAAATAGGCATTACATGCAAACCATTAATCATTTCTGTTAGGAACTGTCCAGCTGTTACTTTTAAAAAACACCCATTGTGTCTGAATCAGTGGGCCAGTGCTTTGGTTTTTTAACTACGGTCTCACAGGTAACTAACAATTTATACAGATCTACAGCAGAAAATGTAAAACCTTATTCTAGAGTGAACAATCAAAAATCCATTTTATTCTTCACACTAGCCCCTAATGCACACCATTAGATTTTACTTTTCTTTTTCCTTAAAAAAAAAAAACTTTCCGAATCGCATGAAGTAACGGAATTCATCAGAAGAATCGAGGAAAACTGGTGTCCGATTTAGACGCATCTCACACGCGGACTTTGTCAATACAGTGTGTTTCCGCGGGTCTGACAGTGTTCGCTGTGGTTTTAAGTTCGTAAGCAGGCGTGAGGACAGAAGTGGGCTGAGTACGACACCTTGCTCATTTCTTACTAAGTGAGAAGCACGCACCCCAAATTGCCAACGCGCCGCCAGAAGAGACCCCCGTTCGGCGACAGCTCTCCTAGGAGCAATGAAAGCTTTCCTCTCCGTTCGTGTTATATTGTCAAACACGGAGATAGCTCCAATGTCAGGAAAATAATTCAGTCTAATAGCCCACGGAGACAATGAAATGATTCAATGAAAATATTCCAAATTATTTCATGTCATTACACGTTTAAGCGAAAATTCAAACGACTTTGATGTATATAGTATCCGCCTGAAGAATAAAAAGAAAAATAAAGATTTCGCTACACCTATTTGAAGAGGGTGAAATTCATTTTCTCTTCAGCCCTCGAGTGCCAAAGTATGGCATTTATCAATGGATTTCTCCAGCGCTCCCCACTGCGTCCATTCGCGTCTCCCCAAATTGTCTCTCAGCACCCCGCAAAACACCACAGCGCCAATGAAATTAACCAGACCCTGTCGAGCCCAAACAACCCCATCGCCGGAATAAACAAGAAGTTGGAGAAACGGAGTAACTAGATACTCTCCTTCTATATTGTTTATGTGAATTTAAACATTCAATAGTCAATACACTCTGTTTGATCTGGAATAAATACACCTATTGGTCACATAACCAAAGGCAGTACAACCCTGTTTCAAAGCCGGGAGAACAAGCGCACGTAGAACAACCATATACTGTAAGCTGTGTCCTTGCGTGAAGCGTTGTTAAAGTCAAAACAGCCATAAGTAGTTGTATAAGTAGTAGTAGTAGTAGTAGTTATAATAATAATAATAATAATAATAATAATAATAATAATAATAATACACAGCGATTCGAATTATTCGTATATTGTTATATACGCATTACGATCAGCTTTACAAAGTTTCAGTCATTAACTTATTAAAGCTGCATATTCGGATATAAAATAATTACACATTTACAGTAAGAGTCTGTATAAAGACCGCCGTAGTTAACATACTGTAGGTTATAAATGCTGCAGAACAACTGAAATCGGTAACAACGGAGGCTACTTGCAAAATATTTTATTTCTAAAACGTTTACTATTTACAGCACAGCATACAGAGGGAGTGAAACAGTCCGCGGCTCGGAGTGCAAAAATAAGTAAATTAAACATTCTTCGAAGGCAGCAAGAGAGACAGGAATGGGAATTATTTACTCTGTAATCCACGACTGAAAATAGTACTTCCAAGCAAAAGAAAAATAATTTTCGGTCCATAATTATTTTTACTATTAACATTTATCGAAATAATTAAAGGTATAATAATCGTAGGAAAATATTCCTAACCAGCTGGAAAACAATGAAAATGATAAGTTTACAGTTCGGCTGAAATGCAGTAATAATATTTATCGTGCTAAGGGCTCGTTAACTTTCCGCTTAAATATATAATGTCAACGATATTTGTTTACCAGCCACACTGCAACTGATTTTAAAATAGATTACGTATATTTCATACAGCATTTTATGTATGGTATTTAGTTTACCAAACTTAATCCAAAATGGTTCAATAATTGGCAGCAGCGGAGACTACACTTTCTTATAAATTAAATCGGTGTATTCTGTACAGTACATGCTGCTTATTGAAGTGGCCCGTGAGCTACCCTGTATTCGGCAGAAATGTCGATTATTTCCAAAGAGCTTATACGCGGGCAATGTCGCGCCAGGTACAGGAAAGCGGGTCTCAGCGTATGAATTGTTCGGGGCAATTAATCGGTTATGATTCCAGTTTTCCTTCCCATTATGCAACTGTTGGTGAGAGCAAAGTCATACTGTAGCTCCACTCCGTTTTCACTGGAAATCTCTGCCCGAGGCCGCCGCTATCACACACCTTCAGTGCCTGATTCCCATATTTTGATTCTCCGGCATTTCTACATCTGTAATGATCCCTGCCAATGTTGGATGAATCGAGACAGGAGGCAAAGCTGTCAGACTTTGGTTTTAAACAGACGACTTTCTTATTGTATTATTCTAACTTTTTTTTCTGCCAAATAAAGGAAGTCCGCACCGAAGTGGACGCATCCTTGACCGATTTAAGAGAGCCTTTGAAGCGGTGCCCGTTCTGTCCAGTGTTTGTTTGGAGTCCAGCGTGAACAAATGTTTGCTTACGACACACAAACTAAACAGACTAACCCCTATTAAATTTCGTGGACTACTAATTATTCCGTAATAAAGCCGTTTTCCAATATTTACATTGTGGATTACTTCTTAATCGGGAGCATGAATGCACATGGTGCCTGTAGCACTTGGCTACTTCTAAATTAACACAGCCGACCATAAACCTCCCCACAGTATCGATAGCACAAGCTCTAACTATAGTCGGCGCACACAAAACCTGTGTCCGCCTGAAGTTTTTTTTGCGATTCCCTCAAAGTCAAAGAACCTGCTGTGCTTTCAATCGTCCTATCACGCTAGGGTTTGCATTGCGCAGAAATTATTCTCGGTTCTACTGCTTCGTTCGATCGACAGGAATATCGAACTTTTCGGTAACAAAAACTTAAACGTACCTGGTATTTACAAGAGTAAGATGTATAAAACTTTGCAAGTGTTCTATATGAAGCGCCTGTCCGTGCAAACACACTACATCAGAAGTTACTACAATATAATGTACGTGTGTATACATATGTGCTTGAAGCGCGTCCCACAACGCCCAGGTAACGGGACATCTCAGTTTCTTACCTTGAGCGGAAGCCGTGCTGATGACGAACAACACTGCGAGTCCAGGTAAGATGCACATTTGCAGTACGTATCCCAGTCCTGTTCCAATGTGTCCAGTCTGCTGACTTTTCCCCATGATACGAAGGATGTAACAACTCCTCGTGGAACACAAAATCCGCTGCTTTGCGGCAGGACCGCTCAAGAACTTTCTGCTTTGTTCTTCCTGACTCGGGAAGAAAACAGGTTCGTGGGGTCCCAGGACTGGTGTCAGACCCACTTTAGTGTAAAGCGAGTGCCACCGCCCTTTAGCATAGACAATTTCCTTTTGAAGACAGCAGACAAGGTTCCGCTGTGTGTTTCTTTTAATGCGCGTTTAGTAGGACACACTGCGGGGTTTGGGGAATCAGGACTGTTCGGTGCATTTTTTTTTTCAAAGTGTGTTATCCTCCACGGCTGCTACCTCGTACTCTCGACAGAGAGCATCCTACTGGAACTCTGCCTCTCTCTTTCTACTCCAAGCGGTGAGACTGAGAGAAATTCTTGTCTTAGCCACACTTCCCAGCCAATGGAGCTCCAACGTACTCCTGCCTTCTTTACGGAGACTGTAAATAACCGGACTGGAGTTTGGAATGGGTGTTTACTCTGCCACAGAAGAAATTTTACAAACAAGCCCCTTTTAGAGAATTATGTCGCATCAGCGCACACGTACAGTTTAGCCGGTGTTTGCGCGTTGCACACCTACCGTGCAGTTAACATCAATATAACGCAAAAAGCAACCATCACCGCCTCCATGTAATTTGGTTAATTCACAGATCTTTTATTCCACTGAGTTGATTTCAATTAGGACTTCTCATAATTTTATTTGTTCAAGACTGAAAAAGGTTAGTTTTTTTCAGCCTGTTAGACCAGGGAATACTTTTAAGCCCCGAAATATACTGTATCTTGTTATTTTTCTCTGGATTGAGAGAAAATCCAGAGCAGCAGTATCTTTCTAGTCCTTTCCAGCATCTTTCTAGTGGTGTCCAAAATTATACATAGTTTTCTAAATTACACTTTGCTAGTGCGTTGTTTATATTTCACTCTTGATTAAAAATTTATGCTTTTAAATAAGTGTACTAAAATCATTGCAGAGGATGACTGACCATTAGTATTGCGGTTGGGCAGCACAGTGGTACTGTGGTTAGCATTGCTGCCTCACAACATTGGGGCCTTGGGTTCAATTTCAGACTTGAGGTCCTATCTGTATGGAGTTTGCATGTTCTCCCCATGTTCATGTAAATTTCCTCTAGGTGCTCCAGTTTCCTCCCACTGTCCAAAGACATGGTAGTGGGTTATGTGGGGTGGCTTCTGGGAAAATTGGTGTGAGTGTGCATTATTGTGTCTATGTCTGCCCTGCCTTGTGCCTGGGGAAGAGAGGTGCTAGAGTACATCTCAGGAGCTGAATGGCTGAACAAAGGGAGGAATACAACATGCTACAGAAGGGTGCAGCAGGAACCAGCAGAGCAGAGAACCACACCAAACACCCTCGCACCATGATGTGGGCCTGCGCCGGCTTCTCTGACTTGCCAAGGCTCTGAGGAGCGATGATTGAGGTTGTAAAGCTAATCCTCATGTGACCACCAGCAGCAGAGGGAAAGGACACGACAGCAGGTCTCCACCACCACCCTGCCCTGCTGCAGGGAGAACTGACCCTCCAGGCACACCTACACTGTGGGAACAGAAGCAAACACAGAGGGAGCAGCCTGCAGGGCCCACACATGTCTGTCCTGCTGTCACAAGTATAGAAAAACAACAGCAACACACATTGAAGCTCAGGCCATGATGAACACCATCATCACACAATTGTGATAACATGCAGTTAAGGCTTTAAGCCTTTACACTACCCTTGCTTCTTGCTTGAAGAAGAAGTGTGCAAAGAGAATCCCACAACACATACATTTTGCCTATCTTAACTTCTTGCTTGTGCCTTGTTTAGAGGAAAATGTGCACTAGGATAATATGTGCTGGAATATGGGTTACACCCAAATATTAAGGTTGATGCTTTGGCTCCTGGAGACTCACATACCCGATTTAATACTGAATGCTGATTTAACGATTCCTTATATATCCTGCTGAACTATGGCTCTTCGGTACTGAGACTGGACACAACTTCTCTATAGCAGTTCCTACTCACAAACCTCATTCTAGTCATGGGTCAGGCAGTAAAAAGCACATTACAAAGATACAATGAGAAAACACAACTATGTCCATAATCAAGTTACAATTCACAAAATTTGCCAAATTCAAGAACATAATACCATGAAAAACATAATGTAAATGTTAGTTGTTAAGGTGTTTTAATTATAATTTTATTCCAAAAGATAATTTGTTTATAGCCTGTAGACATGAAGTTATCCACTACAATTGACTCCTCTAATCAGCTGGGGCACACTGTACAAACGTAAAGTAGTAAAAAACCTTTTTAGAACTTAATCAGAGCAGGCTACATGAAATAGGTGGAATGGGTGAAGATATTCTCCTGATAACATTTGTCTAATTAAAACAGCTAGTCTTCATGAAAAGGTCATTTCTAAATTTCGGACTATTGTTTAATGTATCACAGCTGGTTCACACTTCTGTGCTGTCATTGCTAATACTCACTGCTTCCCTGGGACGTGTCTTCCCATCATTATGCACTGTATACTGGCTGGTTAAGCCCCTCTCATGTGGGAAGACCTCATTGATTCAGTGCACCGATAACACCAAAGGTCTCGGTGACTAAACTAAATTGGTCTGTCTTCCTTTCATAACTCCTAACCAGATTTGTAGACTTTTACATCACCTTTAATTATGCAGACTGTTAGTGCAGATCACTGTGAGGATTTCACTTACAATGGCTGTTCCCTGAATTAAAGGCCATATCACGAAAGTAAAAGCTTCATTTCTCTCTGAACTTGGATCTGGGCTCCAAACTGAACACTCCTGAAGCTATTTTGAAAGTGTATTCCAGTCATTGAAATATCTATATTATAAAACAGGACTGTTCTGCAACAACAAATAACATTTTGTAATCCAAACTGAATTAGTTGAAGATGATTTATGCGGTATAACATAAATATATTTGTTATAATATTTTTCTCTTCCTGAAATGCCCAGTGGCCAAATTAATAGCTATATATTTGTACTATATGTACAGTATGGGCTATATAATATAAACTACTGCCCTACACGTTTGAAGTTTGCATCACCTTTATATTTTTTATAATGAACATTGTGAACTGTAAATAGTTCAAGTGCATTTCTACTTTTGTTAAATTAACATTTTTTATTTTAGAAATGAATGCAATATATGTTCCCATTCTAATTGAAAAACATTCAAATACAATGATGTACAGTACAAACCATAAAATTTAATAAGTAATTTTAGGTATTTCAGTTTCTGAGGGGTTCACAAACATCTCTGCACTATATACAGTATGTACTGGGGACTCAGGCATTCCTGTCAACAGACATTGTGAGGATATTCCTTTGGTCTTATTGTTCATTGCAGTTTTTATTTAGCAAAGCCTAAAAAACATTTCTATTTATTTCTCAAATATTTATCATGCTGCACTCTCTTAAGTGCACAGCCCTGCTTGAGCTGGAAACACTCTCTTATCTTAAAATATCTTTGCATTTGAAAAAAAATACACTTAAGGGTCACACTTCACACAACAGAATGACTAGATTAAACCAGGAGTTAAATAGAATTGCACATGAAAACCTTTAGTAAAAAAGTGTCCACAGTTGCAGAGTCTCTAACAGACCTGGGCAAGAAGTTCCACAATCATGGATCTGTCCAAAAGAAGCTATTGTCACACATTACGTAGAGCCTTATATCTGGTACAATGTGAAGACACAAATCAGTATTTCTCAAATTTAAGAGATGAGTTGTACTCTTGCAGTAAGTGCTTAAAGATAATCTAGAGCTAGGTCAATCATTTGCCTCATACTGTATGTAATCAGGCGAACTCTAGAACCTTCTCTAAATTTCACAGAGAGCAGGTGCCATTTACTTAGGACAGGAGTTAAACACTGAGTCAGCATATTTCTGGTTAGCAGACAAGCCCAGAATTCTGGACACACTGGAGCCTATTTAGTAGCTCAGGAAATAGCCTAGAAAGCAATGTATTACAGTAGTCTAATCCTGATGAAATAATGTATTATGTGTCAACAATTTAGCCGGATAGGCAGAACAAGGACTTCAACACCTGGTAATGTTACACAGATGGAAAAATGATACCCTTGTGAGATTTCTAGCACGGGCTTCAAGTAACAACATAGGGTCAAAAATAACACCATGGTTTCTAAGTTTGGTCAAGGGTTTCATTTCATGACACTGAAATCACCAATTTTGCGTAGCTGTTGTTAGGAGGCAGTAAGCATGACCTCGGTCTTGTCACAAGAAAGTTCTGTTGCATCTATAACTTGATGTCAGACAGGCAACAGTAGTGTCTGATTTGGTTTGCTGTATTTACTCTGATTAAGTTAGAATCACAGTGAAATCTAAGTCCATGATAGAGAACAATCTGACCAAAAGGCTTCATATAATTTCTACAATGTAAAGTAGGTGGGAAAGAACCTGTGGAATTCCATGAGTAATTGGGATTGATGGAAATACAGCAGAGAAAGTTATCTTGAGTGGGGGATAAGAACAGGGTATAGTGCAGAGGCAGTAGGTCTCATTCTAGCTACCAACTCAGTCACATAAGTAGCATCAACAGAATAAAAATGAGAGAAACTCAAACCTGGGAAAACAGGAGAGGGAGTTGTTGATCATCATCCTAGAGTCTTCACAGAGTTTACTTCACAATATCACACAACAGCCAGGTAATGTCTATGAAAGCCTGACTGAACTATACATACCTAGTGCCTTCTCATATACAGTAGAATAAACAACAACTCCTGCTAAAAACATGTGCAATTCTGTGGTATAAAAAAGTTGTAGTTCAAATATCCTGCAACCTCATTGGACCCTGGTAAACATGGCATCTTCTAAAAATCATGCAGATGGTGGCTTGATGGTCTGTGCTAGACATTCACTTCATTCAACAATGATTCTCTGAAATTACCTCAATAATTACTGATCGAGTTGCTTTTAAGACATTACTTTAACTTTGTAGGACTTAGAATCTGCTCAATCTATGCAGGAATACTTGGTATAGAAGGTAACTAATCTGGTGCTGGCAAAGAGAGCTGTTTTTTATATTAAAGTCTGTATATTTTTCAATGAAAACTTTTCCTGGAGGTAAGAAATCATCTCTAATTTTTCTTCTTTTAGAAAAAAGGCAATGTTCAAAGAGCTATGGGAAGTTATCTTTTTAAATTAAGTCATACACAGTTTGCAAAGGTTCTTTTTAAGCAGATAGAAGCATATTTGTAATTAATAACATCAGGATCTGACAGGCTTTTTGAAGGGATGATTTGTTTTTGATAATGTGCAAATCCTCCTTTGTATTGTGGATGAGGCAGTTCGTCAGCTAGTCTCTTGTGCAGGTCTTTCCTTAGAGGCAGTGAAGGGGTCTGATCGCTCAGCATGGAACTACCCAATGTAGAAACCGTAAGCTACCCATCTGGGTGTACAGGAAATGTTCATATTCATGGTAACATCTTTGATGATAATGAATGTTTCAGGATCGAACTGAGGCTAACTCCCTACTTGGACTTTCCTATTTTATTTATCTCGTATTCCTATTCTTATTACCATAGGACACAGCTTTATCTCCCATCCAGTGCCTGATTTTCTTGCATCAAATTCCATAAGAGATGTCTCCTTTGTCTGTGACTTTGCTTAAACTAGACAAGCTGGATGGAAGCCCCATTCAGGATACAGTGTGGGACTAAGGTAAGCAGCTATTCCATTTCAATCTTGCATCTTCCATCATACAATACGCTCTGTCATAGATGCACACTCACTCTTGGAGTGTCCTGTGACTGAGCAGTTTTAAGTCTATCTGCCTAAAATTGACTTGGATAAGACTGGTGTGACCATGCCACTGAACTCTTGACTGCTCCTGCTCAATGATCAGCTATTAGGCATATTGTAGTTAGAATGTTCTCTCATTTTCAAAATGTGTCTGATTAACTCCCTTTCTCTACTTGTTATGGTTCTTTATTTGTTGTTTTTTCTGTTTCCAAAATGTGATAAAAATGTTAACTGTTCATTTTCAACAGATTTAAAGATCCTGCTTATACACAGCTACTGTAGCTACTGTACGAGGGTTAGAAGGCTAAAAATCAAATATCCTGAAGTCCAATATTTGGAGAAAAATAAAACTTTACAATCTGGTGCAAAAATTGGGTGATTATCCCGTTTACCTTGTTTTACCACCATCTTTTTGTCTATTATTATGGTATTATATAATTTACATGCATTTTTGATTATCTATACACAATCTGTGTTTGTATACATTAGAAGTAATTTTAATAAAAGCTTGTTACAAATTATGGGACTCATTTACACAACTAGAGCAATGTCAATCAGGTGTGTTGCTCAGCGCAGCATCAGAGCATCGAACCCAGAACACTACTGGTGCAGAGTTCAAAGCTGCTTATTACTACTGCCTATATTTTAGATGCTGTGATGAAGCGAGAAATAAAACACTTTTTGTGTTTCAACCACATGGATTCCCTTATAAATTTCAGGTTGTTTTTTTAGCAACGCGAAAAATTATGATGAGCCAAAACAGTAAATAAACTATCAAAGCTATGTGTCACTTTTGTAATGCAGTGATAACTGTGTTTGTGCTGATTTACAATAATACAGGCACATTCCATTACACAGGAGAAATTCTGCACAAATTATAACAAATTTCACAGTACGGCAGTAAAAAATGATCTTTCATTATAAAGTGTCCAAATATTATAAATTTTATAGCGTGACAGTAATCATAAAAGTGACTTTCCATCACCCAGTGCCCAATATTGTGTGCGCCTGGTAAAACAAAGGGAGTTACATATTTAAGAGTACATTTAAACTGCAGAAATAAAAATGAGCAAATATTATGATTAGGAATTGTGTTTCTTGTGGCACGTAAGCAATATTCTAATAAACTCTGTTTATCAACTTCCCTCTAAGCTATAAGAAATATTATACAAATGACTATCATATTATAACAACAGACTTAAACACAATCTAAAACTGGTTTCCTAGTTATTATGCTTTTATTCTTGCTAATAACCTGCAGTTCTGTCCTCTGCCGCATTTCAACAAATGCTGTGTGTTTGTTTGTATTCTTCATTCTGTTTAGCAGGTCTTGTTGTGGCTTCCACAGGGCAAAGTAAAAGTAAATGGGTGTGGGAAGACTGGAGGTCCAGTCATGTCCTTGTGGCAAGAGAAGAATGTTGGGCTCTTGTGAAGAAAACTAAAGACAGACAGGAGGTTGTGGGATTTTCTCTGTCGGAGGCTGAATAATTACTTTTTCTGGCTTTTGCATTTTTGCCGCTGTCCTTAATTGAAATGAGCCTTTCATTCAGTGGCACAGTGTGAAACCCTTGCTGATTAAGAACCCCGATTCAGAGCAAAGGTTGAGCACTATATTAAGATTTTATGATTTTATGTTTGGCTGAAGCTACAGATTAATGCTTTCCAGCTCTGTGCTCATCTTTAGTGATTTTACCCTGGCTTCAACAGACATATTTATGTGCCTATACTGCATATTAACCTTTCAAGTACATACAGTACACACCTGACTTTAAACATCGCACAATGAAATATGTTAGCTGGGACACTCTTGATGTCTCTGTCCTTCAGAGACATGTATTATTTTGGCCATGCTTCAAAAGCCTAATATGAAAGATAAGCACAAAATTATTGTTTTGTTCCTGTCTTTCCATGTATTGAACATCCATTCATTTTCTACCAGCTTTATCCAGTACAGGGTTGCGGGGGAGTCAGAGCCTATCCTTGCAAGCGTGTATTGAACAAGGATGCTTAATGTCTCAAAAATAGAGGAAACCCACCTTTGGGATTACAGATCATCAAAGAAGCCTGCAGAAGTAATTTCTAGAATACTTTATAATCAAATTGCAAAATCCGGAAGCCTTTGGAAAGTCACTCCAAATCAAAATCAACAAAAACTTGCTGTGTTGGTAAAAGAACCATAACTGGTTCAGTTTGACAGACCTATACTAAAGAGAAAAAAACACATTAAATTAAATTTATTTAAGCCCTATTCAGGTAGGGACGGGGTGCATGAAATGTAGGCTTTAATATCTGCAATGGCATTATATGACGACGAGTCAATATATTTGAAAGTCTCCCCACTGCTAATCCGTGAGCTTAATCAAATTGAAAATAGAAAACAAAACCGAAAACAATGGATTTAAAGGAAGGCTGGGGAGAGGGATAAGCAACAAAATCCCAGGACACAGGTCTGAGCAAACAGAAAGACAAATGCGTATGTGATCTGAAACCATGGAACACCATGTCACAAACAAGCAGTCCCTAATAATGAATTACTTTGATTTTTTTTAAACAGTTATTATCAAGTGTTTTTCAACCTGAATTCCTTTTGATATGATTTTGCTTCAGTATTAATAAAATGAATGACACCACACAACCAAGGACATGTATTTATAAAGTGGCGCACAGTAGATCAAGTGGTGAATTGCTTTGTTCGACTGATAGCAGTTGAGTTCAGTATGATTTTCTAAGCTGCACCACAAGGAGTCCTGAAGTGACATGGACCTTCAGTGAAAAGTAAGATGCTGGCCATCTGCGGACATAGCCAGAGGACCTAGACAGGGACAGGTCTTTGCTTTAGGGATTCAGATCTACTTCAGCCCTGTCGCTTCACCATCCCACTCTCCAGCTGCATGTTATAGCCCTGCTACTTGAGGAGAACTTTTCATTCTCCAGAGGCTTCCTGCCTTGATGTCTGGAGACCTGGAAAGCACTGGCGGGCATACTGGAGACAGTACTGCGGCTCCTGATTAGTGGGTGGTCAGAGCTGTGATTTAAACCAGGCCACGTCAAAGCCCCAGAGGAATTCCAAAATGCCCTAAACCACAACAGCACATATTGGTCACAATTTGCTATCATGTCTTCATTTTGTTGACTCTGAACAAGAGAAGGAACTTGTCTGCATTCTAGAATCTACTGCATCATTTAGCTGATGTACTAAATGAGGATGTCACTCTGGTGTTCACTAAGAAAGAAGTACTGTAGACACTATGGCTGTTGCAGCAATAGGACAAAGCTCTGGATTAAATAATATTAACATAGAAGAATCAAAACTAGAAGCACTCAAGGTTAATACACTCCCAGGTCCCAGTGATATCTTACCAATCCATAAGAAGGATGGCAACACTGAACAAAGTAATTAAAAACAATTAGAAATAATTGGAAACAATTATTAGAAATAAACCAGCGAATCATCTATGTGTAAAACATGATTCTAGAGGATAATCAACATGATTTAGGAAAGATAGGTCTTGCTTAACTAACTTATTAAAGCTCTTTGAACAAGCAACAGCAGTATTAGACACACTCGAGCCGATGAATTGGTGTATTTAGATTTTCAGAGGCGTTTGATAATGTTTCTCAAAAAAGATTAATTCTCAAATTATAGGAAGTTGCATTCAGGGAAGTGTACTGTAACTGTGTGAACTGACAACAGGTTTATAGATAACAGAGAGTACAGATAAGGGGAGAAAGCCCACGTTGGGGTGATGTCATGTAATGTGTGGAGCAGAGATCTGTACCGGGATCATGCTCTTCCTAATTTATATCAATGGTTTAGATCCTGGTAAAGTTAAACTTAAACTAATCAAATTTGAAGACACTATCAAATTACCAAAATAGGAGGATTAGTAATGGCTACAGGAGGGGCAAATGAGAAAAATAGATACAATTCAAGTAGTGCTTGAAGCAGAATTATAAAAGAATATTGCCTTGGATTTTTACTTAATAAAGTGTAAAAGTGTTTTCATCTCAAAGGTCCTCAGAGGGCTTCACATATAGGAGAGGGGCCACTTTTTCAGAGCACACCTGGCTGACACAAAGCCATTTTTCATCAGCAGCCCCACTGCAAAGCACACCAGGGGGAGAAATTGTTTCACCAGCTGAATGAAGGGGGGATTTTAAGAAGCCCAGATTATAGAAACACTGAGTTGTATATAGTCAAGGCACTGGGGTTAATCCCCTTATTCTTACGCATGGTGCCCTAGGCTCTTTAATGACCTGGTAATCAGGAAAAACCTTCTGTTGTGAAGAGCAGCACCTCCTATAGCACGGTGTCTCCAGTCACTATACTGTGGCTCTGGTTTGGAAATGCTAGTCCAGTGAGAACAGTCCAAAGTTTTCTGCATTTATACACTTGGTATGCTAACTGTCAGAGCCAGTGTACCATGCTACAGCTGCAAACTATTAATCTGAACTGTCCAGGAAAAGGAAATAAGAAGTTTGATAATAGTGTTATCCATTAATTTTCTAGTTTTCTAACCAGTGCACCCAGAGGAAACCCATATAAACACATGGGGGAAGATAACAACTCCATGCAGATAACAACCCAGGTCCAGATTTGAACCCAGAAACCCAACCCTGCAAGGCAGCTGTGCTAACCACTGCAACACTGTGTGGCCCACTATAGTTACCATAAGTTATAATTTATTTTATTTAAAAATATCTGTGTCAGCACAATCAATATTTCATGAGGTAAAGCTAAACACTTGAGGTTGCAGTCTCCTTCCTACTTCCTACAGATTTGGGGACAGAAATATAAGCAATATATATATATAAGATATCATATAAGCAATGAAATTAAAAAACCCTAGTACCCTAGTATAGACACTAGTATTCTAATTGTGGTAATAAAGGTGTCTTAAGCCTGAATGTATACTATCAATACATTTTCACTCATAACACAGAGCTTCTGTTTGTTATGGAATTAAATAAAGCAGTACTAAAGTTACTAATGGGGCATTTACTAAGATGTAGTATTGGTAAGAGTTCATAGTACATTCCTGCAATATCAGCAGGACAGAGCACCATGTTTTGAGTTCCTCCTTTTACACAGAATAAATATTAGAATTACCGGCAAGCGAGAAAAACTCTCAATGCCCCTCTGATTTTCTTTTCCTGGTTTTCTTCTGAGCAGTCAGAGCTCTTTGGATTAAGGGGCATCTTCTACATAGAAATGTACAACAGCTTTGTACAGTTTTGTTTGGTTTTCTTTTTGAGCCTGATTAGAGAGTTCCCATGATCAAAAAGACCATGAAGTGTCAGGACAAAGTGCAGAGCTCCTTTTGCCTGTATTACACAGGACTTGGAGTGGCTTCTTCGAGCTTCTGTCAGGGACAAGAATAGGCTGCTCATCGGCACGGTTTAGCCATTAATCCCTATTAAAACACGAAGTCTGGTTTTCAAATCCCAGTAACCTCTATTGAACAAAATCTATTTAAATCTTTCTGTGAAGACAAGAGAGAAGTTGTATATTAAAAAAAAAGTTTTTACAGGCAACAACAGTAACAGTAGCAGCAACAATATAATTGCTTGTCTTTAAAGAAATGACGCAGAATCAGAAATACACCCTTCAATAATATTCTAAATAAAAATATTCACTTTTTTATTGTTTGTAACGTGACATTTTTTCAGCTTTATGATTGAATTGAATCTTCTATGGAAATTTGAAGGTAACAAACAGGACCAAATACCACAAACAATGGGTGAATTTAAAGAAAAAAATTAATCAAGTTTAACTTAAAGCACTGGATGAACACATCATCATTTCCTTAAAAATAATGACAAGCTTCTTCACATTCAAATCACCATGATTTTTATGACTTTCAATAATCTGAACAATACGTCTGATTTATTGTTAATGCTATATGAATTATGCCAAGTGGTTTTTGATTAGCTTATTACTAATTCATGCAAAATTCAAAATCAAATAATCCTTAATTGTATCACTAGTTTCCATCAATGCCCAATATTGTCATAATTAAATCATGTTAAGTGCCTGCAGTAGCATTTTTATTTATATTTAAATTGCAGGCACTGGTATACATTACACCCATCATTAAGGGCTTGCACAAATACAGGCCCCAAATTAAAAACTGATTTTTATACAAATATGGTGCAAAAGTGTCTCAGTCTGCTAATACAACAGAAGCTGGAGTACATGGAATTGCAGTAGACTGGTACTATATTTGCATGAAAAGCAGAGAAATTCAATGAAAAAATTAAAACATGCTCAATTCCACGATTTCTGGGGGAGGCATATATCTGTACATCCAATCTTTATTAGCATGTTATGCATGTCAGGATGAAAAAGAATTATATTCAGATATTAGAGTGTAACAATCTCTGCCATCAATGAAATGTGCAAACATGATTTTTATTCCAGATTTCTATATACAGTAAGAACAGATAATAATGAATTCAACATACAAGTCATCTGAAGTCACCTGAATGTCAAAGATATTGTTAATATTATATTCAATCACACCACATTACATTGATATTAACAGAAACAAAATGTCTATACAGTACAATATTTGTCCAGTTTGTTATTTTACAATTTAGTCTTTTGGATTTTTTGCCATGCTGTTGAAACATTTCCTTCAAACAGTTTTCTCTATTTTTTATACTCGCTGTTGCAGTTAATTGATAGATCGCTACTTTCTTGAACAATCTGAATTGATTTTGCTGTATTTTGAATACTAGTTAAAGAACCCACAGCCTTTGTATGTTTAATTTGAGTTTGGAAGGTGAAAACTCTATTTCCAGGAAAAAAATAACATGTAAACCCTACTGAAAACTACTGAAAAAGCGGTACTTAACAGTACGAAAAGTATCGCTTGAGAATATTTTGCACTGAAATCGTTTTTAGGATTCAGGTTTTTCCCAGTTGCAGAATTCAGAAAGTTAACAAGAGCACTGTGCTTTTTGAGGTCTTTAGAAAAGGAGCCTCTTGAATTGCTGCTCTCATTAATTGAGAAAGGAGAACCATAACTATGTATCACATAGAGATTTTTCATCTTTGCATATTTTGAATTGTTGTTGTTGTCATTCAGAAATAATAAGTACCACGGAAGTTGGAGCTAATTTATTAGCTGTTATATTCCTGTCATTTTTAATTGAAAGAAAACGGTCTCACCGTAGTATTATATCTTCACGGAGGTATTTTAATAAGTGAAAGTGTTACAGATCTGTGACAAGATCAAAACATTGACCATGACAGAGAATCTCAACTTAGGTTAATTATAAAAAAATAGTGGAAAATCTGCAGTATGTGTGTGCAACTGGAGGAGACTATGAATTGCTGACCCCCTCAGTGTTTAGGCACTGTCAGGCTCACTGTCAAGGGTCATGTGATGCAGCTGTACTGTAACCTTGGCAACTGACTCAGCCCATGGACTTGCCTGTGACAGCAAAGCATCATGACACTCAAAGTCTGTGCTCTGTCTGTGCACAAGCTCCGATGTAACAGTCTGAGCCTCAGAGTTGAGTATCTTTTTTAGCTTTCAGCATATCAACCACACACAATTGTGACAAAAAATCTAAAACACATTCATCAGCTTTTACTCCAAAAATTTCAGATTAAAGACCAGCCCGGGACATAAAAAAATATGTTTTCAAGTCATACAGAATTTCTAAAAAAGTTTGTTACATGGGAAGCATAGAGTACAGTTGGTTACTTTTTATACGCAGAGTAACAAAATGTCACTCTGCCCACTCTAATGTACAATATCCCTACAACTGGCCACATTACTAAAAATCTTTTTACTTAGTGGAAGCAAAACGATTCAATTAATTTTGAAATACTGCAGGACCAAATTCCTGTTACAAACAGATCCACAGTGAAGCTGCAGTGTAGAAGTAGTGAAGAAAGTTAATACAGTCCATACTTAGCTGGTAAAGAGAATTTTCAAATTGTATGACGCATTTCTGAATAAGCCTCTATTAAATCACTTGCTATGAGCAACATTTATTCACAAATTTGTTCCCTTATTTTCCCAGTGCCATACCCACTGAGACTAACTGAACGAAGCTACCAAACACCAATTTACAGAAATCAAAAACTATGAACACTGTCCTGATCTTGAACACACATTATCAGGACAAACATTTCCACTAATGTTTAATTAAGGTAAGGCAACTTAATAAGGAACATGGAGAAAGTGACAAGATTGATATAAAAGGTTAAATGTGTTTGGAAATATGTTTTCAGGTCTACAGGAGTGATTAACAGATGGCACTATGTTAAACCTTGCAGGAGCCCTCAGAGGGTTAGGCTTCAACAAACTGTAATACCTAAACTATAGCTTCAAGCTTGATACCAGTGAGCACTGTCTGGATAGAACAAGAATTGCCTTAAGACAAAACAACCCTATTAAAGCAGTCCAGGGAAGCTTTGCTGCCCTAATGGTCAGCTCCCCAAACCAGAACACACCGAACACTGATTTGAGGGAGAGAGGGGTTTTCATAACATCTTCCTTTTACTTCACAATAGCTGTGATTTTACAGGCCCTCAGCATATGACTCTGCTTGCATACTCATCACAAGCATTACACCCCGGGGGCTCATAATAAATTAATGACAGATGATTACATTTATACTTGACTAAGTAAAATATAACACTTATAACATGACATTCATTGTATGTTTTAAGACTACCTAAACAGAGAGGTACAAGTTTAAGGAGGCAAGTTGAAGTAATTTGTGGTGATAGAAGATGATGTAAAACTTACTGAAGCCAGACAAGTTTCACCGTCTTCCCATGTTGATGATTTGCAGGAGACCAACCCTGCTTCACCTTGCCTGCAACTCCAGCTTCAGCTCCCTGTCCGAACCGAGTTCCAGCCCAACTCCATCACTGCTCCAGGCCCAGTATGGATCCTAACCGAACATAGCCCCAGCAAAACTCCAAGCCCAGTATATCTCCAAACACACCTAAGCACCAGACCCAGTACAGCTCCATAACTAATACAGATCCCAACCCAACACAGCTTCATAACCAGTAGAGATTCAGACCCAACACAGCAATAGACTAGGTGCATCTTCAAATTCAACACATCTCTATGCTGCCTACTGCTACTGTTGATGTAAAGTCAAACGCTGATGTGTTGTTGCAATAGTGGCCCTTTTTAGTACAAGAGAAGCTGCACTTGGCTGAGGTGCCAATGGTATGAAGCTGCCATCTGTGGGATTATGACTTAATGCCTCTAAGTCAGAATCTCCTTTAAAATACTGCTGTCCCATATAGGTTTTGTATTTCAACATTCTAGACAAGAACAAAGTCAGAAGAATAAAATAAACTTAATGCTGAGCATTAGATTTGAGGAAATGTTGGTAAGCATGCATTTTGCCTTCAGTTTCTAGTTCCTCAGTCTACTGTTTGTTTTCTATGATTCTCACCTCTTCTGCCATCACAATTATTTTCAGTGATTTCTATTTGGTTCACAAAAATGTGTATTTTCAAAAGACAACATCAAGCAGGGATGCATTTACTGCACCTACTTTGGCAGTTGACTTTTTCCAAAGCAAAATGCCAATTTTTCCTGTCCACACTGCCCACACAGTGTCTGGTAATCAACATTAGGAAGATTGTTTAGCAAAATATGGGTTGCAGTTAGCATGGTAAAATGCAGCTTAAATAGAACAGGAAGAACTCACAGTACATTGAGTACTACACTATACCCAATAAGCATGACATCAGATACCAGAAAAGTAGCAGTAGATAACAAGTCCTTTAAAATGTATCTATATGACAGGCTATCACACTGGAGTTTTCTTCTGAAGCTCCTTATCTTGAATGAGAAAAAACTAATAGCCGTCCTTATAGGAAACAGAACAAGACAAAAGTTCCTGTTAGAAAGAATGTGACTCCACTACTGTTATTGGAAGGGACAGAAAATCAAAAAGTGATAGATCATAAAATAATAAAAAAAACATTCAGGAAAAGTCTTTCTGTTTTGTTTCCATCTTTAGCTCTTTCTACCACTTCTTTTCCGAACAATTCCAAGTGGTCTTCAGTGACATAAAGTGCCAGATGACCCCTGGTCCAAGCCTTAATGAGCAGCCTACTGCTGCCTCTGTGCTGATCTCTGACATGTAACCTGTGTCTCTGCACAGATATGCTGTTCTCCCCATTCCCCCCACACACTGTAAGTCTCCATATCTCCTGTAATGCCTGCTCTTGTGATCTACTTCTGAGCATATGTGTCTGGTCCTGCACAAAGCCATACTACCAGATACCGCTGTGTGCATTGATGTGTTACATACAAAGAATGTGAAGACTCTTCGTTTTAACGTGTTGAGCTCTTAAAGTATCAATGCCATAACTGCAACTACTATCCTTTCGTGCAATGGTAGCGGAGCTTAATAAAATTAATTGTGTTTGTCACCTGCGTTGTCATGGATACAGCTACTGGGTCAATGTAGTCATGGACTGCTGGGGGTGGACAAGATAAGATCTTCGCCACGATTCGCAATTTAGTTGACCAGCGTTAACAACTTCACCATGACAAGTGTGTCGGCACAAGGCAGTGGCATGAAAAGACACAGCATTGGGGATGAAAAGTGGGGGCGGCCTGTAAGCAGGAGTGCTGTACTAATGGGCCTTCAGTCGCGGTCCCAGTCCCAGTGCACAGTCGCCAACAAAAAGAGACTCTCAGGGAAATAAGAACACATCTGCCTGTTTGCAAGTGGGAACAGTATAGCAGAATCCTGTAAAAACGTGATGTGAATGTGCACAGGTAGTGTTTGAGTTTTTCAGATATACATTTTGAGAATTAGTGTGCAGCAACAACATTCATTTTAATGAAAATGGAAATTGACTCAGTTTTTCTGACAGATCATGGAATTTCAGGGTCGCATCAGCCATGCCAGCTCTTGTCACTTTTTTGGAGTTTCACTAGAAAAAGCTGCTCTGGGGAGCCGTGTTTGTGACAGGGCAGGCAGGGCGAGATCTTCCCCTTAGTCACAGCAAAAACAACTGTTTTGCATTTCAAAATCATCAAAAGAAGTCATGTGGGTTTGAGGGAAAAAAATGAAACATGACAGCGTGTGCTATATTTTCATTGGTGACATTGTCACTTGAGTGAGGAAAAGAGAAATAAATGTATTTTCACATCTGCGTGATTTTTCACCCCTTGCCCTAAAAAGCTAATTTATTTCAATTTTGAGATTGCAAAGAATAGCAGCTGAAGGCAAGATCAGTTGGCATGTACTGTATGTGGTGCAAAATTGTAAATAATGTCCCAGCTTTTTCTTTCTGTGCCTGCTGTTCCATTCTGCTCAGTCCGTGTGTGTGCTCTCCACTCAACCATTCAAAGTCTTACGGCCTGAATTGCCAGAGTCAATTCAAACTCGCTGCAGACAGAGACTGGTGCTGGCTGGATCCAAAGAAGGATAAAAAATGATGATCGATAAGGGCATCTTCGACTTGCTGCACAACAGTGACCCCTGTGGGTGGCCCAGCACCAGTGAACTTGCAGGGAGGGTGATGCCACTGCTCCAATCGACTCGGACTCTACTGTAGGCACAGAGGTGCAGGCGGTGTGGTGGCTGAAGGGGGTCACCTTTCCCCTGGTGCTGCTGTGAGGTTTGATTAAACACCATGGAGCCCAAACAGGGGGGGGAAGAAAACTAAAATAAATATCAAATCCATTTCTACTTCCACTTCAGAGAAATGCACAAACCTCAGACTTAAAAAAACAAGATTTTATATGAATACCTCAATGATGATATTTTGTCCATCTCTGCATATTATTTAAATAACAGGTGGAATCTAATACTGTTTTAATATGTTGATGATTTACAGAATCCTGCTATTAAACTATATAGTAAAGGCACAAATATTATGATTTCTCCATGTTTTCTTTAAATATACAGAATGACCTACATTTTTTTGTATCCATGTGTTAATTGACAAAGCTGTGTTTTTATTCTCAACATAGTGGAACTCCCCTAGTGAAAATAATGCTGAGTCAAGTAGAGAGAGCATTGTAATTAGGCATATTTTTAAAGGCTTGAATTGGCTAAATTCTTTTCAGCATTTAGCTACCTAATTTGGAATTTTCAAGTGTCTTTGAAACACATTTGGCATGTTTCAGCTCACACTCATGACCCTTGTACTCACACAGGCATTGTGGGTTCCAACATGTCCACTCATTCCCACAAGACATTCATGCTGTAAGCTCTGTGGCTCTGTTCAGGCGGTTCTGCTCCTGGAGGAGAGGAGTGTCCCTCACTCTAAGTCTGCAGGCAGGAAATCACAGGGGTGCTCTGGACAACTAATCCCAACCTATCTTCTATCTGTGTGCTGCTGTCTGGGGAGGACCAGTCACAGTCAACTAGTGACACGACCCAGACCCGAACAGCGCACCAAGCAAACCTACAGTACTTTTAAGATAAGAATTGAGTCAGGCTGCCAGAGCCTGTGAAGATGTGACTTTGACAGTGAGTAACTGGGGTACCTGCATCTCAAGACTGCCGAGGGGTTAAAGACCTTGCCGAACCAAGACAGCAGATCTTCCTCGGAGTGCTATTTTAGAACTCACTTTCACACTTCCTGAAAGCAGTTCCTGTCTGTGACAATATAGCTACAAAACATTTCGGCTATGCAGCTTGTCCCATAGGGACTCCCAGCTTATGCTTCACACAATGAACAGCCAGCTCTTGTCAAAGGACTCTCCTCACGGCACAAACGCTGCCTGTGCCACTCTCCAGGAAACTCACCCTGAACAAAATATCAAATGGGAAAGTATTTCAGCTGGGTCAGCCCAGCAATTACCATATTGCACAAACGCACACTACTTGGCATGTTCTGCATGCAGTATAATGTTGAAGGGGATAAAAACAGAGCAGTTAATCGGTTTCTATTTTTCATCTCAATTAAATAACTGTTAGTGACAAAATTTCTCCGCATCCTGTATCCTAAAATGACAAAGGGAAAAGTCTTTAAGAAGTGTCATATTTACATATGTGATCCTGTATTTATCCTTTGTCAAAGCAAGATTGTTTTATTCCTGGCCCAGTTGTTTACATTTCATGTGAATGATGTGGCTCCCAAAACATTGTTCATAACGAAGGCTGGAATAGCAATCACCAAATGCTGGGAAGTTGCAAGGGTCCCTGTTTTTCCCAGTGCTGAGAAAGCCCTGGCCAGCTACTCAACGCAGCCCCTAACATGAGCTTTCTAAAACGATTTTGGGAGAACACGACCAGAGCATTGGCAGACGTGTTGCTAAGAGGTTCGTGTCTGTGAGAACAGCTGTGCAGACTTCTGCAGAGCACCAGTTTATTTCCTCCATCACCACTTCACTAACAGAGCTTGCAGACATGGAGTACAGTGTTCCGTTCTATCCAAAACTGGGAAAAGGTTTCTTCTCGCATTTCGGGGCTTTTTTGTTTCTGAAAACTGAGACTGCATCCCGGATCAAAATGATTTTTTCCATGATTGATTCTGATATGTTTTGTCCTTATACATCGATATTCCAGGCTAAGAAAACTCCCAACAACTTCACCTGCTGTTACAAAGATTTTTACTGCTTCTACTCCTCTGCATTGTACACACTGTACAGGTTCATCCTGTCCTGAAGTAAGCAACTGCAAACTCCTTCGATGACAAACATACTATAGCAAACTCACAAACTCTTGAATCATCATTGTTCTACTGCACTTTGTTAAGCATATTTTGACGATTAGCTGTGGGATTTAGAATTTTAAGAAGATAATATTTCTTAGGCATTGCCTGCTTTGGTGGTGGTGCTGAAACCAGTATGTTGTTCTACTCCTCCTAATCTAACGGGGAATCCAAACAATGGAAAGGCAGTTAAATCCTTTACAAACCCAGATACAACCAACTTAGAACAAACAGAGGTGGCGTGGGAGCGTGAGCTTGGAGAAAGGAAGACATGCTTGCGAAGTAATCAGATTAGGCAGCTGTAATGGAGTTTGTGTTTCTCATCCATCAGCCCACTTAGGCTTGGAAAGACAAAGCCTTAACACTTGTCAGGTTCTCCGTAGGGGGCACTATTTATTTCTGCTGTGTTTCTGGAGCCGGATTCAGAGCACATGATGGGTGCTTTACCATAAGATTTCAGATCTTCGCTCCTCAATTGATGGGCTTTACCTTTTACAAACATTTCATGATTGGACAAGTGGGGAATTACAGGGAGGTGAATACAGAAGAATATATGTTGCAATCCAGGTGCTCACAGGTATATTACAAACAAAATTTGCTTCCTACAATAGCACTGTTGGCTGTTTTGACAGTAGGGTCTTCTCACAACAACCCCCCTCCCCCCACAAGAGAAACTCAATAGTCACTTGTCGTTGTGCAGGCCTGCCAGCTTTAGGACAGTAGTGCATGAAATTGAAAAGTGGCAGAAACACTTAGAACTGCAAAAACGTCTTAAATGGAGCTTAATTTTCATATCAATGACTCCTGCACTTGGAATCATGTTCTGGAACTTAGCCCAGCAATATACTGTATATATGAAAGGGTTACTTTTTTAAAAAATCCTATAAAAAAGAGAAGAATAAAGCAATAGGAAACTCACATTTTATTATAATTAAAATGTCTTACATTTATATAATGATTTGCGTGCAAAGGATCCTGAAGCTATTTATATAAAGCCAAGGACCAAATATCAGCCTCACATGGTCGACGTACAGCAGCCATTCTGCACCAGCAGAATCACTACACAGAAGCCCAGGATAATACATGTTACCAGGAGAGGTAATATTGTACCTGCTGATTTAAGGGGCAGATTTAGGGAAGCCACATCATGTACAGCATTACTATAAAAAGAAGAAAAGCCTACAAACCTACTACTTGCTTGTTTTGCTCACATACAGTAATACTACTTAGTTGTTCATTAAGCTTCTCAAAGCACATGACTAAGCATTGGTACTTTTAATTTTGTAAGTCAGCAGTGAAAAAATGTATAATATAATCTCCAACTTCAACTATTAAGCCATGCATTGTTAGTAAAAATAAGTTTAGGGATGGCCATTTGAGAAAGGAGCCAGGAAACACTTCTGTACACAGAGGACTGTAGGAGTCCGGAACCAACTCCCATGTGATGTGATTGAAGCTGACTGAGTGGGATCCTTTAAATAATAATAGAAGCCTTCAGCAACTAGAACACCTGCAACCAAATGAGCAGGACAGGACGAATTGCCTCCTCTTGTTTATCCAGTTAATAACACAGAACATTTTTATGTTTCTGTGTTCTCAGAATGTTGAAATCCTCAAATGGATATCCATATTCAGAAAAGATGAATGCTGTGGACTGGACTGTGTGCAGGTAAGGTGGATAGAGCCAGAGGAGTCTATGTTACTGGGACACTCTTGTCCCATCTCCCCTGCTTTTACAGGCCGTACTGTTTTGCACCAACGGAGGCACCATTTACAGCGATTCCAGCTGAGCTCCTTGACTTTTAATATTTTGTTTTGCTTATTGGAAGTGCTGGAGTGTCACGGCACACCTTTGCACAGCCCCTTTTATACAGAGTGCTTTTCAGTTAAAAAAAAAACTGCTTTCATTTTTACTCAGCCACTTTGTCCTTTTAGGTTTTATTGCACTTTCTCAGCTGATGTAATGTTCTCACCATTTTATTTGCTCTCATTAAATGCCTCTGCTCAAGACTGGCCTCTAGGTGCTGGCTGCATAGGCTTCACTACCCTTTCAGGAAAGTGACTGAGCCCAGAATGGTCTGCTCTCAGAGTCAAAGCTTTGGAAAAACAGCTCTTGCCTATTTTATTTTTTACTGTTCTGATTTGATTTTATTAGAAATAAAAGGTGAAAGCTTGGCTAATTAATGCATGAGCCAAGACATGAGGAATGGTCACCAATGGGCATCAGGGCAGAGCAGTACTTGCTGTAATTGAGCTCTGCTCTTCTGGTATAATATCTCTTTGTACCCTGATAAAATGTCCCTGTTAAAAGCCTGTACTTCTGAATAGGAGACATCTGACTTTACTTTACAAGAAGTAAATTACTGTCACTGTTTGAAAATTAAAAGCAAAATGTTAATAAGTTATGACGACATCTGTAATGCCACTTATGGGCTAGTATGATCTAGGAACACGTAATAGGTTTATTCCATGCTGAGAAAAAGAAGAAAGAAAACACAACATTTCAGCTGTGGAGCCTTCTTCAGGTGTGAGAAAGACAGGGCAGTAAGCAAAAGTAATGTAGCGGGAGAACAAAAGCTGGGAGAGAGGAAGAGCGAGGGGCGGGAGTAGGGGACAGAAAGAGAGGCCAATCAAGAGGTGTGAAGAAGAAGGCTCCATAGCCAAAATGTTGTGTTTTCTTTCTTCTTTTTTTCAGCATGGAATAAACCTATTACTTGTTCCTTTGCAGCCTACGCATGCTGACGCAGCTCCCCACCTGAACTAGATATGATCTAGTCACTTGCAGCTGATGAATGAGGAAGAACATTTTCTGTATTATGTTGCTTTTGTTCATCAAGATTAATTCAAAAACCAGAGGGAAAAAAATAGAAGCAAAATTTAAACATCCGAAGGAAATTAAAATATACAATTTCACTTATTTGCTGGTTTCAATTATTGTCCCTCAGCTGTTAACTGTTGACTTTATATTGAAATTATATTGATTTATATTTGAAAATTATATGTTACAGTTAAGATTACAGTATGCTAAAAGTTGAGAAAATAGGAACATAAGAAAGGGTACATAGGAGCAGAGGTTAGCCCATCTAGCTCAATTTGGTTGCTGATAGTAAAGTGATCTGTAGATCTCATCCTGTTAGCAGACATGCTAATCAATCTTCTTCTCAACACACAACAGTGGTCTTCTTAGCATGAAATGCTGAACATGGGTGCAATGCTATTTTTCCAAAAATGTGTAATGTGCAGGTCTTTGAAGATGAGAAAATAATAAGTTCATAAAATATGCTTGAACAGTTGCTTTATTCTGCAACACTGACAGAAGTGCTTTCTGGGTTTTTTGGGTTCGAGCACAAGAAGTTGCTTTGAACTTGAACGTGGATGTAAAAGTGACACACAAGAGTCAGGGAGTAGCATTGGATAACAAGACTAACCCTGTTCAGTCTGATTGATCTCCAGATGTCTGAAGCAAGCAGATAAGTGTGAGGTGACTCCTCAGCTCTAAACGAACAGTTTTAACTGCAGCAGCTTCTGAACCTGCATTGCGCTCCTCTGACAAGCCCTCTGTCTCGGTCTCTCAGCAGAGCAGGTGACTTTCAGAAAACTTACGGCAGGCTGGAAGAGCCGTGCACCTCTCACAGATGTCACTGTAACCATGCAGGCGTGTAGCAGCAACTGGGTTCCAGTTGAGAGACCGGTATGCCTAATTAGTGTGAGATTGATCCCCTCAAAAAAAGAAAAGTCTGCTTCTCAATCCAGCCAGAGAAGAACTTCTAGACCCTTGCATGTGTGTCTGCAGATGTCTGGAGAGGATATAGGTGCTTTGCTCAGGCACCCTTCATACTGTCTGCTAATGGCTCAACCCCTTGAAGCCAGATAGGTGGCAGACTGTCTCCCAACATATCTGGGAGAATGTTCAATTAACATTTTGGTAGAAGACAACAATAGCACCTTGAAATACCAGTGCAGAGCTCCCTTGGTGTAACAGTGCTCTGTCATATATGCTACAGGACTTTAACACTAGTCTACCTTGAGAGCCTTACTTTTCTGTGTCAGTGTTCCTCACTGATACAGAAAAGTAAGGTTTCTACCCAACCTTCAGGGTTGGGTAGAAACAATATTTTGTATTCTTTAAGGCTGCTTCTAATGAGAACGATTTCAAGATCTAGACTTTATAATGGCATTTCTGAAGAATGCGTCAGTGTCTGAAGACTGCTCTTGGCCACTATAATGTGTAAATAAATGAAAGTGACAATCTGGCCAACAATCTTCAAATACTCAGCTGTTAAGACCACAAAGGTGGACAGACTATCAGGTTAACCTGTGGCTACCAATACAATCCTACCTAATTCTTTGCACACAAATGCCAAGAGCCAGCCTTCTGCATCAATTTGCACAGAGAATTTCCATATCAAGATATTACAAAACACATCTGCACCTGGCAGTGCAGTGCAGCATTCATGATATAAAATATCTTGCAGGTAACAACAAATCCCCTTAGTGAAGTATCAGCAATGCCGGGCTCAACATAGTTGTGTTTGACTCTGCTGTGCAGTGGAGCAAGGAGACATGATAAGAAATCTGGCTCACAGACTGGGTTCTCCTGCTTTTAAACTAAAACAGATCCTGGGCGTCTTAGAATTGAACAGGAAAATACAGAGCTTGAGAACAACACACTCAGGCCCATTGGAATATAAGAAATCTAGCAAGCTAAACACATCCTGAAAACTATATTGAAATATCTGAGTATAACTGGACTTGCCAGAAAATTACAATATTCTTTCCAGACAAATATCAGTGTCTTTGCTTCTTATTCTTCCTTGTTTTACTAAATTTCCTATTACACCTCTTTGGTCTTCATGGTGAACAGCACAGAGTGTTAGCACTGTGAATTAATCAACTTTATATTTTAAATAAATAATTGAGTGTCTCTGTGTAAACAAGGAAACATTTTCTTGAAATATAATATTCTTATTTACCTTATCTCTCTACCTAAGCATACAGCAAGTGGGGGCCAACCAGATATTCAGACACCTGGCGTGTATGAGAGTACATGAATCCCCTTGGAGCTCTAGCTGCACAAATAATCCCAGGGTGGTCACTGATATACAGTAGGTGGTTTGTGTTATCTAGTTGGAGGAATCCCCAGTGCTTTTCAATGCTGTAATAGAATCCAGTGGAGGCTTATCCCATTGAGGGTGTGTAGGCTTATCAGATTAACCTCAGTGCTTGCTTCTCATTGTCTGTGTAAAGCTCAGACCATGCTGGCTTCACTGCTGTGGAAGGCAAAATAAATTAAAGCCTCCTTCTTGAAGAACAAGGAGAGTAAAAACCTAGGAACATAATTGGATTCTGTTGCGTGGTTTGAGTCTGCCAAGGCAAAAGATATGCACAATCTACACAAAGCCAAGAATACACTTGTCCACTTAAAGCAGGCAAATTGTGCCCCTGTGCAAGGTGACTGAAAATGTGCCTCTTAAGCACTAAGCAAAAAACGATGGATTTAAGCACTGGAAAATTAATTTACTGAGATACAGATGAGCAGTGCTGTGCATAAATAAATGACTAACTACTATTTTTTTGTCAATTTTTAATAAAATGGATAATAAAAGTGTTGCATTTCCATTATTATTTTATTAATGACACAAAGTGTAATTAGAATACAGTATTCAGAGATGTAATGGAGCGTCCCTGGGTGTATTCATGCAGTCATGCAGGCCAGAGAGGTGTAAATTAAAAGCTTGCATATGCTTTTTCATATCACTGCTAATAGAGTACCAATATTAAATTCTATATTCTCCCTAATTCATTCAAATTAGCAAAGAAATTGTATCATCTCTGAAGATCTCTTTCAGGAGATTGTATCATCTGTGCCGAAGGTCTTGATTGGCTTAATGAAGAGGTATGTATAGTGTGTGACCTCCGCTCCCATTGAGTCATTCATCTTGCTGACAGGCTCTTGAAAGAGAGCTTCAGAGGACCCACAGGCAACACCCTGTAACATCTCTATTACTTCTGTAGACACAGCCCTATTGAAGCAAGAGAAAACCTGCATTTGAGGAGATTGAGGTGCTGGGAGAGACAGTAGGCCTCTACACCCCAGCAGTGCCACCCCACAGGGGACAGCCAGCTGTAGTCAGCTGTTGTTAGGACTAGATCTCAGTGCCAGCCAAGAAAGCTGGGCAAGTGCGGTTCTATGGCGAAGGAATGAACAACTGTGGGTCCTAGAGTCCTCTCTCCAATCAATTACAAGTATTTATTTTATCAGTTCTGATTAGGGTCTTGCAAAACTTGGATGAAAACTTTCTCTGATGACACAAACTGCTAACCTGGTGATCAGACGCCAGTCAAGGCACTTAACTTCAAACTAATTTGACACATAATTAAGAAATCAACACTGCAGCTATGGGCTAATTGTGACACTTCAGCTGACAATCAGGGATCACTATAATCAATTAGTGATTAGATGCATTAAAAGATACTTCTTTACATTAACTTCTGACATTTATAGAGCCTTTTGTATTTGAAGTAGTTCAATTAGGTAGCTGCGTCAGCATGCGCAGGCTCCAAAGGAACAAGTAAAGGTTTATTCCATGCTGAAAAGAAAAGAAAGGAAACACAATGTTTCAGCTGTGGAGCCTTCTTCAGGTGTGATTTGATACAGCCTTCTTTTGTATTTGATACAGGTGTAACATTGGAGATTCTTAAATAACTAATAAATATATATCAACAATTACATATCAGTTGCTCTGTTCAGACTGTAAATACACAAAACTGATCACTTTGAGCCGAAGTTCAGCAAGATGCATGATTTTTTCAACAGCCATTATGGTGGACTTATGTTTTAAATTGACTTAATCCCCTGTAATCCCCTGGAAAGTGTTGAGCTCTCCCATGGGTGAGAATCGCTTAGTGCAGTGGAGACACTGTTTGGATGAGAGCTGGGAAGTGATTGTGAGACTGTAACTGAATCCCAGCAGGGGAAGAACTGAGCATGACACAGCAACAAAAAGACACATCGGTTCATCCGGTTCCATCAGGAAAATCGTTCCTTACTTTGAATACCGTGACTTGGCTGTTTGAGAATATTCATTACAGACTACAGAATATTGTGATTTGGCTGTTTGAGAATGCTCATTATTGCTAGGAAGTAATCTGCTAGGAAGCAAATAAGCAGACACCGTGTGGCTTGCATAGCCTAATACAGTATGTCTAATATATCTTAGAATAGTGAGATAGACCCTAAACAAATAGCAATTCAAGCAGAAACAAGAGCAGAGAACACACCTCAGGAAATAGGTTCAAAAGAATAAAGGAGATAAACAGTGAAAGAAATACATGGCTCATACAAACTACTTCTTATTGTTTTCCCAGTATGAATTTAATGACAAAGCCACACTCTCTGCTGAAATGTGTCGAAATACATTTTTCCTTAAGGTGCATGTTGTAGGGCTGTTGGGATTCTGAAACATCATGGTGAAACAACATTCAGAAGGACAAGAGACAGGCTCAGTGATCCAGAAGAGCCCTTGTTCCATGTTTAAAGACATCTCAATCGAAAATCCTCCCTGAAAATATTTGTACTTCACAATCAAAAGTTGAAAGAAAGGATAAATTAAGCACCACTTAGCATGTAGAGATAGTAGCAATGCATTACGAGGACAGAGTGATTTGTACAGGAGCCCAGGAGCAGGAGCTTTTTCTATGAAAAAATGCAATTAAAGCTGAGGCCCCACAATAAAACCTCTAAAGCATTCTATCGTAGCGGCACATTTAAGCACCCTTTCTGATATCTGCATTAAAAATGATTTGCAGCGCCATATGCACTGATGTATCAAAATTGCATTTGGGCTTATAAAGATGCCAAGTACATACGGCAGATATACTAGCATGGAGTAAACTGGGGTTATTTCCATGCACTTTTAACATCTCATTTGAGGACGGTGAGCCAGATTTACTGAGTTTTTTGCACTGTAAAGGCTGAACCACTTCTCAAAGTGGCATAAAGAAATGTTAATGGGCTCCTTTGTCAGGTTATTTCTTAGTCTTCCATATTAGCATCATTTATCCTGAAAGACTAAAAATGAAAGTCACAAAACTGCGAATGAACTGTTCAGGGATGTGCCCGCTTTGGGGGAAAAAAAAGTGTGAAACAGTTTTTGCTTTAACTTGCAATTTTAGAATCAAATGAAAAATAAGATCCAACTTTTTACAGTGAGAACTGTTGTGTCACCTGTAGCATTGGATAAGAGCCAATTAATACATACATTAAATACTAAACTGGAGGAAAAAAGCTGAATATTTGATCACAGTGCATAAAAATGAAATAAAAACAAGTCAGACAATATTGCTGTCATTAGCTCCAAATGAGTTGTTGCAAAGCAACTGTATTCAATTTTAGCATTCATAAAATGTAAAGAAATTATATAAAAATTAAGTGCTTCACTTTATCAGTTCAATCATCTAAAGCTGGTTTGCATATGAAATAGAATATTGCTCACCCACAAACTGCAGCATTGTTATTATTAGGCAGTTTGATGTGCATGCCCAATTCCCTGTTCCATGCAAAAAGCGAGGAAAAAAGCTCTGGAATTGGACTGGATTGAAATTAAATGACGACTCACAAAGGCAAAACTAACCAACCTGCCACCTACCATTCCTGCACAAATTAGAAAAAAAATATTACAATACCATAAATTATATTTAAAGAAGAATACAGCAAGAAACTTTACCTGTAAGATTAAAAGTGTTCAATTACATTGCTGCCACACACAGCTTTGGCATACACAATGCTCTTAATGTAGAACTCTTTATGCAAGAAAGAAAATGTCTTTGTCTTCGGCTGTTTTTCTTCCTCAGTGAGTCTGGAACCTTGCATGCAATGTTAATGTGCTGTCCCAGAAAACATCCTAGTATTTTTATTCAAACCATTTGTGTTGTGGTGGCATGGGAAATCTGAGAAGACATACTGTAGAAGCTACGCAGCCACATAGTGACAATGGGACTGGCAAGAGTCAAGAGCTCACAAAGTACTGTAAAAGCTAATCCACCCAGAATAAAAGTTAAGTAAGTTCTACTTTGTGATTGATTTCCAGAAATATTATATATTTATACATCCAGTACATGTATAAATAAACACTTTGAAGATAGAATAAAATCAGGGAGAATCGGATGACACGCTTGTTTGATGCTCTCAGAAGCTGTTCAAGAGAGTTATGTTTCTTTCATTTTTTTCAGCAAGCAGCAGAGAGGAACAGAGGATGTTTTAGCTCCTGGTGACACCCTTCAGATATTTAGTGTTCTTGGTTATAATGTGATTTCAGGGGCATTTTAAGCTCCAGTTTCTCTTGTGTGAGTCTCTGGACACACTGTAGCCCTGGACACTGAAAGCAACAAAAGGGTTTGTGTTCACACTCTTAAAGAGAGCACTGTTCTCCTGGAAATCACGTTTATTACTCTTTTAATTGGGAAATACTGCAGTGGTTTGGTCCCTTGATGCGCTTAAATTTTGTGACTTACTTCACTTGCCTTCTCAGCAGTCCCTAACACATCCACACTGCAGAAACATGTTGGATCTGTAAATATTAATATCATGTGGCTTGGGCTGTGGATTACCGTTACACAACCTGTCCAATAAGGTGCCAGGCGGAAAAAATTACTCATTGCAAGCCACATAAGCCACAAACCAAGTGCAAATTAATATCACGTAAAAGAATAAATATTAGTACACCTTATGATATTTTCTCATTAAAATACCGTTAATTTTTTTTCTTGATTTTTTTCCTAATGAGACAATAAAGACTCCAATGGTTAGATCTGGCAATAAGTATACTGCACCAGTGGAAAGACTACATCTGACAGTAAGGGTACGTGCTGCCTGGCCTTACAGATAAGGATGTCTGCAGGATATCTTCATTTAGGCATAACAAGATATCCAGCACTCATAATGTACAAAATACATTGTATACAGTATGTACAGGTACCAGTATATCATTATTTCTTCAGTTCTTCAAAGCTTGTTATTCATATTTGAAATGATGATTGTTAAAAAGTCCTACCATAGTGCCTTTATTGTCTCAGATTTATCTCCAAGATATTGTGTCAGAGTGATCTCTTAGACTCAAGCCCTGCACCCTTCCGATAAAAATGTCCTGGTTGCGTGTTGTGACTGTGTATATATGCCAGACTTTTATATGCCAGTTTCTTTTCTGGGAATGAGCCCCAGCAATATGCTTTCAGCCTGGCTGCTTCTGTGAAGTGATCTAATAATGCAAATATTGCACAGCAACAGCCGTTTGTATTGAAAAAAAAAAAAGATCTCAACAGACTATCAAGGACTACATTGAGAAAAAAATACAATAAACGTCTTCATTTCTTTCTGTTGTTTATAGTTTCACAGCTGCCTAGAAGATAATACTTTACCCTTCAGCTGAGCTTTATTTATGCTTAGCACTCTCTGAAGGCCATCCCATCAGAGACAGTTCCCCTTGCTTCCATGAGCCCAGAAAGACATGAATGCACTCTAAATTCAGAACCACGCGACATGCCGAGACTCGAGTTAACAGACTCCCAAGTGTTGAAAGACTAGCTGTTTATTTTGGACCCACATAGAGCACTGGCAAAAGCAGGAACTGTAATTTTTTATAGACTCTGCCCTCTGTTTTGTGAGTGGTAGAAATCCACTCCTTCACATTGTGTGGATGGATTACTGTTATCCATGGCTAGTACAGGACCTCTGTGAGTCATTAACAGCTCTCACAAAGTACTTCTGCCTGTCTCAGAGATGTACTGAATGTGACCTGATGTATTGTCCAGAATGTATTAACACCATTGAAAGTGTTGGGGTTGGATAGTGAAGAAACATTCTTTTGAATCTGGGATGTTATTTGATTATGTGAATGAGACTGAACACCATACTGAGTCAGAGGTACCACTCCGGTCATTGAGGGTAGAATGGCTGCCATTTAACCAGGACGTGAGAAAGGGGACACAGGTCACTTGCAGTGAGACGTGTGAAAGGACACCTCTCTGTGTGTTTTGAACATTTCATATAGTGACATTGGGCCAGATACATTTAAAAAGATGTACAGATGTAAAATTAAACCATTTTATCTCAAAAACAAAGACTATATCCACCACAGGCCCCTTAACAGGACAGCCCAGAAACAGAGACAAATTACCTGACTTACATCAGTATAAAAATATGACCTTTGTTCTGAAAATACAGTTACACATGGAATTGTAGCCTGTAGGTCAATACAGATGAGCTACAGATGCTGGTAAAGGTGAAAGTGATTTGTTCAGCACAATATCTGTTTCAAAAGCAAACCAGCTGTAGTTAATGAATTAGGTTTGGAGGCAGAGATGAGAACAATACCATTATTCTGACACTCAAAGGCCAGCTATTTACCAATAAAAGGGTAGCAGACAGAATATATGACTACATCTTTTGTGTCTTCATTTACTGCCGGAATGATTCCGGGCATGAAAGGCAATGCATTGCATTGTTTTAGTTCCCCTGTCTCATTCAAACATGCTTGGCCAGGGATGTTACTGTAAATAAATCATTCAGTGTGTTCCTTTCCCAGCGTGATTAATATATTTTTCATAACTCCGTCAACCCTTCTACGTAAAAAGAACTTCTTTGGACAAAAAGATATTTAAAAGAACATAAAGGATGAAGGTTAATTAGATCTTGTGTCTGTGAAGCCTGTGGCCAGTAGAAGCCATGGAAAAGAATAGTCCAGAAACAGAGACAAATGATCTGACTTGCACTATTATAAAAAACCTTACAAGCCACCCAGTGAAAAAGCAAGGAAAACAATGTGTAAGGAATATGTATGAGTTAATCACAGAGCAACACATTATTATTCTAATAAATCATAACCAAGCACTAAGTCCAATGAAGGTAAGATTTTTGAGCTCGGTTTGGATACAAATCTTGATAGCTAGTTGCAAATAAATCAACTTTGTCATACTGTGGAATGGAATGACTCCATGAGAGCTATGGCTCTGTAACATCTTGTCTACTGCCTTTCATGATAACCAAATAAAAGAAACTCACATTGCACTGTCTGCTGTTCTTCAGACCTGTGTTCAGCTACAACCTGTTTCTGGACAAGTATGAAAGTGACTCCCAATAAACTGATTGCGTTTCCCAGAAATGTGAAGAAAATTAACAGCCATTGCACCCTGAAAGTAAGTCAGAGATAGAGACTATGATAAATAATATTAATAATAGTGTAGATGTCACCTGGGTGACATGCAGTAGCCATTATGTGGTAGAAGCCACACTACACGGCAAAAAAGGAGTAGGTGAGAAATTACTTTGTATTGAATTTAGGGAGACCTTTGGGGAGGCCAGACTACAAGCTCAGAGTTATGAACTGTCCATGGGATTTGAAGTCCAGCTACTTGTCCCCCAGCACCTCTCATAGCAGGAATCTGGTTTCCCTTACAGGAGTGCTTCCTACACCTCTTCAGCTCACTGTACACTTCTAACCCTCTAGACATTTTCTTGCTGCACACCACATGATATACGGTGTCATTATTCACAATACCTAAAACTACAGGAAAAGGTATTTCAAACTGAAACCTGGACAACAATTTAATGAGAAATATTTGTCTTCATGCACTAGGGTTTTTGACTACAATTTCAAAGTTAGAAATTAGCTTGTTTCTATTAACATAAGTGTGCAGAACACATTTTTCAAACATGATTAAGGTTTCTGCAGCTTACCTGAAACCTTTCTTCTACACATGAGTGTGCCAGTTGAGACATTTTAGGAACTCCCATCCCTGAACTGATCAGGCCCAACCTTACTGAAAGCTGGCAAGATCAGGCTAGAAAGTGGAAATGCTGCTACTAAGTGGTTACAGTGAAGAAAGGGGCACCTGAGTCACTGTTCCCAGAGGCAGATCATGAGAACAGGTAAGAACGGAGCCCCAGATCCTGGCGGTCTCAGTATCACTCAGTGACTGAGCTGGGATGAAGTCTCCAGAGGACTGCATTTACACATTTATGAGCTGGTAATTGGAAAGAACTGACAGGGATTTGTCTTTGTCCTGAATGTTCGTTATGAGCTCCAACAATAACAAATAATATCAGCATCCTCAGCTTTTGCCATGGGAGTACATCTCATAAATGTTCTCCAACTACACACAACCTTTTATTTCTCATCTAGAGATTTTTAATTAAAAAGAAACAATTTACAAACAGCTTCCATGCAGCGATCAGACTAGTATCATCTTTTGTGCAGCTCTAATTTAGGATTTATTAATAAACAACCAATTACAGCTAAATTACAGTACAATATTGAATCTGAATATTCATTTATTTCTTGGCTATAACATTTTATTGTAAAATGTAAGGCAAATAATCACTGCATAATTTTTGCAGAGTGGAAATTTATTTGTATACAAATTGTTTGAAAAGTAGGCTGTAGAAGAAGCACGTTTTTTAATTGGAAATGAAATGGAAATTGGAACACCAGCCTTTAACTTCCATCCTTTGTACTAAACCTGCAGAATAAACTGTGGAAGATGAGACCTGGAGTGAAAAACACTGAAAGTGTGTGAAAATAATTTAATTACGAGTATTGAGAACATCTTCATTGCAGACACACTTGATGGTTAAAAATGACTGTCGTAGTAACTGAAAATAACAGTTCTTGTTCCTTGAGGCAAATCTGGAGGTTTTGTGCAATAGAATTCAGAAAGAGTTTTCTACAGTGGAAATTAAAGGACTCAGACTTAAAGCACCCTTGTGAATCATGAGGTGGATCTAGACAAGTAATAATGATAGACATAAGTAGAAACAAAGGTTCCTACCCAATTTCAGTCGTTTTATTACCCTTCTGAGGCAACAATTAGTTTCTTATCTGCAGGGAGGAGAGGGGTCTTTATTTGCAAGTTGGGCTCTTGCATTTTTTAATTGTTCTGCAGTCTACATCTGTCCTGTGATGACACTCCAGTGTAAACTGCAGTCAATCCTGACCATTTTCTTTTAATCTGTCAGTTCACATCGCACGTTAAGTGTAAATTTTACGCTGTAGTTAAGTAAAGTTTTTACACATTAAGTACTGATGAATCTGATTTGGATATTTCATATTTTAATTTTTTCATATTACGTGCAATTCTAGTTCATGCTAATGGGTTATTTTGCTAACGGAATACAGAAAAAGAATGTGGGTCACATTATTAATTATTATTAAAATATCATGTTGAAAGCTTTGGATGTACCTATTTTTTAGTTTACTTCAGTGATATTGGATGCCTAGGCACTACATAAAAATAAATTGTGTTGTAATCATTTTACTGTGTTCTGACTAGAGTGACCCAGTGTCTGGTCACCCTCCTGCAATATCCAGCAGAAGAATTATTTTCACACAGTGTTTTCAAACTTGGATCACAATGAAACCTGGACCTTTACAAAAAGTCAAAGAACCACCAGCCTTTCTGTTCAGGCTTCAGACCTTATTAGTGCAGATCATGTTTGGAAGAGAGGAGATTCCTGGCAAAGCAAATATGAAAGAGACCTCTCTTGTAGAGCTGTAGGACTGTGAGATCAATACTGCCTGCAACTGGATCTCAGTCTATTCTGCAATATAACCTGATTAATGAAAGAGTTCCCCCTAGCTGTTCAGTTTAAATCCACCATGAAAACATATTTTCACTTCATTCTGTGGCATTTCTAAAACTTAAGGAGGATACATTTGTTTTCACAAAACTTTGCAGTACACTGTGAAGTAAAAGTAATTTCAAAGAACTGTTGTTGTGAAGACCCTACATAATCACCCTAAAAGGCATCATGTGTCACGATATTAGTCCCCCCTCCTTAAGGGTGCTCCAGCCCTTTCACTTAAGACTTTATTCTCTGCACCTGTTTCCCATTCCCAGCCCACCTTAAAAGCCAGGCGCTGACGCTCATCCGGGCTCTGCATCTGATTTCCATATCGTGCGAGTCCGGGACCTGAAAGCGCCTGGTCCCGTTAAGGTTTTAACCCCTGTTCCTGTTCCTTGTCTGCCGGTTCCGACCCGGCCTTCGTGGTTTTTAATTCCTTGTTCTGATGGATCTCCTGGTTTTGGACTTACCCTTGTGTTTTGGATATTCCCTAAGGACTACTCTTTTGGATTGTTCGCCTCGGCCACACCTCCCCTGTGCACCAGCGCACCTTGGACACGCCCCCCTGTCTTCAGCCCCGTATTCCTGCATGACGTTTCCCTAGTGTTTCCCCACTCCGTCGGATTGTGTCGTCCGCATAGGGTCCGGAAAGAACTGTTCGTTACATCATGTCCATACACCTGTGTGATACAGTGACTCCATGTCATCAAGAAAAAGCCTTCAGTTGTGTTGGCACACCTTGCTGTATGGGCAGAGCTGCTTTGATTAGAAAGTGATGTGAGGGATATGCCTCACTAGCTGTTCTTGGGATTTATTGTACCTTGGGAAGTGAATGTGGGGTAGATACAAAACACACGGGGAAACGGTTGTCACTTTAAACCAGTTTTCCTTTTTTGTTTTATATTGACCTTTTGTTTTGCTGTTTTAAACTTTTTCATATTTAATGTTTTGGAGGCAAATTTGTCTTTTCTGCAAGGAGAAGAAGATCTACAGGCATTTCCGAGTGGCTAATTCAGTATCGATGGATCTTGCCATGCCAAGCTGACACCATATTCCTCATTTTGGTTATTACAGAAAACTCTGAGCATATTTAGTAATATCCAGTGGAATTAAGGCTCATTTAGTGTTGACCCCTATCATTAAACTGTATGGTGCAGCTGTAACCTTGATGTTTTCACCAGGGCCATTTGATGTCCTTATGCGTACAAGGAAACTTTCTGACCACTGAAGGCATCATTTGTCTGTTCATTCAGTTCCACTTCACTAGTACCAAAACTGCCTGTGATTGCTACCCACTGTGCAGAGGGGAACAGATCCTTGATGGTTGTCACTCAGTGCTGCTCTAATCCTGTTGCTTCTGTTGGTCTCAAGGTTTCATTGTCCAGTAAAGACTCCATTTAAGAGCTTCACTCAGGTATTGTGGCTCTTGATGCTGAGAAAGAGGGACAGGGACAAAAGTCTGATGCCCTGAAAGTCCACCATTAATGCTCTTACAGACATTATATTTGTGGTTCAATCGAGCGCACATACACTAGAGCTGGGGCAGCACCAGGTGCTCTTCGTTTCAGGTAGATCTAACCTGCACAGAACTGCCCTAGACCTTTCCATCTCCCTCACTGCAACGTTTACCATGAGATGCCAGGGCAATCTTCTCATCATCAAGACAGTGAGGTCCTAAACCACTTGTCCTTTAAGATGCGCTGCCCAGATTAGGGGCTCTCCTCTGATGTGTAATGGCTCTTTAAAGTGGCAAAATACAGAATTAGGATCTTTATATGAAGCATACAGCGTTTCTTTTTGCTGCGCTCTCTGACAAGAGAAAATAAAAGACTCCTGCTTGGCAGAGTTTAGCCATCTTTATTTTTCTGTCAAAAGTAAAAAAATCTCCTGCAGGCCCTGTGTCTTTCTTCTCTGGCTCTATGTGAACCTGCTCCAGCTGACATTTCTCTCTCCAGCCCTCGTGCTTTATTGCAGTAATATATTCAAAGAACAGAAAGAGTTGCTGCAGGCGCCAAATCTGTTGCTTGAGTCCAAACATTATGGCTCTTATTAAGGGTGTTAAAATATTTAACATACAGACTAAACACTTTTTAATTAGCCCGTAGAACAGTGGCTAATTTGAGCTATTTCTTTTTCCTTTCAAATTTCATGCATCTTTTCCAGGTTTTAAACCTGGATAGGCAAATTCATTGAACAAATATTAAGAATTACATTGTCTTCTTTTATTTTTCTTTCCTTTTATGAATTAGTTTTCCTTAACAAGGTCAATCCATTATATGGAAATATGAAATATAGCTTACTGTGTTTGGCAATTTACTCGGCATAAAAACAACTTCAAAAGCCATAGCCTGCTCTGAAAAGTGGGATTTAATTAAACCTAAAATATACTTATGGGCATTTATACTCCATTATCTTACAGAAACAGTGGATTGGATTTGCTTCAGGTTTGCTTTTTAGCAGGCAGGAAGTTAATAAGTAGGCTCACAAATGAGTTGCAATTAAAAGATTTTTAAAAACATTGTTTTATTATGTAAATGCATTTAATTTGAATTATGTTGGATGGACCAACAAGTTTCCCAAAATAAATGGCACATTATTGTAATAAAACATTATTAAAAATTAACAAAATGACAAATTATTATCAGCATGAATTGCAGCACAGCAGCATAGTGGCTGCCTCTCCGGTCCTGGGTCCCGGGTTTGATTCTGGATTGTCCTCCCAGTTTGTGTTTCTCCTGGTGTACCAGCTGACTTTCAGAAACACGGTCAGTTGGTTTCTGTACATTGTCTCGGAACGTGTGGCCTGTTATGAACTGAGTACTGCCCTGGAATGGCAGCAGGCTGAGCTCACCTCTCTGTGGTGAGCCCTGCTAGAAATATACCGCATTACCCAGAAACAAATTCCCATGTCGTTATGTACTGGATTCACTTTACCCTGCTTTTTGTAGAGGTTTAGTGTAGGCTAAATAAGTTGTTACACTTCTAATTTACTGCTACATTCCTGCTCACTGTAAGTATTAATGTTCAATGTGAGAAATTCCAGTGCCGCAAAACTTAATGACGGAAGTAAATGCCCCAAAGTCTGTCTGGGTCTCTATACTTCGTGTTTCTCTTTCTCTCTGTGTCCCTCTCACTCGCACTCTGATCATCCTCTCTCCTGATTAAACGAGTATACAGTAGAATATGTAAGAAATGTATTTTATTGTAAGGGATGTGCCACAATATTGCAATACAACATAAAATGGCATTGGGCTAAAAACTACACTGTCAAAACTAGTATCGTACCAGAAGAAAAATATATTTGAGTGATCTTTTCTTTTTCTGTCCCTCATTTTCTCAGTTCCAAAGACACGCTGGCTAGTTTAATTGGTTTCCATAAATGTCCTTGATGGTGTGTTCTGTGATTACATTTTTTATCAGATCTAGGATGCAGAGCCCCATGCTTTTCCCAGATTTTCCTAATTTCTTCAATTTACCTTCAATCCTAACAGCTCCACTTGTGCTCATATTGGTGAGTCAGGAACCTTAAGGACAGCAGACAAAGCGGGAACTGGCTGTTTGAAGTATCTATCTATAAATCTCTACAAACTCCTCATTTTGTATCATTGGCCTTCTTGGGCCACAGCTGGTGTTAATTCCTCAGAAATCTAAAAGCTTCTGCAAGTCATTTAAAAGTCCACAACTTGTCAAGAAATATCTTCACAAATAAGGAGCATCAAGAGTGCTGTTTTTAAAGAAAAAATGCCATCCTGCAATAAGTATGTTTAGGTTTTTAATTTTCAAACAGGATTTCAATCAAGACGACGTATCTGTGCTGTGTATTTATATTGTAGATTACTACATTTTGGGGACCTGATTTCTTCTGAAAAACGCATTATTTATGTTTTTATGAAAAAGGAAGGATAAATTATGGATACCGGGCAAAATGAAAAAGTAAATAGTCAGCCTATGCTCTTAATGCTCTTTCTGGCTAACTCATTTCCTCTGATGATGGGAATATTAGGTTTCTGTTTATTCTTGTCATGCTCTCATAGAAGTGCAGAGAGTTTAGATTTAAAAAAGCTTGCAAACACAAAAAAGATTCTGTTAATCAGGAACATCCATCATGCACCATTAGTCAAGAACTCCAGGTCACCTGCTCAACATCAGAGTTGCAGGACACAGACAGACCGGGGTCTAAAGGTCATTCTTAGATTAGATAAGAAAAAGATTTGAAAGGCTACAGGAAACAAAGGGCTGCTCTGTGCTGACCATAAAGTGAATTGTAAAACATTCTTTCAATTTTGCTGTCTATACAACCTGAGGATAGGAGTGCTATTTACAGTTTTGGAGAAATTCCATACATACAAAACAGGGATGTTAACAAACAAATAATACTTATGCTTGGTTTTACGGTTATATAACATACATTAATTTTGTGAGTATAGGTGTGTAAAATGTAAAATACTTTAAAAATCTCCAGAAAGTGCTATGGTTTGGTAAATATTTCCTTTGTAAAAGACCTTAATTTTGTATATGTACAGCTTCTATTTGATAAAAACAAAAAAGTGCCAGGCTCCACTAAGGCTTTTTCGTGATAGCTGTTTTCACTCAAAGAAATGTGGCTACAATCTTTATTTGTTTATAACGTGTACCAGCAGGGTGTCATGAACCTAAAGTAGCCACTGATTGTATTCTTAGTTTGTAACCATTAGCTGGGTTTTTTAAGCTTCTTTTTGATTTTTCCTTCCAAATAAAACATATAGAAGAGATGCCCAGAGAGGGAGATGTCCAGTTAAAGTGACAGTCCCTTTAAAAACATTTTAAATAAATATTAGAAATGATTACAGAAAGATAACACAAACAGAAAATATAGTAACAGTAACAGAAATGTGTGTAGAAAAAAACGAGTGGACTTCAGACGTTTGGAACTTCAGAACAATGTGGACAGGTTTTACTGATCAGTGCCGGTCATGAAAACCACAGTGAATATTTTTAACTGGGCTCAATTGACAAAAGCAGACCCATACATCCACCAGGTGGATGCTGCACATTGGTGGTGGTGGAGGGGAGTCCCCATTACCTGTAAAGCGCTTTGAGTGGAGTGTCCAGAAAAGTGCTATATACAGTAAGTGTAAGCAACTATTATTATTATTATTATTATTATTATTATTATTATTATTACTAAGCCCTTCACATGCAGCACCCATTCACAGTATGGCTGGTGCCACCGTGTTTCTTTGTATAGCCTTTTTGAATTTTTGCACTTACAGATTTTTGTATCTACAAAATGACTTTCCCATGTTTCCAAAACTGATTTATAAGGGCATTGTAAAATGCACTCAATGTGCAAAACACAACTGAGAATGGTACTCTTATGTCAGAGCACAGCAGCGAGAGGTATTGACTTTCTAGATGAAGAGAATACCCTCTGACACAAGGAAAAGTGCATTTTAATATCAGTGTTATGACTGCACTATAGCCGATTACCACTAACAATCTTTGTGATCAGTGCTGTTCCTTGGTCTGCTTTATTGGATTTATTCCCTTGTTGGTGCACAGAAGCATGTTTCTTTAGCAGTTTGCAGAAAGAGCTGGGAAAGAGGGCCATCAATCATTTGTGGCTCACAGTCATTTCCAGTTTACCTGTTTAACATCAGGACCTCGGAGACACAATCACTGATAAGAAAGAAATCCTTATCCTGGTCTTTGTATTGCAAAAGGAATTAGCAGAGGAAGAGGTATACACACAATGAATGGCCTGGACACCCCTCTGAGTCCAAGTTGCAGAAAAAGTTGCTAAGTCTGATTCTGAGGAGAAAGAATCGGGAAAGTAATGTGAATGTGCTGTTAGAGATGGAGAATTGGGAAACGTGAAGGATTACCAGAAAATGAGACACAGCCATTGGGTTATCCTGAGACCACAAAAGTTATCAGACTTGTAATACAAACCAGATGTGAACTCTGCTCTTCAGAAGCACAGTGCTAGAAGGCTTAGAGCTGTCATAGCTGGATAAAGCATTGACCAGCCATTCTCTAGCTACAGGTGAGATAGTCAGACAGTTAACTAACTGTTTAGGGTATAGTGGTGGCACTGTGGCTAAGGATCTGCTCCTATGGCTAGAAGGTTGCTGGTTCAAATCGCATGGCCATCAGAAGAATCCTACTCTGTTGGGCTCCTGAGCAAGGCCCTTAACCCCAGCTTCTCCAGGGGTGCTGTATAAATGGCTGACACTGCACTCTGATTGCAAGCTTCTCTCTCCCTGTTTGTGTGCCTTTGTGTCTCATGGATAATAAAGTGATCTCAGAGGCTAATAAAATGATCTTATCTTATAGTTCATTAAGTCTCAGTTCACTAACTACATGCAAAAGTGTAGCTAGCTATACTAGCTACAGTGTAGTGTAGTATACTAGCTACAGGTGAGAGAGGAGCTATGCACTAAAGGTGACTAGAGAGTAACTAGAGGTTAAAAATCACATTTTACAACTAGATGTGAGATTATGTCAATATACAGTAGGTGAAACCATCACAGTTCATTAGCTATAGATGAAGGATTTACAGCTCACTAGCTACAGAGGAGAACATTACAATTCATTAACTACAGGTGAGATTTCCTTTAGACAAACAACATAGGCCAACAAAATCCTTTGATATACAGTGTACAGTGAAAAGCATAGAGTTTAAATCCAGGGAAGCTGTAATACAATTATATATTGCACTTGTCAAACCTCATTTAGTGTACTGCAAACAATTCCAGTCACCACTATACAAAAGAGATATTGCAACCCTGGAGAGAATTCAAAGAGTTTTGATATAAATTTTTGGTTTCAAAAGTTTACTGTACATAGACAAGTTAAAAGACTGCAATCTCTTTAGAATGGAGGAGACTGAGACAGTTGATATAACTATTCAAAATCCTGAAGGGTTCTGGAGATATGTTTCAAAATCAGCAATGATACTCAACAAGGACATGAGGACATAACTGGCAATCAAGAAGTAATGCGTTTAGGACTAAAACCAAGAAGCACTTCCTCAACACAAAAAGTCATGATGGTCTGGAGGAAGCTGTCTGGCTTCACTTTAAAGATTTTCCATGGAATCTTTTTGGAAATAGCTGGACGTGATCCTCCGATCAATTGAAGACCAGAAATTCCAAAAGGTGGACTGAATGGTCTCTTGCTTGTAACCTTTCTTATGGTTTTTGTAGTGAAGTGCTTCACCACTTTTCAGTGGCAGATGAATGCTTCACAAGTGCCTGATTGCACATTTTGTGCCTTTCATACTTTGCAAAGTACTACATACAAATACAGTACTACTGTACATACTGTATACGGTATATGTATTTAAAATTGTTTTGGAACATTCTTTCACCTTTTTAAGATTTACAATGTGAAATTAGGCACTGGAAGAGGCCACTGAGAAACTCGAGTGCAAGACAAAATTACAACTGTATTTCAGTGCAGCTGAGAACATTACAGGGGTGTCAGGTTCAGTCCCCAGGTGGCTACAGGGTCTTCTGATTGCCCATCAGGCTTAAGCCTTCACAGAACTGAACTAATCATTGACCAATTTGGATGTACATTACCTCATATTCTTTTTCACAGTCTTTTTAACTTCTAGTGGCTATTTTGTGAACACCTTCTACAAGACAGGAGTAAGGGGCTATTTTGTTCCATTTATTGTAAGAATTTGAGCAGGTATTTAATAACTGGGATCTTGGGTGTAGACTTTATGAAGCCGAGGAGAGTGAAGTCCTGCAGCACTTCCACTCTTCTGGGGGTAAATTCCTGCTGGAAAAATAAAAGATTCTCTAGCCATTCTCAGATCAAACTTGTTGTCCTGTCAATCTCCTGTCCTGCTCCAGGTCTTCCTTTCCTTACCTGAGAAGAACTTCTCCAGCCTGTTCTTTCTGACTGATGCCTACAGAGCCTTTTTCTGCTCAGCCTTTACTCCAGGGCTTTAAGAGTTCTCTGCTTTCCTGTAGACATGAATCCTCATCCTGATAGAGATGAATAGTTGATCAATGGCTTATTGAGCTGCTAACAAACGGAGCTGATGAACTGCTAACTGAGTAGAAATTTATGTTTACCTTAAGAATCAAATTTCCCAATAGAATGAGCTTCTCAGCACATCTTTAAAAATAACACACAGTCTGGCCTGGTTTTTCATAGCTTCCTAAGGAGCAGAATTTAAAAAAGTATATGTGTGGGATCATATTTTTATTTCTAGCTGTTGAGAAAACTTGCAAGCAATGAATAGAATTGTGAAAATCAACCAGTGTTGAAATGTTATTTCACAGCTCACCTTTAAATCAACTGGTGGCATATTAAGACAAAAGAATTGTCAGGAACAGTCTAATTGGTAATTATTACATATTATACAGTGGCATTTAAATTCCATTAAGGCCATTGGCAAAAAAAATGGTTAAGGTCACTAATTATAATTTACAGATTTTGACACTGAAAGCTCCTTGCTTGTTGTTGAGCAGGTAATTGACTAAGAAACATGAAATTGGCGATTTGCCATTTTTAATACATAAATACTATATTCTAGCAGAATAAACTGTTGAGAATTACTCTGTTAAGATTTGTGTTCAGCAGGCGCACTTATAGTTTTCTGTTAGCTGAGGCTGCTCACAACTTTGAGATAAGCTTTTGCCCTTTGATTTGATGTGCTTAAAGGTGTGCAAACAACAAGGCCCTAGGTGTAATGCTTAGATTTATCATTACATTACCATGATTATTAGAAGATTATTTGAGGAATCAAACACCTACAAGCAGACTCGTCCAATTTGGATATTGCTGGACTTTTCAACGTGTGCAGAGCAACTGTTCATTATCTCAGAAGTGACATACAGTACATGCAGCCAGGACCACACAGAATTTCACCTCAAAGTAGGTGCTTAACTCAATGAGTAGCCTTGAAGGTTGCTCACAATGTATGATACCTATCTGTGGCTGTTTAATCAAATCAGCAGTTTTCCTTTCAGAAGATCCCAGGGGCACTTCCTGGACATTCTAGCACTAGTGCTAGTATTCCTCTGGGGCTTTCAAGTGGAAGAACGATTCATGCTCATCAACCTGATCAATCTTGTGCCCAGACATACCAACTCTTGATCTTAGAGGGCTAACCAATACATCAGCTGGAATGAGATTCAAAGGGATAGCATGCTTTTCTCTGATGACTCAAGAATATGAATCACATCAAGCATCGATTGTCATGTTCACAGCAATCAAAAATATAACCTAAACCCTTGCAGGGCTTGAGATGAAGATGCATTCCTCAAAATCAAAGCCCAGCTCTGATGAGGTCACTGGGAAGTTGATGGCCATGTGCACACACCTGATACTGTAAATTCTGGACTTGACCATCGTGTAGATATACATCCTCAGGCAGCAAAGGATTAATTAGAACATTATGGCCTACTTACGAAAAATACATTTCTAGGTTGTTCACAATTCAATCTGCTTGGGGAGCCTATATTTTTTTTTAAATCTTTAACATAGCTTGTCCTCTTGGGTCACTGTCCTGTGCTCTAGACCTACTGTATGAAAAGGATTATACTAGAGTCTTTAAGCGAATGATAAAGTGTCTCATTTCATTAAGAGTTCCTGAGGACTGTAGACTGAAGACCAGTCCTGTAAAGATATTACTGTATGTGTGTTTACTTCCTGTCCTGTAGGGTAGACATGCAGGCTGTGGACTGGTGATGGACAGCTGCTTGCAGAAACCTCATGGCTCTGACTTGGCCTCATTAGCATGAGAGCTCATCACTACTTCCTCTGCAGAGCAGCAAGGGCATGGTATCTGACTCCAGTGAGGCCACGGGTGCCCATTATTCAGCTTTTACTTTACATTTTTACATTTTTAAAAGGTGGAAATTATTTAAATCCTGTTAAAACAGGGATTTAAAAAATTATACTGGCTATGCCTTTTTGAGAAATTTTGCTTGGAAAGGATATTGGACTTGCAATGACTTTGGGTGGAAGACAACTATAACAATTTTTATTCACATTATTGCTTCCTGAATCAAGGGACAAATGATCACAAAACAATATTCCTGAAAACACTGTGAATGGACCATTTAGAAAAATACACAGATAAACATACCACCACTTTTATGTTCCCACTGAATGTCTCACCTTGAGCTGCAGCCTTCCTCATTCGTTATGCTTTATGTTTTTCTGTTTTATTTTATGAGCATGAAGCCCGGTTGAATGTACAGTAAGACCGTTTTCTTCAGCAAGGTTGAAGGAGGAGACTGGAGGGTTATTCTGGGTGAATGAACCTCAGAATGAAAAACATTCATCCAGATTTCAGACTTGCTACTGTTGGTCCCAGATGTTGTTATTGAATGGAAAATGTGTCATCATGAGTAAAGTTGCACAGATTTGATGTTTTGTTTGCTGTCAGTCCTACTGAACTGTAATTTTATTAATATATCCATTTATCCATAACAGTGAAGTAAGTTGTACTACACAAAGAATTGATAACTTTGAGGGACTAGTATTGAATTCATTTCACCATGTCCTACATCTTGGACTGAACCGCTCTGAACAAAGGGGCTGAGTGGATTTCTACATGCGTTCACTGAAACCTCAGCTATTTTGTCAAACTGAAAACTTCACACTTCAGTTGAATACTCTTAGTGTAATTCAAAGGTATTTTCCCCACTCTCTGCTTCAGTGCCATGTAATGTTTGTGCATGGAGCTTCCTGTCTGCATTAGCATAATTTAGTACTAATTTCCTGATATGTGCTAAAATGTTTTGATGTTTAGCACTTTGAGGGCTTATCACATTGTGTTGAGTTCTTGACAGCCACGTAGCTGCTAAGTGTTTACTATAAAAAGGGATAAATTAATGAGTATATGGCGGTCCCTGTGGTGTTGCATTGCACATTGTTTTCTAGAGAAATTAGGTGGGACAAAGCCATGTTTCATCTCAGCACATATGAAATTCAAAACGTCAAATTAAAACAGATCTAGAATTGCAAATAAAATCTAACATTTCCTTGAGCACATTGTATACTGTATTACTTCACAAAATACAATTTTAGACACTGAGAAACAAGATGTACAGTAAGCAAAAGAAGGCATTCATTGTGTTTAACATCATCACACTTGATACAGCAGTTTAAATTTAGACTTTAATAAAAAACCCTTTACAAAGCTGAAACCTATTACAATTCAAAATAAATTATTGTGTACATAACGTAACATGTCAGAAAGCTGAAGCATAAATAGTGAAATTACTTGTCATTTTGTTTGTTTGCAGATGAAGTGAAAACAAACATGGAAAGAGAAATAAAAACTGTGCAAACATGCAAACTTTGAACATCTGATAATAAAGGTGATACCAAGAGGAAGAAAGATTAAATGGGCATTTTTCGTCATTTTTACACTAACATGTTTAAAAGAGTAACAATTTCACACATACCCACATGTCTTACAGCACATTTTACTTCCACATATACCTTACATTTGAATTTGTTATTATTCAGGACATGAAGTAAAAACAGCCCTGGTGGCAGGGATTCTATACACCAACCTCTGTGTCAGGCCCTGAAACATACACAGGGTCAGGGCATACTGTAGCAGAAACTGCTGAGTTTTGTCTTCTGTGCTCTGCTTTATGCTTTGTGTTGTGCGACATTACTATACTGTATGTTTAACTGTCGAAGCTTCTCTTCCTTATACAGTCAGTATACTGTATGTGGCAGCACTGTAGTGACTCCTTTATTCACACAGACATCTACAGTATGTTTATTTCTCATAGTCTTGAGCGTTATGCCAACCAGCAATAACAACCTAAAAGGGCAGCATTTTCCAGCCTTCCATGTGACTAACCACTTTGTTTTTGCTTTGCAATTTGCTTAAACTTGATAAATGCTTACTGATGAAAGCTCAGACTAATCAAAACCCACAAGGCATTCATTAATGAAGTCCTCCGTGGTGATCGCAGCCAAAACAAAAGCAATACACACAGCAGAGTCTTTCTCTATTAATGCTGTGGTGTTTTCAGGAATAAAGCCAACATTAATCACTTTCATTAAGAAGACTGGATGAGAGGGCACAGGTGGGGCCAGTGGGGGTGATCTGCCTCCTGCAAGATAGATGCACTGTGGCTATGTATGTTCTCGGTCCCAGAAACTGAGCCTGGACGCCTTGCAAGGTCACCCAGTTCCCCTTGAAGTGGTGTGTGAAGGACGCTGTGTGAAGAGTACTCTTGGTACGGTGAGACAGGCAAGATTTATTAAGGTCTTTACACCAATGAGCACTTTGCAGTGTGAACAACACAGAAGAAGATCCCAGAAGGTGCCAGTACAAAAAAAAAACACGACAAAACAAACAACAAAATTAAAAAACTAAAGGCAAAGAACAGACACAGCCATGAAGGAGCTGGTGCTGTGGGCAGAGAACAGGATAAACTGGACACTGCTGGGGCTGCTGCACATCTGTATCTGAAGATAGGATCTCTAAGCTGGAATGAGCTGGAATGATGCACCTTGAAACTGGATGATTCTTTTAACAGATTTTATGGTGGTCTATGTTTGCAGGAGCCATTTCAGCAGGTGTCTGCAGCACAGAAACAGGCATGCAGGATGATGTTCTGGAGTCTTCATTCAAATCAGGTGATTACAGAGAAGCAATTAGGAACTTCCAATTGGCAATTTTATGTTATCATTTTATTTTCCTTATTTGCCTGAATTCTGAACTCACAAAGTATCTCTGTGTTGGTTTTAACATTTACAGTACATATTCTTCACCTAGACTGTATAAATTGTGTATACAGTATGTGGAAAAGTCTTGATTGATCAAGTACTTAAGCACAGAATCTTGCAAAACTTTATTTTAAATATGCAGCATACTGTAAGTACCTTTGACATGAAAGATGTAGCACTGAGGTGCGTGGGCAGGAGAGGGTGGATCATGATGACTGTTTGCCTTCTTGGAAAACACAGAGCAGCACAATTAGATTTCTAAACAAGCTGTTGATGGATGATAGTTGATAATTTCGATAAGAATCAGCATAGTTTTTGTTTCTGTATGTGTGTATATAGTTTTTGAAAAATGAATTGTTCAATGTAACTTTAAATTTCAAATGTAAAGATTTAATGTCAGATTTTTTAGCTGCATCAATGTGTATTCTGTTACCTGAGAGCATATTAATTTGCATTTCAATAGTCTGGCCTTGACAAGAGATTGTGCAGTATGGTACAGGGTAGCCGGGTTCTGGTGCTTGTGCAAAAACAATTCTCCTGTTGTCCCTGAACATCCACAACTCCAGTTGTCTGCATAGACGTGCCAGTTCAGTTAAAAGGTAAGATTATACTCAGGGTTATGGTTAGATATGTTGTTGTGTGTTAAAGTATGCAAATATTCCTGGAAAAGCCCAAAATAAAACAGGTGCCCAAGAAATCACTGTGCCTCTAAGAGCAGTGGTTTATTTGTGGGTCTCATCTGGTTCCTACAGTTCTGCTCTTTGCTAGCCTTTCCAAAGCCCAATGTGTTAGAGCTGTGTAGCTCCAGTCCTTAGTCTGAGCTTGTCAGCCACTGTAGGCAGAGAGTGCTGTTATTAACAAGTCAAAACAAAGCTCTGGCACTGCTAAATTCTCACAATGACCGCCCTTCTCAACAAGAACAACACACAACAAGAACATGGAATTCCAGATTCAATTGAATACACTGCTTTTACGTTCGGACTTTAATGCCCATCCCCTTTGAAATGCATAGTCTGAATGTACTTGGGGCAGTTTGAAAGCACCTTCCTTTGGCAGAATAATGTCAACAAATGATTTAAAGAAATATATATAATTTAGCTTCCTCAAAAGCTGCTAATTTGTTTATTTCTGTATCACGAGAAAGCTATGAAAACTGTGGACTTCACTATTGGCAGCACGTGGCCTCAGTGAGGGGTGCTTTAATCTCCTATTATTTTCAGACCAGGTCTTTATGGCTTGGATATGAAGGACTGGGGTACTGTTAGACTTGCCTCAGTGCCCCTAATGCTGCAGCCTCACAGAGGAACGAAACCTCCTTGCTTACCAGCTCCTTCACCTTTTGATCAGATGCTGGAGGTTTGGCAGTGCATAACATTGGAAAATCAGAATCCTTTCTCCCTTTTGGTGGATCGCCCTGTTGCATGCAAAAATAATATCATAAATCACATTTGCGGGCTGTCTTTAAGCACCAGCCTGTGACACATTGTTTAAAAGAATAGTTTGCTGTATGGAAAGATTTCCTGGAAGTGCGTGTTTGTGTGCCCACAACACTTTGGAACTTTTTTACACTTTTATTTTCTCATGGTTGTCTTCCTTTTTCAACTAGAAGATTATTTTCCAGCCTCTGGTTTTGGCTTGCATGGTAGCAACACCAGAAGGATACCACTGATGGTTTAAAGCGTTCCTTTCTGCAGATGTTTAAATTGAAACTGGCTTTTCACTTAATACTTAATGAGCAGACTCAAAACTCGAAAATAAAATAGAACAATTCCATTTAAACTTGGCATTTATCAAATACTATAGTACAGCAATTACTTACAATGAATGAGAAGTTGTTTTCTCTTAGTCCGATTTTATTAAATGATACTAATGAATACAAGACAGTTCTATGTGCAATACACAGACTCATTTGTAAATAATGCACCTGATACTCAGAGCATAAGTACAGTAGTGCTTTTCATGATAGTAATTGTCTTTTCTATTTTAAACATGAATAATCTAATGATCCAAAGGTTAAATCTCATATTCACCTTTGAATTGGAAAATTATACTATCATTAAGAAAAGATTTTTTAATTATACACTTCTGTTCCATACCAGTCTCCCAATCATTGGTTTTGAACTCCTTTGTTCAGACAGAGACACTGTCTTTACACATTGATATTCATATTGGATGAAAGGCCTTTGATACAGCCAATAGACTCCTGATTGGCAGTGCCCTGTCTTCTGCTTTTATGACAAGGTTGTATCCGTAGAAGTCAGTATTTTTCTATTACTATTGAACTGTTCTTTTCTCAAAAATCCGTCACGCACCAGTTGTGTTTGTGCATATTTTCCCAGACAATGCAGCACTCCTACACTGTGCATAAATCACACAGCTGCCTTGCAGTTTCATAGCATTAGAAAGAACAGATTAGAATTTGTCAAAACTGCAGCATTCCCTTTCTGGAGGTCTATCATTACCTTCACAGATTATACCCCCTCTTCTTTAAAAAAGAAAAAGTGGAAGCTTTTCCCCATTTGCCTTGATGCCTTGTCTTTCATTACTTCTGAAGGATGTTTGTACTTCCAGAGATCAAATTACCCTTAAGAAAATACAGTGTCTATGATTTACGAGCCATACGCCAAGCTGTTCTGTAATGATGATTTATTAACTATGTACTCAGATTCATGAAAGAATGAAATAACTGTGTAAAACCGCTGAAATAGTAGCTGTGCAACACTAGCTTATTAGATTTAAAAACCCTAACGTATGTATGCATACCAGATCCAAACATCTTTTATATGAGAATAGCAAAGCTGTAACTTTTAATTTTGGTGGAGATGAGTCATATCCTACCAGGTAGGTGCATCTTGGGCTGGAAAGCTGTGAGGCAGCTAATGTTATTTGAAAAACCAATGAACCAAGAAACTTGCAGTCAATGATAAATGTAGAAAATGAAAAAAGGTTCATTTGAATGGTTTCAGAGGGACTAAAGTTATATGCTTTTAGGAGTGTCTGCTTTGATTTTGTTTTCGACACAAGTGTCAGCCTGAAGAACTGAGATGTTCCGGCTTCGGAGACGGAGAGAGAATGAAAGGAGGATTAAGTCGTTGGGTAGGACTAGATAAAGACCAGGAAAGGTTGAGTTACTTTCAAGATCCTCCTCAGTGCAATCACCACAATCACACACTAGGTCTTCATTGTCATCTCTGAGTCTCTGAGTACCAGGGGATGAGTGCTGTTTGCTGAACTGTACTTCTTAAGCTTGTTGAACACTCACTGACCCTTTATGACATTGTAAACTACGAGCAAACTCCAAATGTGCATTCAACAAGAGGGAGATACATAGGCAGTAACTACAGTATACTGTATATTCAAATGGGTTCAACAGAGACTGCATAAAAGAAACTCATTTTGTTCAAGACACATTTTTCATGTGTGTTTCCTTTTTCTTAAGCACGTGCCTAACTCACATGATGTGATGCATATGTATCATAACACTTTGAATATAATAAACCACAGCATCAGGCTGACTGAGCACTACATCAAAATTATGCAAAAGAGCATCGTAATTTTCCATCTCTCAGCTCAGGACCTGTCATGCGCACCCACAGACCCTAATGAGCACTGCTTTAGAGTAGGGTGTCTCCACGGGTTTTTGGCTCTCCGTCTCTATCCTGTGCCCATAATTTTTGACAGTGATCCCCAGTCCTAGTCTATCAATTATTCATGTTAAAATGAAAATTAAAACCACACATATTCATACTGTCTTAAAGCTTCATAACCTATTTAAAACACACCATCTCCAGATGTTCTTGTGTTAATGTTTATACTTCTTTCTCAACTGTCCAGCATTTTTTGTTCACTTATTTCCTCTGTCTTATTTTATGTTTATTAGGCAAGGATGTGTGAAGTACTTATCAGACTTTCAATTACCTGTTTTTATTTCCAGTGCCTTGCAAAAGTATTCACTTGCAATGATGTCTCATTTTTTTAATTACAAAAAATAGTCTGCCTCTTTTATGGTTTTATTAAAATAAATTGATAGTATTATGTCCTACAATGGACTGAAGTCTTGTCCAGGGTGTATCCTGACTTGTGCTCATTGCTTGCCAGGATGGGCTTTGGCTCATCCACGACTATGAATTGGAAGAAGAGGCTAGAAGATGGGTGGATAGATTGATATTGATGGAATATTTCGAATCAAAACGTGAATGCTCAGATTGAACACTTATATAAGTGAAAGAAATTAAATGTCAGCAAAAACTACAAAGAAAATTAAAATAAAAAAGTAAAATGTGCTGATAGCATACATTCAATGGCCTCTGGCATATCGGTGTAAGAGAGGAAGTGATGCCTTTGAGCACAATTAGCATTTTCCTGTCATTGTCCTCTTACTACTGTATATTACTTTAAGCAAAGTAAAGTTTCTGAAGTCCTCTGCCTCTCAGTTGCTTATTGTTCATCGGCACAATGGTTGGAGAAACAAAGTTTTCACAAAGAATTTAGTCATAGTTTTTACTGCGAGTAAAATATAGTGATTCCTTTTAATAAATCACTTGCAACACTAAGAAAAAAGATATACTGGAACATTTCTAACATCTGTGCAAGTATGGCTTCTTCAATTTTAACACTTTAAAAGCTTGATGACAGTAGAAGGCTGACACCTGTTTCCTACAGTCTCAGTGTCAAATCATTTAGAACAGGCTTGACAGGCAAAGACATCAGTTTTGAGCACAGGAGGGGTCCAATAGGTCAGGTGTATCCGGTTCCAGGCTGGTTCTGTCATGAGCCGGATGTGACCAGGAATCCCTTGGCCAGGGCTCAGGGGACTGGGTTTGCCTGGGGATTCATGTCAGCCCCAGTGGCTTATACTGGACCTTTGTGCAGTGTGACTGGTGATAGCTGAATGAATGTGATAGCTAGTGATAGCTGAATGAATCTTCTGCACCAGTATAAGGTTGCATTAGGCTTGGCAGTTCTAAACTGGAAGAGGAAAAAAAGACAGATAAAAGTCTGTTTCATGTTATTTTTAGAATTATTTTTTCAATCATTTAATAAACCGAAGTAGCATCAAGGCTTTTGGTCGATTATTGCTGTGCACATCCCTGAACTAATGACAAAGTATTGAATTGCATTATTCTTTTGCAAGAAAGCCAGGGTGTGATGTTTGCGATTGGTCCCACTTCAACAGGGGTGAGACAGCCTACATTCTGTATGGAGCTGAGATCAGTTTCGACGGAATAAATTTTAATTCCGTCTCTAGAGATGAGATCTTTCAGGCCCCTGTGATCGCAGGGCTCTTCTGGGGAGTAGGAGCCTCCAATACTATTTGAAGTGGAGGATAAGCCTCTCCTTTTCCTCTTCAATTGACTCAGAATGACTTGCAAAATGAACGTTTACATCACACCTCCCAGTGGTAATATTATCTTCTCCTTTTCTAGGGTCTCTGCCAATGCAGCCGAGGCAGTTCCTGTGTTGGGAATAACCTGTTTACCTCATTAATGGGCTTGTCTGCAAGGGATGTGCAAACAGGAGCAAAAACTGCATCAAAATATTTCCCTAAATTATCTCTTGAGATGAAAAAATTAAGTGTCTGTAAAGGAAGCTCTCATGCCCGGAAATGTTTTAAACATCTGTGTTGATTTGCAGAATAAAAGGTGCTTAAGAGAAAAGTAGCTCTGGAATCAGTGGACACTCCTGCCAAAGGCCCCCTGAAGACACGGCTGATAACATTGCTGTTCAAACGGATATTAATCAATACAGTGAGAGTTTTGGTTTCAACCTGATAAGATTACGGTGGTGGCCTTGAAACCCTGTCTAGCATTTTTCCGGTTATCTCCTGGTGATAAAAAAGAAGTAGCAGACAATGTGCTATTCAGAAAGAAAAAAAAAACACATTCTTGAAAACGAAAACAACGACCTCTTGCTGGAATAGCTTTTGAAAAAAAAAAAGAATACCAGGATAAATGAACAAAACAAGTGAATGTGTCTGGGTTTTCTTGTAAAAAAGTGATATCTAAATTTTCTTGTGTACTTCATAACTGTCCTCATTTAATGCTAGAGGTAAAGTCACAGGAATAAAGAGCTGTAATCAAGGTCCAGGGATGTGTCTGTGCTGTATGTGCAGCAGGAGCAGTGCAGGTCCTAAAGAAGGAGAGGGTGTTTTAAAATGTCCACGTGCTCATTCTGATACCTGCAGGCTCACCATACTGGAGAGCAATGGGCCTATAGAAAGGGACAACCCCTACTTTCTCACCACTATCCAAAGCTTTGTGATCTTGTTCTCCTTCCACTCGGAACAACTACGCTTATTAATCTCTATGTAAGACTGTTAAAGTGAATCGGGAGTAACAAAAAGAAAAATAGACCAGTTTTAATTACGCTATCTAGCCCCTGAAGGAGGTGTTCTGTGCTTTGTTTCCTCCAGCGATTCCAGCTGAGGGAGGCTGGGTCTCAGGTGATTGCAGGGGTCCTGCTCACAGCCTGGGCCTGTCTGAGCCTGCTACTCAATTAGTTGGTGGTGCCTGGCTCAGCAGTCTGAAAAAGAGCACCCCTGCGATCTCCTGACTGACAAAGGACAGTCGCATCACTTTGAGTAGATAGATGGATTTAAAAACACACCACAGAATACTCTTTGGAATCATTTCTTCTTTTAATAAATGACAATAAATCCATATACTTAGAAGTTCCAGAGAAAATAATTAAATTTGAAATTATAGTAGCAGGTTTCCTGCAATGAAAATGCAAGAGAAAAGCAGCTGGAGAATGGCTGTTGTGAAAGACAGGCATTATTAGGAATCAAATTTTAAACATATCAGGCACTTATAAAGAGCTTCTGAAATGCTTGTGATGAGAAGAAGGCGAGAATGTGTTGAATTAATTTTTTTTGTGTGTGTGATAGAGACGGAAAGAGCCTGAAACACTGTATTTAAGATACTGGACTTGAACATTTTTTGTGTTGCGTATTTACAAATCTTTAAAGGCAGGGCAGTGTGATGGTGCCAATTGTAATGAAATTCTGAACGGTCTTAGATTAAGAAAGTTATATCTTGGAAACTTAATAAAACATACTGTACTGCTAGTGACACTTCTCGCAGAAATCAGTCCAGGGGATAGTTTCTTTCCTGGACTGATCTGTGCTCCAACCATCCAAAAAGTGCTTTTGCCTATCCTGGCAAACAATGGGTGCAAGGCAGGATACGCCAGTCCCTCACAGGGCAACAATATATTGTTTTAAATATAAATTCTGCTATGTGTTGCACTCCTGTCAACCTTGAATGGCAAAATTGTCCTCTGCAGGACAGACGTGTAATATTAGACCATATCTGTATCTTTGGCAGCTGCGTCAAACAATGGCACAGTGACGGGGGATTTCCCAAAGCTAAATAACTTATGTCCTGATACATCACAGTCCCATGGGAATGAAAAATGATCTCTGACAAAAAAAAATGTTTTCTGCCGCATTGGCAAGTCTGTTCTATCACCCCTACACAGAGCAGACATGCACTGAAACTGATAAGACTGCACAGAACAAACGGAGTGCAGGGAGACCTCCTCCAGGCTGACTTGGGCCAGACACAATAACTGCTGTTCTAGAGCACACTGGGATCAGAGCTGTGCTTGCCAGAGGTGGCTTCTCTCTTGTTTCTTTTTCATTTTTATTTCTGACTGTGTCACTCTGCCCATTCATTTAAAGTTGCAGCATGGCAATTATTATATTCCTGCTACGTTTCTCTACCTCACACCAGAAGGTTCAACAGGCAAAACATTGCTTTCCTTCTTTCTGCTTTTAACCTATTAACCTTTACTTTTTCCTTTGCAGCCAATGAACGTACGATGACACAAATCCCCACTCAAGCTTCGTACTGTATATCACCAGTTATTTCATTATCCTGGTAAAGGAAATTGTGAAGATGGAATCAGCCTAGGTTCCTACTTTACTCTCGTAGCAATATGAGAGATCCCTATGAGATCGTAGCAGTATAAATGTGCACATCCATCAAAATGTGCACACACAGCTCATGCAGCACAGCCAAGAATGAGATGGAGGACTGATGCAACTCTTGCTTGTGACACTGCAAGCTCACAGGTGATAGAACAACAAGTTTGTCTGTGGCTTAGAAGGGCATGGAAACCATGGCTGCCTTCAAACCCACCCAGCCCTGCTGTGTGGCTGCTTTGGGAGCCTCAGTCACAGCCAACTAATGACACCAGTCAGTGTCCCAAGCCCATGCTGTGTTATAAGTGGAGCTGAGCCATTCTGGAGCCCCTGGGATGTCGGCTTCTTTTGCAATCTGTTATGCACCTGATCTTTCACTGTTCAGTTTGTGGGGATCTTCAGACAGTGCCAATGCTGGGATTGGAAAAGCAGTGCTCTAGCTGATGCTGAGCCATTCACTGCACTTACACCACCAAGCAGAATTAACTGCATGTGCTTTCAAAGTATAAAGGCATTTAGCTTTTTTATACCTGGAAAACATTGTCCTTCACATGTCAGCCAGGACATACTATACTGTACCTTCCAGCATTTGCAGTGATTAAAACGGTATTGAGTGAATCATCTGTCACTTGTGTCTCCCAGTTCAACATATCCTGCACGTTGATAAGCTTCTTGGCAATTTTGATCATTGTAAATAAGACTTTGCAGCTCTCTAAACATTTGATAAAGCCATGCATTAACAAGGCATTACTGTGTGTTCATTGCAAGAAGTAAAGGGAGTGCAAGCCCTTTCTAAGCAGAAATGCTAATTGCTAAAATGGGGAGGAGGTCACTTTTAGAAACAGTTCCACCATAAGGCACATTCCTTTAAAAGCCTGAAAAACAATTACTTCAGCCTGCCTAAACACTGCCGGTAGCTGTAGTGTGGTCTGTATCATATTCACTTTGAGTGTAAACATACAGAGCTTTGTTTGAGTCATTAAGCAGAGGAAGATTGTTTATTCTCCCTTACCAGAAAAATATACAATGTGCAGACCTTCCACCAGGTCGAATGACAAATGCACATAATGGGTTTTCTTGAGCGCTGTTTAACTGCAGTATTTTAATGTTTAAATAAGAATAATAATTAATGAGAAGTAAATCTTTCTGCATCAGTAATTTTTCTACATTGCAGAGTCAAATTTGGATTAAAGATAAATAAAGCAATCTACTATTGGGGTTAAAAGATTTATACAACTTCATTAATCAGTGTTTCAGTGGATAATTTCAGTGATTCATTCTAGTTCAGCAACAAAGTGCAACTACAGATATTCATTTTCAAATTAAAACTATAGAAATGAAAAAAATACAAAACAGGAAAATAGCAATGAATACATTGATGGAACAGTTGCTCTTAAAACTACTGTTGGGTGTCAATAGTATATTTTTCAAGTACATACTCATTTGGGATGCTTTTTCATGTTTTTGTTAAACATAATCTCTTAAATTTGGGTGTATAACGACCTCTTCGATTTTTTCCCTAGTACTTTTGTGAACATCTGTCTTTGTCTTTCTTCATCCAGCTTATTCCAGCAAATGTCTCAGTTTCATCTGGCCATCCATCTTCCAAGAGGTTATTGCAAGTTTGCTATTTGTTGCTTTATGGTGGAATAAAACTGTATATAGGTACAGTACACTAGATCCTTTTCAATTTGATATAATGGCAAGTTGAAAAGTGAGAAACACAGGCACCGAAGCAGCTAAAAATGCTGTAGGATAATATTCCTGGACCAAAAGTCCAAGTGTGCTTGACAATATTATTGACTAATTATCAATAAACTAATATATTATAACCCCAAATTAAATATATAATTCCATACTGAAGCCCCCCTTTTACACCTTTGCTACATTACAGCTGAATGTAGTTTCTTTTTAGTCATAAAAGATGAAATAACAAGCAATGACGTGTAGATTATATTAATTCTTTTATATTTTTAAATATAAAAAAATGGCGATCAGCAAACATAAGCTCCATAAAAAAATTAATAAGAACTGAAGTCTTTACTCCCTTTTTTGGAAAATTTTACTCCCTTGTTTTTGGCTCACTTATAGCAGCAGACTAAAGTAACAATTTAGAAGCCCTAGTATTGTCTTTATATAGATCGAACAAGACAAACATAAGAACCACATACTGAAAAATAGCCGAACAATCTATCTTCCCTCCCTGTTATGTAACTTACTCGGGATCTGTCTGCCCTTAGTGGATTTGTCTCTGTATTGATCTGGATTGATCACATGATGAAACAAAATACATCTCATAGCATTGGACATCGTCGACAGGAGCGTGAGGGGAGGCGCTGGTGCTTGGTGACGCACGAGGGAGAAACCAGCTCAGAGAAACATCTTACAACTCAAGGAAATCATACTCCAGGGTGCATATTGTCTCCACTCTGTCTGTCTCTCAGTCTGTCTGTCTTTGGAGATGATGCCTGCCTTGCTTTAAAGCAGCTGTCCATTAAAATATCTCTCCCACTCAGTCTACACAGGCAAAACCATACACCATAGTGTTCAAGACCTCACGGATGTGGGCTAGACTTCTCATTAATGTCTTTGGCTTGTGGTGGTATAACTGTATAGTCTGAGAGGAGACAAGCAGTTAGTCATCCAGGCAGCAGATACTCAAGCTTTTCCTATGTAAAGGAAATGAAGTTATTTAAAAGGCTATTGACAAGTAACTACACTATTCTCTCATTAGTAGCTGTCTTGTTTAATGTCATTCTAGCCATTATGCACAGAACAATTAAATGTTATTTAATTCCTCCACACTTTAAATTTCTTTTTATTCAAATGCACAGATTCCAAATTAGCACATGAAATTAAATAGGACTGGACATTTTAGCGATCTGGCTTTATTTTCAAAGAGTCTGGTTGACTAATGTCCCCACTTTTTCAGTATTCCTGTAGAGCTGCTCTAAAACCATGAGGTGAAATGATATTGAAGCCACTGATTATTTTATGAGATCAGATGAGGCTCATGCATAAAAGACAATGGGCAGTGAAACACTATCGCTCATACTGCAGTTTGTAAACAGCAGTGTACTGGAGGGCTGGGGAGACTACCAGTGCTCTGACACTCACCTGTCAGGTAGCCTGTGTGATGTTATCACAAGGTGAAGCCCTGAGGAGTTCCATGGTTGAAACACAAGAGGCTCTCCCATCACCTCTTACTGAGACATGCTGAATGTGAGCAAGGCTGCTTTATGTCTGCCCTGTGGCTCTTCTCTTCGATCTCCTAGGCAGCAAGTTGATCTTCTGCATGACTGAACAGCTCCGCCCTTCGCACTCACTCTCCCCATCCCTGGCACAGGTTTCTCAGAGGAGATCATGGCCAATAATGGACAGAAGGGAATTAAAGAAACAAAACAGCACAGGAAACCTTTTCCCTGCACCTGCCAGGTCTTCACCTGAGCATCTGTCACTTGCATTCCCTCAAATTGCAGGACAAGAGCACTGTGAGCTGTTGAAAGGCTTCAGATTTCAAAGGTCTAGCACTTAAACAGTACACCACCTCGACTCCTCACCACTTGCATTTAAACAGTTCTGAATCAATTTTCATTTTATCAGATTGACCTAGCATAAAATGGACTTCTCCGTACAACAGGGTCCTGGAAAGTTGCATCTAGAATGTCAAGACTTTAGGTTTTTGAATATAATTTACCACTGATCTATAAATATTTTATTTAATAAAAAAGTTGAATTCTTAACTTCAATGGGTTAGATCAGATGCCTTTTTCAAAGTTATTTTTGCTCTGTAAATGTAATGACCTGTATAGAAAGAATGGAAGACCAAATTTAGTTACACATTTCCTCATTTAGCATCATGCGATTTATGTTATTAAAGGACCCTATGCTTTTCAAACCCAGTCATGGACTGTCGTACTAAAAGTTCCTAAAAATTATTCAGTCAAAAGCGGATTCTGGATTCATACTGGAATTTTCCAGAAGCTTCATCACTGAACCCTTTTTTGGAGACCCCCAGACCGTCCTTTACTCTTTTTCAAAAAGGCAGCCAACATATTGCAGATTTTCACTTTTAGCGCTGCTTTTTAAAGCTATTGAATTTCAGCTGAGAGATGTGAAGCCATGTTGTAGGTACAATGCAAATATTGTTCATCTTGGTTTCATTTACATTGTAGCAGCACTTAAGGACAGACACTTGATCCCCCTTGGTAGCAGAAGGTTGCAACCTTGGCCTGGGGGCTGGGGTGGGGAAAGCAGGGGGGATGTAGGAGAGCACTTAAGGATTTTTTTTAACAGTCCAAGGCCTCAGGGTCATTCAGATTGGGTTCCTTTACCCTTAGGTGTTAAATTCAAAACCACTTTTATTACAGTAGAAAACACTCCTTTTTCTGACATCTGGTCACTTAAGTTTAATTATAGCATCACTTTAGTAAATCTTATGCTCCTGGCGATGACTGCTTGGCTCTGGTTTTCTCTGCACAACATGGATTTGAGGAAGGACTGAGTTTTTAAGACTTATGCTGCTCATTTGGTTTGCTTAAATACTGGTTACTTTAATGCTAGCATTTGTAGCAGGCTTAGGTTTCTCTACATTCTCTACAGAATAATTGCTGTTGACTCACAGCTGTAAAGACAATTTAGAATTACAAAGAGAATAAGAGCACTGCTGCATTCTGTGGAAAGTCAGATTCAAAAATGAGTCATGACACTGAATTCAATACCTGTGTTGACCACAGTAAGCTTCCTGTATCCTAGATGTAGAAATCTCTGAAAACATTCTTTGTCAAGAGTCAAACCTTTACCTTAACTGGTCTATGAGATGTCTCTTTTTATATCATCCCTCTCTTATGTTCAGGACTTGCATGATGTTCTTTACAAGGCAGAATCACATTTATTTTTAAATTGACAAATGTTCTAAACTTCAGAATTCAAAGGACTGGAATTTAAATCTAAACTTTTGTAAATCCTAAATATTTCTTTTTTAACAAAATAATGATAACAATATTGAAAAGAAAAATAAAACCTTTGATCCTTCGTCTGGAATAGAATAAATGTTGTAGCTTCTCAGTCTACAACTGAAAATGGGAACACCCTCAGGCAGCTGGTTAAACTTTCTAGACCCAAGGCAGGGCATCAAGTAGATCTTTAACAGAAAAAAAATGATCTAGTTTTCTATTTCCAAATAAAAGTGGAAGGATGACCTTAAATTGTTCTTGCAGGAGTCCTGTAGTGTTTTCTAGGTCAGAGTTGCTGTAGTCTTTAAATCCAGGCTTCAGAAAGTCTTCATGAAAGGGGGGGTGATATTATTCAACTACAATAGGAACCCTTCAGGGCCTCTGTACCAGGAAGCAAAGCAGTCTTTGAGTATGAAGAAACTGTTTATGTGTGAATAAATGCGTATGTTTTATTATAATCAGGAAGCCCAAACATGAGCTTATGAATGAAAAAGCATACTATACTGTAGGTCCAAGCATTCTTGAAAAACAAATAGACCTATTCTGTGGTAACCATGGAGACCTTTAATATTTTCAGTGGTCGTAACGGCTATGAGCAGGAGGAGGTCACTTTTTTATCAGGCATTTTTTTTCTTATTCCATACACAGACTTAATAGTATTAGAATGATCTTTTCTTTTGTGTTCAACATACTGATTAAAAATGACTATAACTATTGGGACACATTTACTTTAAGTGAAGTGGAAAAAAATCATATTTCTTATTTCATCTGTTTGTATGTCACATTGAGACGGCACCTGCAAGACGTCTGTTATACAGTACGTAGAGCACAACAAACTCTAATTATCTGAACAAAACAAATACACTACTTTCTACAAGGACTATCAATTTTTCAAAGCTTCAAACATAGCCTTGACCTCAACACCTAAGTATCAAACAAATCTAGTAAAAGTTGTATGTTCAGAAGTACTGCACAATTAGCACATTTAGATCAGCAGTTATCCAAATCTGGGTATACAATACAGTACCTGCAAGTGCAGGGTGTTGACATCTCTTTACAGTGGTGACTCTGACACTGACCCGGTCTCCTCACTTATAGAGAAGCCTGTTATATAAAGAAAGAATGAACCTGCTGAAAAGATAGAAGATATGACTGCTCTCATGGCAGCTATGTCACAATTTATTCATGCATAGGCTCAGGTCAAAATGACCACATGACTTCTCAAAAAGCTAAACTTAGATTGCACCAATTCTAAGACCAAAAGAAGAACAAAATCATATACCTGCTTGTAGGCACTGAGAGGTTGAGAAGGTCCGAGTCATTATGCACAAATACCTTACAATCAATAGGGTTCTGGTAATTGCATTCTCCAAGGTTAATTATTGCAGGCAGAGCATTGTGGGGAGCTGAGTGAGAATGTACTCTCTGAACAGAGACTGCGTGTAATACAGTCTCTGAGATTCAGGCAGCTGTTGGGAGACTGCTGTGTAGTACTTGAAAGGGATGCGTTGAAATTTTCATCAGTTGGCTCATTAAAGAGCAACTAAAAAGGTCAAGGAGGCCTCAGAGACCTGATGTATCCACTGAGCCATTGTGCCACAACTATCCCTCAGAACCGCTCAGCAAAGTTTTCCTTTCATAGCAGGCAGAGCAGGAGAGACAGATAAAGAAATCTGAACCCTCTCTGGATCTACAGCCATGCTTCAAAGACATGTTAGAAATTACTTCCACTGAAGTTCTGCTGAGGCCTGAGCCTTTCAGAAAGTGTGAATTCTGACAATTTATTACAAAACGTTATGATGTTGTGTGAAAAGGGTTTGCTAATTAATTGTGTGTGTGCTTCTCCTTGCCAGCGGCTTTCAGCACAGAGAACAGAAAAGCTTGGCAAAGATGGGAGATGATGAACTATTTACATAATATAATTACTGAATACAGTCTTAGCAAACTAACCCAAGTAGAACTTCCTATTCTTTCCCTCCAAACCTCTATGCTGTGTGCACATGTGGAACTGGCTACAGCAGAGCTTGACTTCAGACTATGTGGGGGAGAGAGGGGGCGTAATTAACTCTTTAACCATTGTGGACACTTGGATCAAAGCAGACAGAGTGTCAGACCCTTGTAATGTTTCTAGACAACAAATTAAAAATATTTAGGGTCTACTGATGGATGTGATAGTGCCTGTGAGCTGTTCTGAGCTGGCCTGTGAGCTGTGAGTCACTGTCCTTTAACACTAAAAATATAACATCTGTTCGTTTGCCAGCAGCTTTTGATTTAAAAAATCCCATCTGGGCATGGCTGGGCAGTATGACCAACACCTTTACAAACCTTCCAGTGAAAAGGTCCTGTTTGCTTTCAGTCTGTGATCTTATACACCTGTCTTATGTCCCTGGGCCTTTGTTTCATTGATGTGCTCGAACCTTAGCACACAATACCACTTACAGCTGTTAGGTAAAGTTGCACATTGAGACCAATTTTATAGTACAAAGATCTATGATGGCACAAACATATGTTTTGCTTATGTTTTAACTTGATTTATTTGGTGGCTTCAGCATTTGAAATGGGACAGCATATCTGTGAGACGTGGAACAGATTCCTCATGGAAACACAAGAACCCCTGAGCCGCTGAAATAGTTACTACTGCCGAGGGCAGTGGGGTTAATTGGCACTAGAAAAGGAGAGAAGCAGAACATCTGCGCTTTGTGTTCTATTCTATCTCCTTTGTGTTTGGTGTGGTGGGGGCAATATTAGCTCATAATGCACCTTAAAAGCAGTAAGATCTCATTAGATCAATACAATTTGTTATGTTTAGTTAATTTATCCAGAAAACTAAGAACATCATTGAGAGCATTGGGAAGAGATTCGTTGCATGAATGTTTACGTGAATTAATACAGAAGTGTGGCTCTAAACTGAAATGCCATCTTCCATCAGCCTGTTGCACACATGGCCAGAGTAAATCTTGTGAAATCTGGGACTGAATGCTGGATGTTCAAAACAGTTCCTAAATCAGAAAAGTAAGTGTAGCTGGAACTGAAAAAGAAAAAGAAAAAAAAAACTATCAGTGCAGAACTATACAACTATAGTTATAGAACTGTATCCTCACAAAAAAAACTATAAATGATGTTTTTGGGGACGCTTCCATTCTTTGCAAGTTGACACTTTTCTCAGGAATGAGGCCTGAAATTCACAAATATTTTCACAAGGTGGTGTCTTGTGGGAGAAATGTCTCTTAACACTTCCTGCATACAGACCACATCTGTATTACAGGACCATCTTAAGTGGGACAGTGACCTTTAACACTGTGCATCTCACTTAAAAACTAATTTAAATGAAGCTATTCCAGTGTCTTTGCCTGATTGTCACATTGTGATTTTTTATAGATGAAACTGGTTGAAACTGGTTCTTAGGCATTGTTATTATTTTGTCCATTGTGAATAGGTTGAAAAAGAAACAAAAATAAACTTTATCAGTCTAAGCGTCTGATGCTCTGGTGTTGAGCCAGCAGCTCAGGATACAGCTCAACTTGTGTAAAGCCATCATGACGCACTAGAGGTGAAGAGAATTTGATTGCAGCAGAGTGAGTAATTGATGGTTATTGCTGAGACGCAGTTGTAAGACGGAGAGAACAGTAGAAAGGTTTAAGTGTTGTGACTGTCAGGGGAGCAACAAAGTATTGGAACTTGCTGTTTCTTTTTGCCCCTTAAAAGCCTGTTTCCCAGCACCCCCATTCTGCACACGTCTCCGTCTCCCAGCGATGACAGAGTTACCGCTCACTCTCCCTGAGCAGACTCGGCTCTCCAATTCCACACAGAATTACAGCCGCTGATCACCCCTGACTTTCCTGATACTCCTTTTTCCATCGAGAGAAAACTTCACCCTATTACATAACCACATCTAATGGTTATACAGTAGAATACTAGTAGTGATTGGTTTGATATTTTAAAACACGTATTTATAGGATACCTGATTTTAAAGAAAACCAAGAAAGAAATTGCAAAATTGTAAAATGAATCATTGGGTTTTCCCTACAACATACAAAACTTTCTTGTAATGATTAACCACATTAACTACTTCCACTTAGATACTGTACCTGTTGTAACGCTTTAGTTTTGACAGCTTTACTGTCATTCAGAAATAACAGTAATGGAATAACAAGGAAGACTGAGAGATGCCAGTAACTGCTGTCACAGAAAAGAGATGTGGGTGTCTGGAACAAGCTACACAGCCTTGTCCTTGAAGCCCATATTGTGGCCTCTTTCAAGAAACAGCTGGATTGGCTGCTGAAATAGCTACTACCTCCTCTTGTTTGTAGCCTTTCTTGTGTTCTTATGAGATGGTGGGCAACCCCCTCACCACCACAATACTGGCTTGGTTTCTCTGAGGCAGAGGATCCAGCTCATCCCAGCCCCGTTCCTGGAGAACTGTCTTGTAGTTTTTTGTTCCAGCTGTGCTCTACCTCTGAGGCTCAGGATTCCTACTGTATAATTGAAATTCTCTCCTGATTCGACCTTTTTATCTAGTTTCTCCACACGGTCTCTGGTTCCAGGAATATTCTGCTATAGTAGTGTTGTGAATACATTCAATAAACAGAACTCTGTCCATTCACTCTTAAACCTAATTATGTAGTGGCTTCTGTATTTTGTCAATCTAACAATGTCCAAATACAGCGGCAGGAATGACTCTGTATCAGACTCTCCCACTATGTGCTGCAGACGTCCAATTAGATACAACCCTCATACTGTACCTGCGTGAGGGCAGGTGTGAAACCACGAAGTTATGTCAGTTATGTCAGAACCTGATACTAGTTAATAAGCCCATCCATGTTCTTGTGACCTGAAAAGGTTTCACAGAAGAGCCGTGGATCAATTAGCCTGATTGACTAAGAGCTTAGTTGGCAAAGAAACCAAAAGAGACACGGGAGCTCCAGGACCAGTGTTGAGATTATCCAGTATGTGCTCCTAGTGTTATCGCAGCATCATGGCAAGAGGCAGCAAGGATGGCCCTCTAACCACATCTGCTGCAAGAGGCAGACATCATCATCAGGAGCTGCTGGACAAGAAAAGAAATGGAGAGGCTGTGGAAGCAAGATGCCATGCTCAAGGGTGAGGTACATCCTGTCTTATGCAGTTGATTAATTGCTCTATTGTCTGATACATGAAACAGGTTCTGATGCTCTCTCACATAAGCGAATCACTTTCAGTTTGAAAAAAAAAAAACCTACAGCAAGCCAGCATAAATTATTATTTTTTAAATTGGTTGATTGCTGCACCAAGGCACTTTCTCAGTGATTTTAACAAATCAAAGAAAACAATATTACAGCTGTCCAGTGACTAAGAATCTAATTTCTACTTTTCATTAACTAGTTTCTATTGAAAAAAATTTTTTCAAATGGTGTGAAACTGAGTACTGCTATGGTAGTGATATAGGGTGAGGTCATGTATGGTAAAAGTACATTTTTTCAGACAAACTATGTGTTTGAAAGATCATTTTAAAGGAAAGGAGCAACACGACTGGTATTGGAAACAACTAGGATATACTACATGGAACGCTTATATTTTACATTGTGGATTGAGGTATAATTTTAGTACATATATCATTTTGAAATGTAAGTCACATATAAATTCACTTACCAGGTTGAAGAAAGTGAGAAATTTAAGACATGTGGAGAATTGTCTTTATTATTAATTTTCACTCAGGTTTCGACTACAAGATTTACTTCAGGGCAATTTAAAATTACATGTACTGAAATGCATTGTTTAATTGTGATTTCCTTTGTGATAATACAGTGATGGATGAAAAATACCAATTAACCACAAGAGACTGTAAAGCAGACTCTGCGGTTAATCAGGATTAAAATCACTCGTGTACAGCATGTAAAATGATATTCACATTAATCAGCACTGGTGGACACTTACTTAAAAAAAGCTCTTTTTGTAATGTGTGCTTACTGCTCCTCCAGAGAAAGAATCATTAAGGGGATTTTAATGTACTTACTGTCCTTTATACATTTTATCCCCAAATGTAAAACATGTGGTATGGACAAGAAAAGAGTCTAAGAGATGAAAATCAACAGAGTTCCCTTTTTGTTAATAGAAAATCATACCTCTTCTTGATAAGGATTATCGTTAATGCAACCTTTTGTTGTTAAGCCCTGGTAGTTAGTCACTAGGGGTGCGGATGCAAATCACTGCTGGTAACAGACTCAGGATTTGCACCACTTTCAAAAATAAAGCCGAAGATAAAAGCTGAAATCAAAGTCACAGCCATGTCTTTAATATTTAGAAGATGCACAAGATATATTACATAAATCCTGGAAAACATCTTGCAAAAGAGAAACGAGGGTTTAGTATTCCTAGCAAGTGCTGGATGTGATTTCTAAGTAATTTAAGATCTCAGGACAAGACTATCACTGTGTCTTTTATTTAGTAAGTTTCTTGGCAAGTAATTTGGACAATTTTTGCTTGCATGTGTTCTTGATCACTACACATTGAAATTTTTACTTTTTCCTCAACTCTGCTCTTCTTCTTTTCAAACATGATTCTCTAGGTTGTCATCCCCATGTGCGGTGGTTAGCATCTCTGCCTCACAGTGCTGGGGCCCTGGGTTCAATTCCAGACCTAGGGTGCTTTCTGTGTGGAGTTTGTGTGTTCTCCTCATGTTTGTATGGATTCTGCTCCAGGTGTGCTGGTTTCCTCAAACTGTCCAAAGACATAATGGTAAATTAATTGGCCCTAGGTGTCAGTGTGTATGTCTGTGTTTGCCCTGTGATGGACTGGTGTCCCATCCACTGTGACCCTGAACTGGAAGCAGCGCTTAGAAAATGAATGGATGGATGGATAAAGTCTTTAGTTTGATTTGTTAAACCTTGATATTTATAGATTGATAGAAAAAAAATCTACTCACTGTTTCCATGGAAAACGGGACTTTGAGACTGCATGCTTCATCTGTCTTTCAGTAAATTGAAAACTATATACACAGCATCCTACACCCAGCCTTTAAAAGCAGCTCATAATTACAACAACTATTGTAGTAATCCAAAATGCTTCATAACTTGCTGTCATCTAATCAGTGGTCAAGGGTATTCATTGAATACAGTCCATCCATTCTGGAGGATGTTCTTTAATTACTACCCATCTGATTAAAAATCCATAGAATAGAGGGAACTGCTTACTATTTATTTTAAAAAATAAATAAAAAGAAACAGCAAAGAGATTCTTAAGAAGAGTGCAAAATATAATTAAATATTGAATATAAAAGAGAGTTTAAAAAACCTGTGCATTTAACTGAACACTGCCTCTTTCTGCATATTCAAATCATTTACTGGAGAAAGGTTTCAAAGACTTGTTACACGCTCAACCAGTTTATTTGTTCTAATACAGTGAGGATTCAAGCCTTAGTTTTGTAACATTTCGATAACTGCAGAACAGCTGCTGCTCGTGCTGTCATGATGATTGACGACAAGTTCCATACAGTAGATGAATTCCAAACTGCGGCAGAGGAGTAAGAGGCCAGGTGTAGGATGGGCTTAGTCGGAATGAAGATCAAACAATTAGAAGCTGGCCTGTGTGATGACTTAGAATCTCACTGGATTGTATTTTTTATTTTTGTAGTCAGCAAAAAAAGACTGACAAATAAGAAAGAAACATATACTACAGGTCACCGGAGTCTACAGGCACTATATACTTGTATACTAACTCTGAGCCAGCAAATCCCTTTCCAGTCAATCACCAGACAGAATGCAAATAAAATAAGTGGGAGACTTTCCTGTTGCACCCATCTGCATAGCAGAGTTGTCAGTGTATTGTTTTCCAGCTTGACTCCTGCTTGTTGCGAGTACTGGAGCATGTCCAGACCTCCCTGCTCTCTCTCAGGAGAGCAGCCGGGTGACTTAATCAATTCTTTCCTTCTTTTGTCTCTTCCCTGTTGTCTTCTATGCTCACTGATTTTTGTTTTCCTTCTGTTCTGCTCGCTGAGAGCATGTAAATGAAAAGGGCCGAGTCACGGCCACAAGTCGACTATTACTTCTGCAGCCATTGCAGAGATTAATTAGTGCTGCTGGCAGTGTGGTTTGCATGAGGGCGGCTAGGGCAGTGCTTGAGAAGCACAAGTACATATTTTGCAATTAGCATTCAAACCATTTGACATGAAACCAACAGTGTTAAAAATTTGAAAACATGATTGTGGTCACTGTGGTACTTAACAGGTGCAGAGCATTTTGGATTTTATACATATTTTTCATTTAAGAATTTTTTACTATTTTACTGCATTTCTACTCTCCACATGAAGCAAATGGGAAACATTTCTTCCAGCAGTTCTTCCAGCCTGCTTTAGGAGCTGACCTTTACACTGCACCTCTGTCCTTGAGAGAGCACCCCCTACTGGTCGACAAAGCCATTTGTACTACTTTTTATTTGAACGATCCTTCGAAAACTGAACTGTAGTTCAGAAATAGTGAGCTATGTCATGTTAACATTATTATCACCAATATTTAAGAAAACCTGTGAGAATGGTGGCAACAAAGAGATTTGGAAATACTTACAAAGGACAAGTTCTTGCAGACCAGCAGCAGAGAAACCGAACAAGCTGTCAGTCAACTAAAATACTCCACCTTGGTATTTGTCCTCAGTCTGTGAAATCAGTCTTCTCAGAATTGCTCTCAGTAACCAACAATGAGTAAAAAATAATCATAGGGTAACCTAAATGGGCCACCATAAGTTTTAGATGTAGTCCAAAAGCCTGTTACTACTTAGTGCCTGTTAACTGCTGTGTATGAATAGCCATGTAATTTTTAGCAGGAAACACAACAGCTCACATCTTAAAGTTCATGTTGTTTGAAATCATAATCATAAACATTATTGTAGACAAATAGTCTTAATATGAAACGTTGTACTCTATAGGATCCAATCCAGCAGCACAGAATAAAATAATAAAGTATTAAACACAGAAATACAATACTAGCTTAATGTTCAAACATGCTGCTAAATTATAGATTAACAACAATTATAGACAACAAATAAAAAACAGAAATACACTTAAAGGAAAAGTGTAGAAACAAGACTACCTGATAAATCTTTACTTTAATCTTAGGTTTAGCCACAAGATGAAGTTTATTTTTCAAGGCAGAGAAAATACTTTTAAGTAACAATAAAACTGTGAAAGTGTGTATTATTATAATGGCTATGGAATCAAAGAGAAGTAAATGGGATAGAAATATTCTAGGAAGCGTCTGAATGCAATGGGAACTTGGGTCTTTAAATGGGGTTTAAAGTAGAGTTACAGTGTGATGATGTAATACAAAACAGCTCTCAGTCAGATGATACCTCCAGAAGACAATCTGGATATCCAATTAATTCAAGAGACATTCCTCATGTATAATGACTAGAAATTAATGATAAACAATGTCTGTTAAACCTGATCCTTTCCTCGTCTACTGTGATGTTATCAATCACTGCATTTGTCCTGTAAACACCTGGTTCCAAAGACAGAAGCTCAGAATTCTTAAGAGTCTCCAGATTGCAGAAAGTGAGTAATAAGACGATAATTCTGGGGAACAGATGGTGCATTTTGTTGACTTTGTGACCCCATCCGAAACTGAAGCAACAACTGAGCAAGTTATTTTAATGTGAACACTTTTTCAGAGCTAGTGCAGCAGTTCAGTTCCAGTCTAGAGCGATGTTTAGTCATCTGATTTATGTCCTGGGAACTGTCCATAAGGTGCTTTCTTTAATTTATACTTCCTAAGTGGGTTCAGAAGATATGAAAATATGTTTTTCACAAATCTGCCAACCTTCAGGTGAAATATGGCTTTAAGCTACACAAAGGTGTTTCTTAATCATCTTAAAATAATATTTTAATATAGTTTTCCATAGAGTAGACTTCAGCTGAGCCACATATCCTGAAACTGGTCTTAATTTAGTACTAATGTTGTCATAAGACTTTTCAAAACAGTACATTTTTCTACTTAATGACAGATTAAACTAATTTTCTCTAGAAACTTGGTAATACTGCATAAAACTTAATTTACTGTAAAAATGGGACTAAAAGATAAGTCGTATTTGTTGTTACACTGTATGCACGTGAGGGAGGGGATCACTAAGCTTTAGAAAAGGAGATCACATATGAGATACAGCTGTCTTCTCACCTTGGAAATACATGAAAATGTGAATTAACACAAGGTAACTGCAAACTAGTAACATCTACTTTTAAAAGGCAATGTTTGAATGACATTATTTAAATCATGGACCTCACACAGTTGAGAAGACGTTTTGCTAGAGTGAACAGTTTTAGAACAAAAAAAAAACAGAAGCCATTAAAGAGGATAATCTAATCTGAAGGCTTCAGAGCACATTACTCATTGAAATCATTATGGCATATTTCAATTAAAAAGGAGCCGCAGAAGACATATGGCATATACAATCCGAGCTCCGCAGAAACCACGCCCTTCAAAGCATAGAAAAGAAAGACCTCTCTTGCCAGCATGTTTGAAACATTGAGGTATCTGTGTGTGTGATGCAGTGTAGTTATGTTATTGATAACTCTGAAGTACCACGGACATTAGTAGCCAAACACCATGTCAGTTAATAAAGAAACTCCCAAGGCCCCCAGATCAAATCTTTCTCGGTCTGCTATTCCCTGTAGTGCATATAAAGGTTTGGCAACTTGATCAGTCCCTCCTCCATGTTATCCTCCATTCTGCCTGGATCATCGTTCCTCCCTCGTGTCCAGATAATTAATTCCAGTGATTTGTTGCTTCCCTCAGCAAATCAAATTTAAAACACTTTTGTACTGCTGCCAAGCAACATATACAATGTAGAATTCCACAAGTGATTTTTGATCACTCAGCAGTAGCTGCAGCATTTCAATTCAGTCATTAAGACATTAAGACATGGCAGCAACATTATAATACAGCTCCTTCTTCTGTGAATACCCATTGTCTCATATATAGCAAAACAAAATGCAGAAGAAAGCAGTTTGGCTTGGGATGACTCTTCTTCATTTAATTATCTTTATAAATAAAACAGAAAGGACTGTGCCCTTCTAATGAAGCGTAATTATGCTTCTTTCTGTGCATCTGTGCTTGCCCACTGTGTATCTGTAATTGGCTTTACGTTCTGGTGATTCTGAGGACTCTCATACTTGGAGAGCAAATGTGAAAAGACGAGTGGGGAAGCATTGTCTGTACACAACTCGGTTTCCAAGAAATCTCACTAGTCAGTTTTACGTCAAAAAGAAAATCACGAACTGTGCTTCAAAACAACAAAACATTTCTGTCAGGAGGTAATCAGCCCTTTTTTGAGCAGAGAAATAAATGTAAAGAGATACTTAAACAAGATACTCGGTTGGAAACCCTGTCCAAATGCTTGTGGTCAATCACACTGAGGTATTTTTTTGTTGTTGAATTGACCCACACCCAGCAGATTTCCTTGATAATGGCAGAATGGCAAAGAATCAGGATGCTGTCTCTCAAAGCATGACGCCCATACTCTGGGCACACCACGGGTGGCACCGAGGACAGGACTGTCCACGAACAATCAAAACTCTTAATAGCTCCTTAATATGTCATAGCATCCTCTGTATTTTCTGTCTTATTCTACAGCGTGTTCCCAAACTACAATGTTTAGATTAAAATAACAGCTTCTCTACTGTCCTTTTGTATGGATGCAGTTAGCATTAGAAATACTGTAATCTGTGTGTGTCTCACGTGTAGAAAGAAATCAACAGAATATTGTCTGGGAATTGCTGCCTACAGTAGATTACTGTGCCAAAAACTTCATTTTCTCTGACCTTTCTGAAGTATGTTTAAACAAGATACAATAGGTGCACTGACAGAATAAACTTATTTTCAGTTTTTGGAATAGCATCTTAAGGAATCGTTCCAAATAAGAAATTTCCAAATAAGACAGGATGGCATGAAACCACCCTGAGGTTTTAGGGATGTAAAACACAGCTCCACGCTTGTGGATGTAAAAAACTGCAAGCTTCTTTGTGACTGTGGACCATGCCACCACTGTATTGATTAATCGCATACCTTACATATATCATTTAACCATTTGCAAAATACAATTGGAACGTCTGGAATATTGATTTTCCTCTTAAAGAACAACATCTATGGTACATAATGGAAGATAAACCCAGGCTAGTATACCGCACTTAGAAATGCAATCACAAACATTGACACACGATAAGCCCTTCACTGAAATAATCCTTGTTAACAGCTGATTCATAGCCCCCTATCCAGCAAAGGATTCTGGAAAGGGAAAGTGAAATGCCTTCCAGAGTCTGGCCCAAATAGAGCAAGTGGCAGGCTTGTGGTCCAGAGACTGGCAGGCCCAGGAATGCAGGCCTTGCTGCAGTGAGAGCTGATCCAGGCCCACCAGAGAGCAGCCTCAGCTGTCACTACCAGACCCATTAGCTCCAGCATTTCCATCCAGCAGTGTCACATTCCTTGCTTTCAGACTCAGACTGCTCCCCCGGGACCCTGAGTACCTACAGGAACTGGCAGATGACATGGTGCACTCAGCACTGACACCAGTTCTGTCAGGGGCAGAGCAAGACGGTGGCACTAGCCCTTCTGCGCTCATCCCACATGCCCAGATGTAAATGCTAATGAAACCCGAGGCTTAGAGTTTGACAGTGAAGGTAAATAAAACACAAAGTGTTTTGGAATGTATTTTATATGCGTAAAATAAAACATGCACGAACAATATGCAAGTTACAACCAGCTGATAACATTGAGCCCCTATACTGGCCACAAACTGCTTTTTCTGGTTCCCGCCACGTCCTCGTTGGACAGTGGTCTCCTGCTGATAGCTTTAACCTCCCAGAGGAGTTCTCTGTTTACTTACAGGATCACTAGAGGAAGAAATCCCAGCAGAGAAATATACGCAGAAACAGGGGCATCTTCATGAGCTCCAAGAGCTGCAAATCCTTTAATGGTGTTGATGTAGTTCTTCACCATCATGTGCCTTGAGGAGAGATGAGTGATAGCAGGAAATAAATAGGAAATTTAAAAGAAGTTCTTGGTTTTATTTTTCCTTGTTGAGGTAAAAAACACAAATGGGCTACAGTACTGCCACACGGCCTTACTTGCATTTTGTCTCATGCACATGAAAGTGGAGTTAATGAAAATTGAATATTTCTCTTCAGATAGCGCAATGCTTTCAGTTTAGCTACTGAAGGGTTTTTTCAGATGGAAGCTCTATGTTTTTCTTCTATCCAGGGTGACAGACTTTTCTCTGATCTTCCTTTTTCCAGAATATATAGGTCATAGTGAAAAGTAAAAAGTGACTGCATTGATATTTAAGTTTGTGACATGGAAATGTAAATGCCTAAACCCGTGGCTTTGAGTATTCTTGCAAATGGAAGGGAATAGTTTGGTCCTGTTCTCGTCTTTAATAAGGCAGGGGAGAAGAAATCAAAGCTGTAACAGAAGATTTCCTGAAATGGCCATTGATAGGCTCAGCATTAACAGCAGTGACCAACACATTAAATGTTTTTTCTCAGGCCGTTTAAATATGTAGTGTTTCACAAGGTATCGTTAAGATAATGAATTACACTACAGTAGTTAAGCTGTACAAGAAGAAGAAAGAATAGTAAGCCAAAAAATGAAGAAAAAAAACCCTCAAAGCAGTCTGTGATTTAGTAGTTGTGGGATTTGTTTTGTTTGCATGTTTTCTTTATTTTTTCTCACTTAACATATGTATTTATATTGAAGTAGATAAACAGCAGAGACAGGTGTTGCAGAGGCTGGTGTTGGAAAAGGCTATGAGAAGAGGGAGCTCTTTAACAGCTGAGACACCTAGAACAGGCCTGAAAATACAGACGGACATCATAGGACCAGCAGGAACTGGATTGTGTTTGTACCTGTCAGGTGTGCCTCCACATTGTGTCTAAAGTTCCCTTGGGAGGAGAGAAGAAATCCTGTGTAGTCAAAACCTCTCAAACATCTATATGAGACTTTGTGAACTTAGTAAAGAACAGATTTCAAAGCTACAGCTGGAAGTGATAGGAGTCTTGAAATATTAAGATATTCTTAATGAATACAAGCACCTTTTAAACACTAAAAATTAAAGTGCACAATTCTACAATGTCTTCAAGTAATTTTGTATTAAAAATCAATTGGCATACAGTAAAGTAACAAACTTATTTTAGGATTACAAGGTTATTTGTTTTTTTGGCAGGATTAATGTCCTTGTTCTCAGGATCTCAGGATAAATTTCCTTGTTATTTCTGGAAACTAAAGCTGATCTTCATGAGACCCTCCGTCATTTCCAACCACAAGCCTGGCTGTGCTGGATGTGGATAGAGATGGAAAACAGCTGGTTAAGGTATAGAAGAGGCCGGGTAGAATATAGACCAGAATCCTCCACAGTTCTTGACTTGTCAAGTGATACGCATTGCGAAAAGGAGTTTATGAGGCCAATAACTTATCATGGTGGCTGCGCTTCCCCATAAACGGGGTCTCTGGTGGGGAAAAGAGAAAATAGAAAATTATTGAGACAGAACCAAGTGTATGAGAGACAATAATGCTGGAGTTCACGCAGAGTGAGGTAACACATCAGCCAGACACATGAGGTAACACATCAGCCAGGGCCAATCGAGAAACAGCAGCTCAACCGGCGTGTTACGGGGGGCGGCAAGAGGGAAGAGCGAGGGAGTTTGGTTAATGTCCTGCGGAATCAGGGAAGGCTTCAGGGAGGAACTAAATCGGCTCAAAGGGGAGTCTATAAAGATGGAATGATTACATATATATACAAAAAACCCCAATAAAAAATGATGTTAGGGGAATGTTTTTCAAAACGCCTGTCGCCATGGTGAGTGGTGAAAATTAAAATGCAGTTTAAAAATTAATAAATAATTAATTTATTTTATTTGGATAGCACTTTTCATCTTAAAGGATCACTTAACATACAGGAGGAGACCTCCTTGATCCATCACTTAAGTGCAGTCCCACCTGGGTGACACACAGCATATCAGGTGGAGAAGTTAGCAGTTACTTCAGCAGTTTAGTGGAAAATGTTGGTACCCCAGATTGTACAAGTCCAGAGTGGAATTGTATCAGGACACCACTGTTGGTAATTCTACTCTAAGACACAGTGACATACAGTAGTTCAGCCCATGGTCCAATGTCTCTTTTGAAGGACCTCATATAACACATTGTCCCCAGTTACCACACTGGGGAATTGGTTTGGTAATTCTAGTCCAGGGGAGAGAACCCCCAACTGGTTAACCAACACCATTTACAGTGGCAACCCAGTTATCCTTCGAGTTCTGCTCTATGATCTAGAGTAAGTGACTACTGTATGGGCACTATGAATTTTTGTATGTATTATCTAAATGTGAAGTTAGGAAGCCAGATATAATGGTCAGCTTTAATGTTTATTTAGAACCAAAGAAGCATTCATTATTTTTCACAGTTTATCAACTTTTTTCATATTCATGCTTTATTAACTGCACCAGAAGAAAAGAAAATTATTTATATAAATATTTTATGAATAAACAGTCTTCATTTTCTCAACATAGTACAGTATGTCTTAAAATGATTTGTCAGGTCTCCAACATTACCTTTTGGGACTATGTACTTAAAGATGTCCATTTTTAATTAACAAATTGAAACATGTCAGGCCCCAGGTCTCGTATAAATAAATCCCCTTTTAGACAAATGTGCTTTTGGTTGTGCTGAAGTTAAAAGTTTTTTTTAAAAAACGGACTATGTTTTAGTGCTCTGGCTTGTATGTTCCTGGATGAGTATCAAAGTGAAGTTCGCACATGTGAACACTGGGCATGAAACATGTTCACACTTTTAATATGTGGATTTCCCATAGAGTCCAGTGTGGTTAATTTTGTACAGCTCTTGCATTTTGAGTGTTAAAATAAAATTTCCATACATCTCCTTATCAAGCAGTTTCTAAGAGCTCACTGTAGAGGTTTGTGGTCTCTGGAGATTTTTCTCACTCTAAGTGCTGGAAGCATAAAAGTTTTAGCACAGTTCCTGTCACTCTGCAAAGCAAAATCAAGCTGGTTTTACCATGGGTCTTCTCATAAAAGCCTTGGGAGGCTAAATTCATTCACATTTTCTGTCTTTTTCTAGTCAATAAAAATGGAAAGTCTGCTTTTGATTTAATGGAAAACCTGTGAAAAAATGACACTGTGCTAAAGCTTTTATCTGCCCAACCCTACAAAATAAACAAACGGTGAGACATGACATCTGAACAAACATTTAATTAATTGTATTCTTTTACAATTAGAGACCAAGGGTCTGCTTACAATTTTTACTGTATGTATTCCAAGTACAATAAAATAAATTAATAACATAACAATAAGTCTGTTGCCCAACAAGATAAAATAGCTTGTCATCTTAAATATATTTGATTCATGTTCAGAACTTATAACTGCTATTTGTGGTAACATGCAGCCTGGTTTCTATCTTTTCACACCAAACACAGCAGTTAAACCCTTTTTGTAGATTAGCTGGCTGTATTAAATGTATTTGTATTTTTGTACTCAGTACCACACTTGATTGAAAGATCAGATATGAAACGTATATTGCCTTGATGTAATTTCATTCAAGCATGAATATTTCAAACAATTTCAGAACCATACATTTAGTTATAAATTTGAAATCCGCACAGTGCATAAACTTATTAAACACTATATTTACTGCCTCCTGGCTCCTTTTCCAAACCCTCATTCTCAGGTCCTGCAGCCATCACCTTTCACTCACATGTGCCGACTAATGTTTTGCTCCACGATCCTGCTGTGTCTTTGTAGTCTTGTATTATGGTTCTGTGATTCATTTGCTGTGTTTCTGCCCCGCAACTGGGCCAAATCATTTTCAATGAATTATGCACAGAACTGCACTTTTATTGTGGTTCTTATAATATTCCTGCAGAGTCACATGGTGGTAAGGTGCTTAACCTTACTGCCTCACAAACCTCGGTCACGGGTTTTTACTTCAGCATTGAACACCTGTCTGGGTGAAGTCAGCATTCTCTCCCACTGTGCAGTATGGGCAGGAGTTCTCTGGGCACCCTAATTTTTTCACCCAGCTCTTGGTGACATGCAGCATTTGTCTTGGGTTTTTAATTTGAGTGTTATACCGACAGTATTCTCCATGCGGAAGGGATGTAGGCATTCTATCTCACTGCTTTCCTCTGTCTATAGTGTCTCAGGTGACTGTGTTATGTGCTTGAAATTGAGGTTGGGTTGCACAGATCTCCCATCCTTATATACTGTATAAAGCATTGTATTTTGACAGCTGTAATAATTTGCCCCAGATGAAAGTGATGCTCAGATGAATACATATAATATATTGCAGGCTACAACATTGGTTTTCTGTCAGTGGTGTCTCGACTGACCCAATCACCATCCCTTACAATACCACTTAGAGCACCATGTTTGGGAAACCACATCTAGCAGGTATTGATTGGGCCTGTAAAACAGTGTTATTGCTGATGTATGGAACAGCTAAGGATTACAACTATAGCAACATAAAGACTCTTGCATTACATACTGCACAGAACGTCACAATAGTGGAGTTCAGTTACATTGCTCCTTTTGCAGTGACTTGTGTGGTACTTTTGCAGAGTTCTCCAATGTTTCACCTGTGGAGAGTTTTCTTCTGTCTTCACTTGATCCAGCTGTACAAAATGTATGTATTGTGTTATTAGTCTGGACTCTAAATAGTGACCTACTGTAAGTTGATACTTTTGCAGTGTTGTGGCATTTGGCTCAGAGCCTGTATGAATGAACAACATCTATATCACTACACATTTGCTCAACACAGTGTAAAATGCTGCACTATTTGCACAAACACTACCACCTGGTTCTTCTGTGAATCTGTGTTACATCAGTTGGAGTACACCCTCCAACCCACCCTTGTAAGGAATAAAGGGTACAGCTATCTATTTGTAACAAGGACTGACTCAAGACACAAATACACCTTTTAAAATGTTTAATGTTCTCTTCCCACTTTTTATTCTGCCATCCTTTCTCATTATGTTTTTGATTATAGAAATCAAGGTTACACTATTTTCCCTCCTTCTAAACTCTTCCTTAACAAATCATTTCTTAACATTTTGCATTAACTCCACATTTCTTAGATATTTAGATCTCCCAGACACACATAAGAACGTTTATCATTGTGATCAGATCTAGCCATGGTCAGAGAAATGTCACATGGTAAACTTTAACACTGTCAGCAAGGGAACAGAACATTTCGTTGCTTCGATTCTTGTTCACTGGAATTCCAAAGTTATTATTTACTGTACAGCTGGCAGATACTGAAACCAGGATTGCTTCCTAATAGGAGGCTGTTGGAACTTGCTAACAGTCAGAGCCATTTGCAACAGCAGTTGGTCTCTCACTGACACCACTGGAAACCTACACCTTGGAAAGCTGCAGGAGGTACTGGATCTGAGAGTCAAGACAACAGTGGTCGATTAGCTCCCACCCATTCCCAGTGGTTGTTTGCGTGCTTCTTTTCGGAGTATCCTGGGCGCAGTGGACTACACACCACAGTCTGGTCACAAGTCATGGGTCAGAGAGCTCAGCCTGTGCTCCATCAAACACCTTTACTGGCTGAGTCTCTCAGGAGCTCAGATTTAAACTTTATAGTTTACACTGTATATCATTTATCTAACAGACCCTGATACAGGCCTTCAGGGTCTGGTTTTCAGAACTTGTTTCTCTGTTACTTTGGATACAGACTTTTCATGAGAGAAAGAAACTCTTTTACTAGACAGGAAAATGTGTAAAACATTTCTCTTTGTGCACAGCAAAATAGTTGTTTTTTGAGAACCTTTTTATTAGCAATCCTGTTGAGTAACTGCTTTTCTCACTGAAGAAAGTTTGACTCCTTGTTGGTTGGCTGAAAACTGAAATAGTCATAGCATGAAAAAAATTATTAGATTAGTTTTGAAATAAAGCACATCCAAGATCTGGCACCAGAATTGAACTGATATGAAGTTTTTGCTCATTTATTTTAAGTGCTGAAAAATCTTTAATAATCAGTGAATGTAAGGGCCAGAAAATCAAACTATTCATAAAATAAGGTCACAGCTGAAATATATGGAAAATTTAATTTAGAAGCCATTCCCTCATTTACTTAGGGAGGGTTTTGAATTTCATCATCTTTCCAAGATAATCAAATAAGTACTTAGAAATGCAAGGCAACGGGCATGAAAGATTGCATTTTTAATGTTAAATGTTTGACTAAATTTTGTAATTTGCACTTCAATGAGCTTGAAATATTGCACAAGGTACTATTAAACCACATACATTATAATTACTATTAAATGTGAAATGCATTCTAGTGGCAGGTAATTATAATAGTTTGCTTATAAAACAAACAAATTAATTGATAAAAAAAGGTTCTGGAGTTTCCCAGAGGGTTTTAAAAATATTTTTTTCAATCATACATTTCTGAGACTGGGTTTTAATATCACAGATTCATAATAAAGCCTTGCAATTAACTAGAGCACTTCAAAGCTACTTCTTTACCTAAAAAAATGTGAAACAATCTGGTGAAAAGTCTCTTTACTTTTTTGTCTTTATCTTTTGGTACATGCCCTTCACTCAAACTGAAGATTACAGCAGCAAATGGCCAAATGAGTAAATGTTCAGTGCAGCACAGATGATCACAGGCTGGTTGTGCTTGGTTCTGGTTCAAGTGTTGGGTTCAAACGATAAGTCAGAGACTTCTGAATATCTGCCTCAACCACCTTCTGAGATCAGGATGAAAGCACAACAGAGTTCTCCTTCTATACAGACTTGAAATGTGGGCTCAGGGTAACAGTCTCTCCTTCCTTTAGAACACTGGAATGACATCATTCAAAGTACTACCAAGCTAAAGACCCCCTGCCACTCACATGATTGAGTATTGAAACTAACTCACTCTGATTTTTGAAATACCGAATATTTAAGGTCAAAGAAGTAAAACTGCGGGATGCCAGGCAGCAAAAAGCTATGGGGGTAAATACGAAAACACTTAAATCAAAGTGACAAACTTTGCTCCTTTTATAACACCTGCAGATAGTGTTAGATGTGAAAATGACTGCTGCAAAAATGTGCGGAAACATCAATGTTCCCAGACAACAACATTTCAATGAAGGGGAAAGATAAATATTTCTGGGGGAAGATTAATATTCACCCAGCAGTACTGTTTCAACCCCTCTCTGAAATCTGAATTGTGTACCGAGAAAGACCAAGGTTCCAGTAGGTCAACAGGTTTGGGTAGGGGCACCAGAAAGAGCCTCTTCCTTCTTCTATTTACTGAGATCAAATAAAAACAAATAAATGTTAGCAAGAAAACCTTTTTCCAAAAAATTAAAATCAACAGTAAGTAAGTTATGAAGCAATAGCTCGTGTCGCACTTGTTTCATTTTCAGTTTAGTACAGTGAAACTCAGGACCATGCGGCTACCTTGAATGATGGAGTTATTTGTCATGTAATACTGTATATATATATTAATTTTTTCAAAATAAAAGATGAATGTTGTTCAGTATCTTTGTATTTATAATCTTTAGATTTGGAAGGTAGGTAGAGGAGCTGAATGAAGAATACAGCACTAGAGGGAAAATGTCCTCTATTTTTACATTTTAAACGTGCTAAATTCAACATGTTGTATACTGTAAGTATATTTTTTAAAAGTTGGTAAGATAAAGTCACAAGAGACAAGTATCTTCAGTGATTAGGTCTTTACTTTTGAATAGATTGACTGAACCCCAGTATTCTGGTATTCTGAACTATTTTCTTAGGACAAAAAATGACTCTATGAAGAGAAGCTGTGTGTTTTGGATTCTGTATTCTCAAAACACATCTTGGTGGGAGGAGTGGTTTATGTGATCTGTGTTTTTTACATATATGTCAAAATAATATTTACTGTAAGTCTGCCATAAATTCTATGTCAAGAAGTCTTTGGCTTAATTATTGTGATGTCCTAAATCCTGCAAGTTCACAGAAACACATTCAGGAATAACTGCAGTTATAATACAGCTGGCTTCATTAAAATCCATAACAATATTGATTTATTTGGTTCAGTTCACTTCATGTGATGTATTCTGCTTGACTTTGTTTAAAAAAAACATTATTTTAATACAGATGAAGACATGTTTGAGCCAGAATATACTGTATGATTATTGAGACAGTTCAACATTTAATTTTTTCCTGTGAAACAAAATACCCAACAAAACAAGAAAAAGCTCTGTACACCTCTTGTTATATCTGTGAAAATTTTTTAAGGATTCTAAAAAATATCTATGACTGCAATGGCTAGAAACCCAATTCCGTTCTCTATTGATTCTAGTCTTGGTGGAACTTGAATACATAGCATTATCAAAATGCAAAACTAGTTCTTGAATGATCCTAACTTTTTTAACTGCCTTTTGTCATCAGTGTAATTAATGACTTCATGAACATTGTGTTAATATGTAGTTTAATTTGTGTTAAATTATGCATGACAAAAGCACCATCAATTTAATAGATGAAACAGAGTAAATCACCGCCTTTTGTCAAATTTAATACCAGGTGAAAAGAGTGATGGAATATATATTTCACACACCTCCCATTACCGATTTGTACATTGTAATGGGATATGATTTTATTCGTGAAGCTGTGAGGTGCCTTGCAATTTCTTTTTCCATGCAGACAGAATTATTTTAATTTTAATTTTTATTCTATTTAATTTGCTACAAGAGCATAAAGTTTACAAATGAGAGGAAGCCATATAGCCCTTCTAGTCCATTTGATAGCTTGCAGTTAATTGATCCAGGGATCTCATCCATCCATTTCTTGAAAACAGGATATCGGCTTCAACAGCTTGGATGGTAGCTTTTTCCTTACTCCCACAATTCTCTGGGTAAAGGAGTGCCTCTTGTTTTATGTGAAGTTTTGGTTCTGAATGGATGAATGCCATCTTGTTTTGGAAAGCTGTATTCATTGCTGGGCTGTACAGTTCAAAGAGATAAAATGTCTTTAATGTAACCTTTAGAGTTATTCGTGGTCATGTACTTATTTCAGACACATGTGTCACAGACATACTGCTTCTGTCAAATGCATTTATAAAGTGGCATGAGATTTTATTATCTTCTCAGTGGAGACATTTTGTTTCGATGTAGGATATTTCAAGTGGCATTAACAAGCATGTTATCAAATGGCATATTTTTTTATATGGAATTACAACCTCCTAGGCTACCAAAATGAACCTGTTAAAATTAACTAAAATACAGTAGATGGGGGAAAACAAATAAACCAATCAATTTTAGAAAATCTCCTGTGAAAGACAGATTGCTCAGTTGTTGTCAGTTACAGTACACCCTCTCAGGTATGAAAGTCAGTTGATGACGGTGAAAGAAATGTTCTACAATGCTAAACTTTAGATTCTGGAAGGTTGCTTGTAAGATTCTTTAATTCAGCAGCTCAAGAAAATGGACCAGTCTTGCAGTTTAATGAATCTTAGAACCCGCCAACATGCACAATAGAATTCTCTCAGAAAACAGTCTAAACCAATTCTATTCATTGAAACCACATTTATGATTACATTGAGAAAGATTTTAAATACATAAACAATTTGTTTTTAGCTGGGTCCCTATTGGCAATTTTCGTGGTGTGTGTTTGCAAATCCCAAGGTTACTGTGTCTGGGAGGGATTTCTTCTTAATTATGTTATGTTTCTCAGAGTAATACATGGTGATACAGCTCTTCTTTGTCAAACTAATGAACTTTTAAATCTGATGGTTGTCTGCAGATTATCAGTTTTAGAAGGATCATGAAATTTCTTTGGGAAATAAGCAATAATTACTACATAAAATGAGAAATGCATCTGATTAACCTAAACGTGGTTTAATCCTGAATTATTTTGTTCATCCAGTTAATTGCTGCTGTCATAGCAACCAGACCCCATCAAAAAGTCTCTTTCAATGGTTTGCAAGGTCACAGCACAATTTCAGTCGTCAAGGTGTTGTGTTTCTGTATCATCTTTGTGTTGCATTTTCTATACTGAACATTCAACATCCTGTCTACACTGGAAGTGATTACTCTAAGACTCGCGGTAGCTTGGCCACTGTGCCAGTGTCACGCCCTCTGCAGCCAGAGGGCGCTCCTTCTCTGTCCTGTCTCTAGTTTCCGGTCTGCTGTCCTTCCTGTCCCTCTCTTTCCCTTGGGCTATATATTTCCGGGTCTTGCACTCTGTCCTCGCTCAGCATTGACGTTTGGATGTCCTGAGACCCGCCTAGGACCAGGGCGCCCCACGTCAGCTCCCTGAGGGCATAGGTTTCTATACGGCATTCCTGAACTCTTTGAACTAATGAGCCCGGGTCTTTTTCCCGTCTCGCCGCTACGCATATGGGTCTTTTTCCGCTCTCCTGCTCCCCACGGTTAGTCCCTTTGGACGTCCGTGACAGCCAGCTGCTGACTCTATAAAAAATAGGTGGGTTTAGAAAGGTAATATCTTCTGCAACACGACTGATGACTGGGTTAGTCAATATGTTAGTGACCCATAAGACTCGGTTAAAAATAAGTGAGTCAAATAAGAGAGAAACTTCAAGCTCTGAAATTGAGAGGCTTGTGACTAGCCTTCAAGGTCACAACCCAGCTGTGACCAGCTGTCTCTCAGATTGCCCGACATCCACAGCCCAAGAAGGCCTCAGGCAAGTCCTCTCTGCCAGAAGACCAACCCAAGAGCTCTCTGCAGTCCAGTGCAGTGACATCAGTGTATCTCTCCAGTCGATCACCGAGCACATGCTGAAACGTTAAAGGATCAGCTTGTCCAGAGGGTAACAGTGAGCAGTGAACTTTGTGAAGCTCAGACCAAAAGACAGGTTCTAAGTGAGTGAAAGATGAGCTTGTGAGGGGGAGACGAGTCTGAGAGTCTGACTCCTCAGGGTGTGCAGGGAGATCAGGATGAACTGTTGTTTTAGGTAGTTTATTCTCATTTCACTCATGAGCCCCATCTCAAGTCACAAGAACATCACTGAATTTCCTTTACATGAACCTCCAATCATTTGTATGCTACTATGCAGAATAATGCATAATTAATCCTCTGCCAGTCTTAACTAAATAACTTTACACGCCCCTTATAAACCTTGTAACTCTCTTTTTCATTGAAAACACTCTTTACACACCATACAGTGTAAGAGGGTAGTATCCTGGTGCTATAGTAAATCTGATCAAATCTGCTCTGGTATCCCCAGGATTAGGACTGAGTGGATGAGGACTCACTAGTGAACAAGTAATACAGGATGTCCAGAGCATGGGCTGGTGTGATAACTATGATTGGAAGGAAGTAAATAAAGTAAAATAATAGAACATCCTCTTACGAACATTCTTGTGAGAAGGTAAATGTTACTTTGAAATTTAATTGCCCAGATGACGATTTGTGGTAATTTTGACTTCTAGTATACTGTATGTGGTCATTTCACTGTGTACACAGCTGTCCACAAGGCATGAATTACTATTTATACAGTATATAGCATTCTGTATGCTGTGGGAGTCAATAATTTGCTCATCAGACTGCTCTGGTGGCTTTTAGAACTCGAACAACTTTTAGCATTATTAATGCAGCTCTGTTGGGGTGCAAAGAAACAAAACTTTACCTCTGTTTCACATTGATTAGAATCATCAAAATACAGGAGATACTTACCTGAGCAGCCAGTGCAAAGTGTTGTAATAACTAATTCATACATGTACAGTACTAATCATATTTAAATGAGTAGGACAGTTCAAAATATCCATGGCCTTTGCTCAGCAGTGTATATACTGTATATAATGTAGAATAATCAGAATATGGGTGGTGCAGTGGCTCTGTGGCTAGGGCTCTGCACCTCTGGCTGGAAGGTTGCCGGTTTATATCCTGTGGCTGGCAAAGGAATCCTACTCTGTTGGGCCCCTGTGCAAGGCCCTTAACCCCAAGTGCTCCAGGGGTGCTGTATAAATGGATGACCCTGTGCTCTGACCCCAGGCTCTCTGTGTCTATGTGTCTCATGGAGAGCAAGTTGGGATATGCAAAAAGACAAACTCCTAATACAAGTATCTATCTCTCTCTCTCTCCGTGCCGATACATCTTCCCTAAAATAAAATTAACTTCACACTGCAAGCTATTTTTATGATCATGTCTACAAATGCAGTACAACTTGTGAGTTGTTGTGAGTATGCCACAGGTATATCCATTTTGGAATACTATTGTGGAAGTCTAACTAACATCGGTTGCAAAATGATCCTCTACTTTATTGCCCTTTTTTTTAGCAGAAAGCATTAAAAGTTAACGAAATCATGTCTAACATGGGCTTCCATTGGAAAAGTAATAGCTCCTGCTCTTGAAGTTTACAAATTAAAAGCTGTAAATCAGAGAGAACCCTGACTGTGGGCTGACAGGCTCCTTGCTCTGCCATCGCTTGCATTCCCTCCATGCAGATTCAAGCCCAGGGGTTCGAGGGATACCATTAATCAGCCTGACAGAGAGCAGCACCCTCATGGCCTCATCTCTCGCTGTGTTTGAGGCACTGGTAGTTCTCTGTGTGCATGAAACACAGTGTCAATGAAAACTCTGTGAAGTGTAGGAGCCAGCAGACTTCATCCCTTTTTTTTCTGCATCTGAAATGCCATCGCTTGAAATTTGCAGTAATGAACTTCCGCACCCCAGTATGAGAAGCTGTCTTAAAGAAAAGATGGAGTATTTCATAAAATGCCGACAATTAAATATGTTTAGCATCATCTTCAAGAGAAAGATGGTATCTCTGTTGTTTAAAGTTTATAACATCATTTGACAGCTTTTGCATATCTTTTCAAATGGTCAAAATATACTTTAGGGCAGTGTTTTTAGGAAGATACTATTCTCTCAGTGAATAATAAGGAACATATACAGTATAAGCACAACATATATAAGCATGATTTTTTTCCTTACATTTTAAATTTGCACCTCAAAAGTATATATTGTATTTTTTTTAGCTTACCAATCCATTTCTAGGTAAGCAATTTCCTGAATACAAAGTCAACCTCCCTTTAAATGTTTTAATGTAAATTACACACAAAGGTAATTCTGTTCAATTTAGATTACTGTACACCTGAATACAAATGTATCTACCCTCCTGCATAAAGTCTGTGCTATGTACTATTAATGAGTCAAAGAAAGGCTAAAAACTAATTTATCAGTACCATTTTCTTTTTACTAATCTGCAGAGAGACACGAGTTCTACTTTGCCATGCTTATTACATACACCTTTCTGAGAGCTTTGAAAGAAATATAAAGTGCATATTCTTTCCACTGACATAACCGTAGTTATAGCTCATTACCTGTGGGGTACCCCACTCAGAGCTGTAACCCCCATGCCTGGTGGAGTTTTGTAGCATATTGTTCCCCTTCTCCATGGCTGAAAGGTTTTTCTCCCTCTCCTTAATGAGGGAAATGTAAATGTCCGCTGCATCAGCACTGTTCTCTTTCTATACATTTCAAACTAGACATCCCCCACAACAGAGTAGCCTCCCTTAAGCAGTGCTCTGGGAGAACGTACTGTAATTGCAACTTTAATAGTGGCTACACAGACAGAACTCTTTCTACAAACCAGGGTCTGTTACTGGGGATGCGGCATTTGCATAAACTCACAGATGTCAACCTGCTGGCCTACAGACTCCTCAGAACAAACTGCTTTGTTTTCTTTACAAATCTCTCCCCCTTCCTCTGTTTCAGTAATTAGGAGCATGTTAGTATTAACATGTGTTAGATTAGGACCAGCAGTCAGCACTATGTCGACAATTTAATGATTCTCAACAGTCCCAGTGGGCCTTTCTTGTGTTCCCCCTCTTTGAGAGGAGAAGGGCTACTGCTTTTATTTCTGCTCACTAATGGCTGTCTGAGGGATGAGGGGACTGAGGCTGTGGGCTGTGCCAGAAGCAATTTGTAGTGCAGTATTCTGCTGGTCCATAATTGATTAAAAGAAATATGTCTTGTGATTATACGGTGCAAAAGAAGAGCCTACAATGCTTGATGTGCAAGAAACTAATACAGAGGCTGCTGTCACTTCTTTTATCTACCAGCACGTCAGTACATATTTAAAACATTGTTACGTTGACATTTCAGGGTTTGTAAGTATTGGAGGCGACTTCCAAGGGACAAGAAAATTACAGTCTGAGACAAAATAAAATGACTTGGTAAGAAATGTAAATCAATGCATCTTAAAGAGATCGGTCTGAGTCTTAAAACATGACAAAGTTTTCAGGTCTAAACACAAGTGTAGATTTTAACTTTAGCTTCCCAGTTTCTTAACTTCTCAGGCCCTTATGTACTGCTGCTTTTGCTCAGTCTGATCACTGTGCTGCGCTAATGTTAAAAATAATACTGTCTTTCTGTTGACTCTAGCATCTTTCAGTTCGATAGACAGAAAAATCAAATGCTGTCACTGATCTGCCTATTTAAAATCTCCCAAGGCACATATAGATAACCATACCCCCTGCAGTTTGCAGACAATAACTGTTTTAAGAATCAAGACTGAGTATCAAAGGTCTAGAGTTACAATAAGGCCTGGCTGTGTATACCGATGGATGGGTGCTCACACATTTTTGAGGTGAATGAAATCACAGAGCCTTCAACCGAACTGGACCACCAATTTGTTGATTCTACTGTGAGCTTGCCCAAGTAGCTTCCTTAGAAGCCTCAGCAATATGTCCTTGGGATTCCCCAGCGTTAAGTAAGGTGACAAAGAAAATAACATCTGAGCCCTTCCTAGGAAAATTATACACACAGACTGCCTAAGAAAGTTCCACTGTTACAATTTAGAATAAGTACGTTTGGAGAGAGTTTATATGGTTCTATACCTGTGAACCATCTTTCAAAAATTGTCATATATGTTTATGGGTGTTGTTGTAACATTTCTACATAAAGTTGCATTAAAATAAAATAAGATCTAAGAGAGTTACCATAATATCTACATTCAAATATATACTGTATATATAATATACTTTATGCTTGTACAGTTTGAGTTAAAACAGCTTTATTCCAAAGGTGAGATTCTGCCACAGCAGAATCTCACTCCTGAATGTGATAATTAAATGTATTTAACCAGTCTAAATGGTAAGTTTATTGCTCTTCTTACAATTCCATTGCCTTTTCGGATATAGTGACTTTCATGATAGAGGATCTTAAGGTGCTTTACAAGAAATAGTCCTCGTTGAAGTAAGATAGAAAAGAAGCAGGACATACAGTAATGAGAGGCCTAAATGCTGCATGAGAACATCAAATCATATGGAAAGCACTGTTTGGCTGACCTCTGATCTGCAGGTGCTTACAGTGTGGTAGTGTGTGCTTTGTCATTTTACACAAATATAAATGGCATTTTCCTTCTCCTCATTTCCCCTCACATTCAGATATTTCGAATGAACTGTGCTTCAAACAGAATGCAAACATGAGACGGCTCAATTCCTGTAAACTCATTTCCAAAGTAAGACCTTGGCTACACAGAAAATCTTCAATCGCGGAGTGTGCCAATGTGATCTTTCTAAGGGTCACATCTCAATTTGCCTTTGAAGTGTACTTCAGAGAGCATATCATCCTGTTGTAGGGCGTTTGCAATAACGGGGCCTCATAACAAGGGGCTAAACTGTATTCTTTTGATTACAATGCATCATTGCTTTAGAAATTGATTCTGCCTTTCAAAATGATAAAAGTTTATTGAGTATCACACTAGGAAAATCAAAATGCATTAGTACATTAATTTTGGTACCCACGCTTTGGAGCTTAATGGTGTTTATTTCCTTTCCCCTGCTTGTTTGAGTAAATGAATTATTGCCATTTAGAAAGCTTAGGAGCTGTTCATGCTTGAAACGATTTTTGATTCCCTTGTCTTTTGCAATCTGTTATTAAAATGTAACTCATTTCAGGGAAAACTTTGTATTAAATGCCTTACTTCACAGAGTCTGTGGTCTGTAATTTGGGTCCTCACACAAAATAAACAAACAACTCTAATCGAAGTCTTGTTTCAAGTCCTTGAAAGTTCTGGATATTGAATTATAGAAAACAACAGTTCCTGGTAAAAAAAACCCAACTAAATCTCTTATCTATATGTTCTTTGTGAGATTTCTGCAGAATAGTGTAAACATTCCTCAAAAAGATATCACAAGAAAATAATAAGATAAGACTAATCTATGAAGGGACAACTTTAAGAAATGAAATAAAATGCTGCCTTTCTCAAAATTATTATACAGTATTAATCTTGTCAGTCTATTTCATCTTTGATATGAAAATAGATTATAGGAATTTTGGCTGAAAACTACAGTACAGTGGTGGAAAAGCTGTCTGGTAATAAGTCCTCAAGAGAAGACAGAGCAAAGGGTAGATGCAGGAGTTGAGATAAGGGGCAGAGGCATGGAGTAGAGATTGGGGCTCTAGATCAGAGTTACAGTATGGGTTCAAATCCTGTGTTGGAAGCTGCTTGTGTATCTGAAAGCAAGGAACTTCACTCCAATTGCTCCAGCACATATCTTGTTTGAAAAATGGGTACTCTCCAGATCTTTGTTGCAAATGAGAACTATTTCTCAATTGACATGACTAAAAAAAAATGTTAAGAACAAAATGTAAAATGTGTGTCAGTATTAGAAGAACCCCATTCAAAACAGGATTGGACATTCCTTTTTCCTTTCAAGCTGCCTGTAGTGACATGCGCTGCACGGTGTCTCCAAAACATACAGGACAGACATCCAAGTTTTCAGAGTACTGAAAATGAGAGCACAGGCGCCACAGCTGTAACACTCCTGTGTAACAAACAAAGAAAAGATCTCAACACTTTGTGGTGCATCTTTGTGGCTACAGAAAGCTGTGTGAATCAGATTGTCTGTCTTGGAACTTTCTGCTGGGTCCTGGGACACTGCGAGGGAGTCCCAAAACTATAAGCAATGGAAAATAGTATCAAAGAGAATCACCATCTCCAGGCCATGCCATGGCAGCTCTGTGATTGAACATGGCCATGGCATCACAAAATATCAGCACCAATTGGATTTTACCAGTATTAAGTACAGTTCTGAGTAAAGAAACACTTTTTTTTTGTTTGAACTGAGCTATCTGTGAACTATTTGTGTGCGTCCAGTTAATGTACAGTCTCCTGTTGTGTCTGTTGTTGAACATTCAAGGAAGCAACAGCCAAGTCTACACAGTTATTCCAACACTGGATAATATTCACTGTCATGGGGTGCTCATCAGTACAATATTCTGTGACTGTGTGATTTTGAATGTCATTCTAAAACAGATACTAAACACACTGTGAAGAAAAGCCTGAATGCAAGATTAAGCAGGATGAAGACTGTGCAGTTATTTATGGAAACATTGTGGTGATTGTTGTTTGACCATTTTCCATTTTCAGTAAATCACACTTTGTGTAAGTTACAGGACATACAGTATTAGGTCTGAACCTAAACATCATCATACATGTCACTTTTACCCAAAATAAGATTTATTATTACTTCTTCTGGCATATTGAATTGATTTGATCAGGGCGTGACGATGACACTGGTCATTAAAGACCCTGCTTGTTTCAGAAACTGAGCTGCTTCTGCCTTTGCTTTTAGCCACCACAAACACCCATCAGTGCATAGCAGTGTTGAGATTTTGAGATTTTTATTCATTTATGCTACGGAACTTAAAAATATATTCAGAAACTGCAAACATACACTTTGTAACTGTTTTTATTCACTTGAATCAGGAAAATCGGGAAATTATCGAATTGCTTTAACATAGTGTAGCCTGATTCAAGATAATAATTTTTACTATTATTTATCAAGAATGCTTTTCATTTTGAAACATGCAACAACTTATTTTAAACATACTGTAATTGAGAAGGCAGGCAGACTTTCTGTACCATACATTTAGAACAGAAATTATTTGCTTTTAAGTATAGGATGGAGACATTTTTCCTTTTTATGAGTCAATTATCACATAATTATAAGAAAAAAATCACACAGAGCAATGATGTTTGAGATGTTTATCATGCTATACTGTGATCTTTTATCATGTATTTATATGTCTAGCTCATAACAGCAATCTCTCACCACACAGATGTGAGAGTCGGTAAGGCCATATGGACTTAATTTTACAAAGGCTATAATGTATTTTATAACTCTTACTTTTTCAAGTAGAAGAGTAAGATAAATACATGAAGTAAAAGATAAAAGCATTTGGCACTTTATAAAATGTAAGAAAGAAGACATTTTCAGTGTAATCCAAAGCAGAATCATATTAAACTTAAAGAAAAAACAAAAATAGCATGAACACATTGCATTTCTATATGCATATCATATAGTATGTTTTAATTATGAATCACACGAAACAAGCATCTAGACAATGATAGGAAATTTACTGATGTACTTAATAAGTATTTCACACATGTATCCATTCAGGAAATATTTGTGCTTTAATTATTTGAGCTGAATTATAAGGTCACATACACTGCATGGATTTAGGAATGGTAAGACATGTCTAACAAAGTTAAAGTCATTTTAACGAATAAAATAATCATGGGTATGATATGATATCTAGGTTTGTAGAACATGTTTGATTAAGTACTTCATAAACCATTAATTCTCACATTACGGGGCATAAGACTTAAGAAATGTATTTGCTTAAGTTGAGAATTGGTTGTAGAATAAAAAGCAATGTACAGATAAAGAGTGAATTCTTGAATTGGGGTGATGTATTTGATGGAGTACAACATGGATCTGTACTAGGACCAGTGCTCCTCAAAATTACTACATACCTATATACCTATACATACCTATAATCTAAATTGTGGTATAATTATTAAACTAGTCATTTGCAGGTGATATCAAAACCGGGTTTACTTATTCCAGTCACATAGTCTATATTCGTGGTCGAGAGCAAGCGTGGGTCGAGAAGCCAGATGCACAAGACGATGGATTTCTTCTACATAGAAGTCGAAGAGAAGGTAGCTCAATGAGGGTTAACTCAATACTGAGCATGGGAGTGTAGGTGAGTAGCCCTTAAATAGTGGTTGTCGGGAGGAGTGGTGCACTCCGAGGCACGTAGTGGGATAATTAAGATGTGTGTTGGCGTTTGCAGGAAATAGTCTGGGCTTGTGTCTGGTCAGTGAGATCCGTGACCTCGAAGCATTTTAATCAAAGGATGTTCTGTTAAAATTGTACAATGCTCTAGCAAAGGGTCATTTGGAACATCGGGAACAATTTTGTCACTGTGTTATAGAAAAGATATTGCAGCTCAGGAATCAGTTCAATGAAGAGCAAGCAGATGCATTTGGGGGATTAAAGGGGAACTGCAATGCTATTTTTATATTTTGGTGTTAGAAAGAATCACCATACAGTAGATGACTGCATTACAAACCCCAATAAAAGTAAAAGTAAAGTGTACACAGTAACTTGTAGAACCTCCAATTTACATCGCACAATAGATTAAATTTCCAGGTATACACAGAGCCATGTTCTGCAATGCACAACAAGGCAACAAAGCTCCCGGTGACACGGAGTGGCCTTATTTCATTCTAAACAAATTGGCTTGTGAAATACAACTCTTTTAATCCAATAGAAATATTGCTCTCGTCTTTGAGGTGGTTTTGCAGACAAATACTTGTTAACTCTGCATGCAGTTCACATTTCAACATTTCTGTGGTGAAATGTCTGCTGCAGAACCTGTTATTATTTGCTCATACTGTACATCACATTACATTTGTCATTACAGTGACTAATGAGCAGGTAGGGCTGCTTTACATCACAATTCTCGTGATTTCTCACTCTTGCCCATGGCAACATGGCGACCAGACAGTACTTTCACAAAGTTCATCATTCTGTGCTTAATTTGAAATTTGTAAAAATTTTCTATACCATAAATGATTACTGCCAAATTTTAATAACTGGTCGGAGAAATTGAAATTGCAGTTCCCCTTTAAAGGAATGCCTTACAGAGACAGGCTGAATAACTGAGTGGAGAAAGCTACGAGGACAACCGATACAAATTTGTAAAATCCCCAGAAACACTGACAAAGTCAATGCAGTGGACTTCTTCAGAATGAAAGTAAAAACTACACTTATCTGCACTTAAAACCAAGAACAGAAGGCACTTCTTCACCCATAATGTCGTGGGAGTAAGGAACAAGCTGTGCTGCCTTATTGTCTGGCTTGTTTCAGGAAACCACTGGATGAGATCCTGGGATCAATTAGTTACCAAATGAGCTAAATGCACCAAATGGCCTCCTTTTGTTTGCAACCTTTCTAGCATTCTTATGATGCAACAATCCAAGTTTTCTATCAGTACCTCACTGGACATATGTTATTTACATAGTGAACGGATTTGTGTGATGTGTTTTTGAGTTGTATGGTTTCTACTTGTGTAACTTAATTAAAGAACACCAGGTGCTCAGTGTTTGGAAACTGAGTTGCATTAAAACTAGCAAAATTGGGCAGGGTATACTTTTTTGTTGCCACTGGTCTCTTCATGTAATGAAATCCTTAATTGAACTAACAATCGACAGTTTTATTGGAACCTCTGAAAGATGTTTTTGTTTTCTCAAAAGTTGAAGATCTTAAGAAACTTATGAAACAATAGTTACAGTATAATGGAACCTGCTTAGGAATTGAAACCAATTAACCTATTTACTTCAATTAATGGTTCAGTTATATAAGAGACCAAAGTGGAATAAAAACCAGCAGATGTGGGATCCCCAGGTCTACATGGCTGGGGCTCTGAGCATACCAGTTCTTTTGCAGCTGAGCTGTATAAGACATTTCAACACCATACAGTACATCTGCATAGTTCTTCTGTGGGAAGTGGTTGCTCATGCTACACACCTGCATGAGCTAGAGGTGTAGATCAAACTCAAGACACGACAGATGTGTCACATTTGTCATTGTGTGAAGCAAAGCTTTCTTGCCTCTTATTCCTCGTTACCACCAAGACTGAGAACATTCTTCCCAACAGAAGCACCCTATGCTAAGAAATAAATAATAGAGCTTGCTCTCAGTATACTGCCAAGGGACTTTTTTAACATGAGTTTAGTGTTGGAGTGGATGTTTTTGTTTATTTCCTAGTGTATCCTCTTCACAGTGCATTCATTCCAAAATCACATCAAACTACCAACTATTTCAATATACCATAAATGCAAAATACTGGTCTTTGAAGTTACGCAAAATGTTTTTTTTTTTTACTTGTTTATAATGACAGCTTCTGTTGTTGTCTAAATTTAGACTATTCCTGACTCTACCAGGACATATCCTCTATAACTGTCTCCTGGAGAATAATATTTCTATGAAGAAATACAATTACAGCACACAAAACATTTGTTCTTAGCCAGCTCTACCCTTAGATAATAGCTAGTGGACAGGCAAGCAAGTCTGAAAAGAAGCTCAGGGCTGAAAACAAAGATGTGTTTTGAAATGAAAAGGCAAGGTTGCAATAGTGGTAAACAGACACTGGCTTCTTTGAAATTGAGTACAACAAAATACCAAAAAAAAAAGCACAGGAGCTCAAAATAACAGATAAAAGCATGACAAAAAGACACACTACACAGTCAACTCATCTCTTAATAGCACCAGCTGCATGACACTAACACTCTTGTAGTCTGGCTTTTAAAAAGGGTAAGGCACAGCCCAATCAGCTGACAAAATGGCTGTCCAATGAGAGCAGGACTTTGACTACATTCTAATGTTTGGTCAGTGATTCCATCAAGGCACCTGACCGAAGTCTGTCTGTCAACTACATCATCTGAAGCTAATTGCTTTGGAAATGGAAGTGTTGCTGAGGACATTCTATTCACTATAAAATATGGGGTTTTAATTGACCTTCTTTAAAGGACATAATATTTAAAAGTATTTTTAAATTCTCACAAGGGAGTTAACAAGAAAGATTTTTTGAATATCACTGTAAAATCAGAATTATTACTTTAATACTTACACTGAGACAAAATCAAATTAGTTCTGCCAGTGATATTTTACAGAACTATTTTTTTTATTTAAATAATATTTTCATGTAATTCATCTACTGTACTTTTTAATTTCAATAGTTTTTGTGACTTTGATTTTAAAGACTAAAACAGGGCAGTTTTACTTTAATTAATATCTTCCTGGTCAGTTTAGAATTAATATATTTCAAACAGGCTTTATAAAATGTCTGGGCTCTAGGTACAGCCACTTCATTAATATGATATTGCAGATCAATAATTTCCAAAACCCATTGTGAAGTCATAAACTGAACATTAAGCAGAATAAATAAAAATATTAAAAGGGATGCTATTGTATGCCTCCTAGTGTCTGTTAGAGGCTTTTAATTAATGCAATTTGGACATACAAGTTAAAATGTGTTTAAATACTGACTTTTTAAATACATAATATTTTAAAATATTTTATTTATGATAATCAGAGGTGTGGTTCTAGATATTCAATTTTAGAAAAATTAGTATGTTTGAAAACAATAAGTAAACACATGTTTATAAGCAAACACATACTGTAAGTGTTTTTGTACTGTATATTAATCACATTCATTTCTATGTACATTTTAACATAATTTTATCTAGTTTTTACTTTTAGTTCTGTGCATTGGTCTTCTATGTTTTGGTTATGATTCGTAAACAGCAGTAGCAGCATGAATTTGTCAATGCCGGCATCACACTACATGACTTTTCCTAGGATTTTCAGTCGTAGCCTTCATTTACATAATCTAAGAAAATCACAGACAGTTGTAGAGTCGCTGCGTGCGGCTGTTATTGTCAGTTGTGTAGTGTGTCACCCCCAGTGACTCAGTCATAGTGCTCTTAACAGCCCCTACGACTCTCTGCGACTCGCTACGACAAAATCAAACTGGTTCGATTTTCTCGTACCCAGTCACAAGTCGTAGGGGTGGGCAGAGAGCCAGATGTGTACCTTTGAGATAATGTGCCCATTATATTACACATTATAACGCAATATTAATTTGTTTACAATATTTGTTTTAAAGGTGTTTTATATTTTTAACTGCGTTTTAGTTTTGTAAATTTGTTCTATATGTTTAAAGAAGAATTATGCCTTTGAAGATGTTTATTTTGTGAAAAACAATGCCTGTGTTACATTTTTCAAAATCTTTACGTGTTGTTTATTTACTTTCGGCCAGTGCTCCTCATCTTATTCCGGTGCTGCTACTCGTGTCACGAAGCGTACTTTCAGGACCCTATGCAGACAGCACAATCCGGGAAGGAGTAAGGAAAACATGAGGAAAAAAGCATGCAAAGGGGGCTGGAAGGAAAACAGGGGGTGTGTTCTAGGTGCGGTGGTGTTCAGGGGGGTGTGTCCAAGGCAAACAGTCCGAAGGAGTCTGAGGCAAATCCGAGTATGTTCCAATGTCCAAAACCGGGAGATCCATCCTGACAGACAAACAGAGTTAAAAGCTGAAGTGGGATCCGGCGGTGGGTTGGGGGAATAAAAGGGGGGACACAGAACCAGACGCTCCCTAATCCTGGACTCAGAAGGTGAGGACACCATTGAAGCTGATGCCGCCGAGTCGCTCCTGGACTCGTGGATAAGCGGGCTTCCGGGCGTCCATCTTCCAAAGCTGAGCCCAGATTGACAGGAACGTCTATCTTTTATAGCACAGGGGGCTGGAACCGGAGGCAGGTGCAGGAGATTAAGAGGAGGGGTTTACGAGATTGACACCTCGTTGATTGGCTGCCAAAAGGAGGCCACCTCGCTGTACTTTCGCAGTGCAATACAAGATTGGGAACCATCATGAAAAGTCGTAAAGGAATCTTGTAATTAGTCAGCCCCTGTGATTTCTAGTCATATAATTTGACACCCTCTAGGACAGAAAGAGCAGCGAGATTCAGCAACTGCAGTCATTAAATTTGACATGCTCTCCGACTAGAAGTCGTGTTGAGTTATGTAGTGTGATGCTGGCTTAAACATTAAAGACAGTCAATATTTTAAACTTGAAGACCTGCAGAATTTCAAAGCCTTTTTCTCCACTGTACAATTTTGTTCTGTTTATAATTTTAAGATTTGAAAAATTGAAATTTTGCAAGAAACTACTATGGTGGCAAACAAATCTGCTCTCTATTTTTGAAAAACTGCATTTCACTACCTAAAACGTAAAGCACATTGTATCAGCACAAACCATACTCAATTTAAATGGAAGTTCTTACCTAACGTTCAGGAGGGGTGATGACAACCAAGCCTCTTTTGCACAGCTGTTCTAAATCAATACAGTTTCAGATGTCATTTCTCAAAACTATAAACATATATCTTACACTTACCCCTCTCTTTTCGCATTTCGCCTCCTGCACCCCTCCTCCATTGAATCTCCACCTGTGCTGCTGCCTCTCGGTTCACTCCTCGCTCTACAGGGGGATCCTGGCCTTCTCGTCCTGTGGCCAGGGGTCTGGCCCTCAGCCAAGCGGGTTAAGTCAAATGTCACTCTAGCTATAGACTCAAAAAACATCATCTAACGCATTTAATTCTTGAGGGTGCCCTTATTCCTCATTGAATTTGGATATTTTAAAAAGAACTTAAGGGTTCCATTCACCAGAATTTGCAGACCTCATTTATTTAGTTTTTGCGAGTGCTCTGATCTTACATCAGATCTGACCTGTAGCGTTTCATGTTTCCATGACCTGACTGCCGTTTGTCATTTCGCTCGTCAGTGCAGCCACAGTCTACCTCTCTCAGGCAAGATTAGTGTTTTGGGGGTCTTTTCATTTTTTCTTCATATAATAAGCAAGGAAATAAACTAAATTCAGAAGATGATAGTCCAAGCCCATGGCCTTGTGGACAAGGACCGTGGCTCCCCCACTCTATAAAACAAGAGGCTGCTGCCCTGACAGAGGAGGGGTGTAGTGTAACAAAAGCCAGGAAATGGTGGTCTAGTGACCCACACTTCCTGCCTAGAACCAGAGAATGGCGGGAGGCTTGTCCTCGCCCTGAACTTTTGTTATGAACCCCATCACATTTGAAAAACAACTTAAGCAAGTGCACTTAATCACTAAACAGACATGTGACTGTTCCAAAGCACTTTGCCTTAAACAGCTGAACTCCAGCATGATGTCACCTAGCAACTGTAGGCTTCCTGTTGAGTTTCTCAAGTGTACATGTTTTCTGTGCGTGGAAACCACATTTTCAGGATTTCTGTGAGCACACCTCTTGCAACATTGTATACGGTGCGTGACTAAAAGATGTATCATATCATCGATTTCCTCATTGTTAGTGTGACATTGGGAGATAAGTGGGTTTTCCTGTAGAAAATGTCAATCTGTGTAAACCCAGGAATGTTGAGGGTTAGTTTTTATTTGGCTTGAGCAAAATGTCTTAAGGAAAAATTATGGAACCCACTGAATCTAACCCAGTGTTCTCGCCCGCGTAGTTGAAATTGTATGTGTACTTACTGAAAAACAAGAAACACTGCCGGAAATCATCCATCCAGAAAGCTACTCAAGGCAGACAGGGGTCACAGAACCTCAAAGCCAATTGCAGGGCAAACATACTAACACAAACACAAGCACACAAGGACAATTTCAAGATGCCTGTTAACACAGCCATCGTGTTCCGTGTTGGGTAGTGGGAGGAAACTGTAGTAAACAGTGAAAACCCACGCAGACACAGGGATGTATTTCATACCCGAATTCTATATTAAATTACTGAAACCATAAACACAACAATATAGAACACAAAACATTTTCCCTGCAAACAGAAAATCAATCTTATCACTTCAGATCTTTAAAAAAGACTTTTTAATAGTATTCTTTATTATTATCTTAGTCCAACAAAATGCCTTGGGGTGATTTGTCATATTTTCTATATAATGTATATCAAGTTTTAATTATTACATAGAATGTGGGAGTTGTTCAGAGATATTTAGCGATGGAATAAAGTAAGCAGGCAACCTTGAATTTTGACTTATAGAAAGCAGGGCAGCCGCTGTGTATGGTACAGTTCATCATATCCTTAAGGATATGCAACCTCCAATCTGCCCTCCTGAAAGGCAGAATTCCTCCGCCCCTACCTACTCCTCCTCACAGCTGCCCTGGAGTTGTGGGATCTTCATTTATCATGAGCGCCACTGGGGCTCTGAGCTTGTGAGCCCTGCAGGAGCATGGCTGAAGGTATTTCAGACAGGATCTATTTAAATGAGCCTGACAGTTGGAAATCCAGAAACCTTAGACTTTAATCCTGAACATGTCCCGTTGCCCTGACTCTTAAGTGCTCATGCGGACCGAGAACTCTGAAAAATCAGCTTTTGTTCCTCGCTGTTGAAAGCATCTGAGTGATTATAATTACATACAGATTGGGGGTTTGTACCAAGTTTGCTGTTTAAATTAGAGAAGAACAGAAACAAGTACAACTAAGGGAGTGAAGTTTTTGTGCCTGGCTTAAGAATTCTCTAAATAAGAAAGTATACTGTATATGTAGTTATAATTTCTCTTTCTTACATCTGAATTATTTTCGGTCATCAGCCCTCTTGTCTCAATGTCTTAATTGTTGCTAGTCATCAAGAGCCCAGCATATGTTTATTTTCTATTCTGTTCATGGGAAGGTTTTTCTATAGCTTTTTTTCCCACTAGCGGAGTTCTTGTTCATAACTACGGTTGCCTGCACCATCTTAATTTAAATTTAATTCAGACATGATACAATATATCCCCACCACACACAGTACAGCTTTTGCTTGCATATAAATGAGTTTATTCTTCAAATATCGTTTCACAATATGAGATTTACAAATTTAGTTCATGTCAATATTAAATTTACATGGAAATGATCACCACTATATTTGCTTCCTAACTACATTTCTTCATTTTTAAACAGGAAGGAAGCACACTTTGTAACAGAACCACAGGAGTAATTTACTCTGCTGTTGATCACATCTTTAATATCTAATGCCAGGTTTGGATTAGAATTAACATTAGAGTCAGGGAATACAATCATTATAGTGCCGTGTGGAATTCGTTAAGTGCTCTACACCTGAGGAAAGAGATAAATATACTAGATAGCACCTTTTCGTGCTTGAATCAAATTGCATGGTCTGCCTGGTGCAGAGATTTTTACAGTAATGAAAAATGATCTGCACCGCACCAAGCTTCAATATCACAGCGGGTGATTTAGACTTTTTGCCCATGTGTTGTGCTTGTGTTTTCTGATGCTGTGCTCTTCAAATGCTAACCTGCTGCAAACTGAGCCCTGGCCCGTTCATTATTGGATCACAATTATTCCCTCTGGGAAGCTGAATGCAACCATTCAGACGCTGTACTGGCGTATTTCTCTCTGCAGTTGACATCCAACCAAATTCACATAAAACCAATTACTCAGGAAAAGTTAAATAACATGTATTCTGTTAGGAAAAAAAATAATTAATTTGTCTTAGCAGGTGTAATGTGTGCTGGCACAAAGAGCCAGGGTTTAATTAATGTTTTGCAACAATCATTAAATTTTGTCACTGACTAATTATATGTGTTTGTAATTATTCTCTGCTTGTAGCAAATTTTGCTGATTGTTGATGACTTGGACTTTTTGTTGCTATCTTGAGAGTCTTTGACAAACCATGATATCTCAGTGGATTCCCCTTCAAACCCTCCGACTGCCTGATCAAACATTTCCTCTTTGTACAGTATATCAATGGGAAGTGGACTTCATAAGGAACTGCTATATAATTTCAAGACTGCTATCAGAAAAAAAACATCATACTTTGAAAACCTAAGTGCCAACCTAGTTGTGATTTCTTTCAATAGGAACAGAAATGTTTTACAGTGATTGCAGGGCGACAAACTTTCAGTCATGTCGCAGAACAGTAAACCCCCCCCCCCACCCATCGTGCAGAGGAACATGAATCAGTAAAATCATTGACCTTGTGTGGCACAACAAAGTGAATACTGTTGAAAAAATGTACTGAAAATATTTACAGTGTTTATCTCAGCTGGATCCAACCCTTTTGCTGTCTCTGCATTGTGTGATCCAGAGAAGCTGCAGATTGTGAAAAAAAATCAAATTTTAGAATATCTAGTTTCAAACAGGAAATTAAGAACTAAAAATAAAGACACAAGGTACTCTCCACATGTATTCTACATTCCATTTAGGCAACTTATGCCTCAGAGATCATAATGACATATTTTGTCTGTATGATATTTAAATTGTAAGCTTTGTAATAAAAGCTGGCATCTTATTAAACAATTATATTGGCTGTGGCTTAATCTCCTTTGCCCCTAAAATTGGCTAGTCTTCTGATTTGGCTGCAGTAACCGCAATGTCACTAAAGGACATCCTGTGTTTCAGTTTCTGATTCTGAGAACAACACTCAAATCATTTTGTGCAAATTGTGACATGTATATGGTGCATGTTACTAAATAAAAATACCGAAGACATCTTTGACTCTAAGGAGTTCCACTTACAATGCTTAGACAGAAGGCTACTAGGATCTCTGCCTTAAAATCACTTCACATGGGTTGGATGTTGTGAATACCCTAATCTTGCTTAAGTAACACCACATTAGATCCATTACAGAACCATTAGATATTTCCACAGTGCAGATTATTACTGAAAAAACTGGCAGCATCCAGTCACTCTCATCATTTCTCTGATGAGCCAAGGGCTCCACGCTTGTCAGAGACTGGATGTGCCAGGATGCAAAGTCATCCACCCCAAGAACTGCGCCTCCTTCGAGCCATGAGAAAATAATTTAGTCTCACCTTGAGGGACTGGGGTGCAGGAGATCAGTGTGCCTAATCTGCTGATTTTCCCCTGCATCTGATCAGCAGAGCACCTGAAGGGTAGGGCATCATTGTACTCTTAGTTCTTAGAACATCAGAACTTGAGAGTGGTCAGAAATGAGAGTGGATCATTTGGTACATTCAGCACTTGTTTAAATATCTTTTGTGCATCTCAGTAGAAAATAGACACATGCAAGTGAGTTAGTAAAATATAGAACAAAATCAGTTGTTTTCATAACTTGACTTGAAAGAGCGTTTACTCTTTTCTCCCTTAAATGATGCACAGAAACATGTAATAAGTTAATTGCTCTGTAACCACAGATGTACTTTAAATAGCACATTTTTACAGCAAATGCTAATGAACCCTCTGAAGTATTTCTGCATTCATTTGTTTTCTATTTTGGGTTTTTTATTTTCATAATAAGGGTTTTGAATAGCATATGTATAATTTATAAAGCAGACATCCAGCAATGACAGGTAGGCAGTAGCCAGACTAGTTTAGGAAATACTGCAAAATTTGTGCTTGACATTTTTATCTTTCCTTAAGAGTGAAGATTATTAAACAATGTCAACCTCAGCCTAACAACTAGACAGCTGTCACACATGCAATTAAAGGACATAGAAGCTATTTTAATAGAGAGACGGCTAACGCTAAGTACTGCTAATCTTTCCATGTGTGTTGGTGTCTGAAGTACCGGGGTAGCAAAAAGAATTTGAATCAGATCAATACCCAACTTCTACTGCGTTACAGTACATTTAGTTCTAGCATAAACAGTTTTTTTGGTCACATTCTTCTTTTTTGTTAAGAAGTTTCTGGGCAGTCCTTAATTCCCCTCAGAAATAATAAGCAAATGTTCTTTTCTGATGCATTTTCTTCACTGTTGTACAGTTCATGTATTCTGTACAAAAGAAAGTTTATACCTATTCTATTACACCAATGTGCAGTCAGTGTAAGAATTTGTAAGTAGGTAAATAGGTAAATGTGAAATCATTGTGAAAGTTTTAAAAAAGTTCTTGTTAATGCAAACAATACAAAATACATAAATTGAATTGCAGCTTTTTGGAATTCCAGATTTGATCTGATTTGTGTTCAGACCAACACATAGAGGCATAAAATCGACATATTCAGTTTTTTTATATTGGAAATACTGTATCAATAATATCATATTTGAAGAACTAACCTATTTCACTTACTGTAATTCATGAAGAGGGGTGGGTTGAGGTTGATTTTTCCCACAAATTGACACATTCCTTCCCTTACATATTTAAGATATCTCATTATTTTATTTTCAAAAAGGAATTTTTATTGTGAAGCATTTTTCATTAACTTCTATCACCTTAATGGACTGGTTAAAGTGTTAACAGTGTACTGAGCCCTCAACAGAGGGTGATGTCACCCCCTTGAAATGTTGACATGATGTAATTCTGTCACATCTGTGTGACATAGCGGAGTTTGCTGCAGTCTAGGCAGTGGCACTGTAAGGCTTTGAAGTGTCTGTGAGTCTAAGCTGTCCCCAACATCACTGGGATAAGGGTGAAGTGAAGAAGAAAATCCCTGTTAATGAACTAAATCACTTTGTTAGAGCAATACATTTTAAAGAAAAAAAGGTGGAACTCTGCCTGCACAACAGCTTTAAATAACATTCTCCCTGCCACACAGCGTCATTTCTGATTTTTTTTGGTACATCAAGATCTCCACGGTATCAGTCCTTGCAATGGATTTTGGCTCTGACACTTATTATATAACTAAGTAGCTTCAGTACAAAATGCATTGAGAAAATTAACATTATGAACACAAACATCTACTGAGAAATCGATTTGTAAACATTATGTCTCATGAAGAAACCAAATACCTTTTGTTTCAAGACTGTGAAGGAAAATGTAAAGGCAAATTCCATGTTATAAAAGAAAAAGAAAGTAAAACAGTATTTTAGCAGCAGAACCTTCCTGAAGCATCCACAGAACGATAGGAATGAGACGCAGAAGGGTGGAGGAGGAAAGATGAGGATAGCCAGAGTTTCAGGTGAAGGAACAGTGACACGAGACCCAAGAGGATGTGTGAAAGCCAGCTATGTGTGAATTCAGAGAAAAAACATATTCTGATCGCCAAGAACAGCTGCTGTACCTTAGAGCTCCTATGGACAAACGATGTGCACTGTTACATGCGTAACAATTTTATACATCACAACACGGTGTGCTGCCTCTTGAAATTGATGATTACAAGGTCATTTTATTTCCTGTAGTAGTGCTGTTGGACAATTTCAGAGAACAACGATTTATTTTTATCTTCACACACACCACTGTGAATTGACATGTTATGATAAAATAGTGCAGTTATAAGTAATCGTAAATCATGCCATAAAATAAAAGGTCATTGTTACCAGTTACATATTTCATATCCATCCACCACCTAATCCCAGTCTGGATAACCAACAATGTGGTGAATGTAGTTGTACTGTATGTGAAGGGCTGTTGTGTAGCAGACATTGATCTGTAGTTACACCAGTCTCCTGGGATGGGAGAGCCAGGGACACTGCTCTTAAAGGAGACGGTGGGGGAATGTCCTGGAGGCTTGAGTGTAAGGTTCCTGTGGGCACCCTGTGGTGACTGTATCAGTTCTAGGCAGCTGATCTCCCCTGCCTTGCCAGAATGGAGTGCTGAAGGTAGGTCTGTATAAGCTTCCTGTGGTCCAGCTCAGCAGAGGGTTTATAAAAAAAAGTTCAATAAAATTCATAATGTACTTTTGTCTCCTTGGAGTTTTTTATTACATGATACGGTACAGCTAACATTGCTTTTGATAGTTTGCTTCAGTAGTTTTACTCGCAGTGCTCTGAATAAAGGGCTCAAATGTTGTTTTTTTTCTATTTGTTTTAATAAAGTATGTGCCGAGATGGCATTTTCTTCTGATAAACCAGTGTAAAACATACAGAAACATACTTTTTTGTTACTAAGAGGACTATGGGAATTAAGGTTGTTTGGCATTGTTTCTTTTTCAATAAATGTTATTATGCCAGTCTAAGGTATTTTTGTCTTCCTAGCAGTGAATGTCTACAGTACTTGTAAGGATAATTCCGTGTAGCCAAACACCTTAATACTCAGCAGGTATATTGGGACATACAGGCTATTCAATCTTTGCAACGGTGTTCTGCATCAATAAAAATAATTGTTTGACCCACTTATTCAAAATAATCTTTTTGATATTTTCTTCTTAGAAACTTCTGCACACAACACAATCTTGTTCCCCTTTATAAGATGTGGCCCATAATGCAAACTGTGCTATAAAACCTGACATTATGAACATATGTACAGTAGATGTATTTCCTGTGTCAAACAAGATGGCCATGTGATCCCTGTCAATTTGCAGAATGTAGCGCCAACCCATTCTGTTAGGCCAATTAACTCCAGACTTAGTAAATACTACTATAGTGACAGTTCTTGTATTAACCAGGGTTGCGTTACCACCTTGGAGCCTGATCATAAGATAAACATGGTTGGGCCTGGCCAGTACAGGGATTGGAGACTTCCAAGGAAAATTAGGTTGCTGTTGTATGTGATTGTGGTGTACCATTAGGTGGTGCTTTTCTCTCTGGCCCAGCTTTTCCACACTATCATACCAAGAAGGTGACTGGAGACACAGTATAGTAGAGGGTGTCATTATTGGGTAGGTACATTAAACTGAGATACAGACTGCTTGAGCATCAAAGATTCTGCTCATAAACACGAGGGGCTCGTTACAAAGGCACCTTGTCTTCATCCCTCATTTCTCCATTTGATCCACTGTGTATCACCACAGCTGCACTTCAGTTATAGATGAAGGGGGTTCCTTTCTACAGTATGCTGTTCATAAACCACTTTGTGAAGTGGTTATAACAACAACAACAACAACAACAACAACAACAACAACAACAACAATAATAATAATAATAATAATAATAATAATAATAATAATAATAGTAATAATGTTGTACCTTAGACTGCCTACTACCGCCTTCGACTACTGTCAAATTCTTTCTAGTCTGTTGAGTCCAGATTTTATAGGTATAGTCTTAATGAAAATGTCATTGCATATTGTATTCTGAGGGGGGTTCCACTACCCATATGTATAATAGTGGTAATCCTGGGTAAACCAATATAAGCTCCTATTCGCCACTGGCCATTTGCACTATTGAATTCTGAACATTCCATTCAAACAACTTGTGATCTGACACTGTATAAAAGATCGACTTCAAAACATGCAAATGTCATCCTGCACACTTGGTGGAACATGCCAATAAAATAGAAACCTACGTAACTGAGAAGGCAAGGTGACACATTTCATTCGCTGTTAAGATTGACTTTATAAAACAATTACTTCCACTTTACATGGCTGTAGAAATTAATGCCAATGGATCCTGCTTGGATGCTTTCAAAATTGTATTTTTGTTTGTTCGTCTTTATTGACGCAATCCTGTAGAATAAGAATACCTTCAGGTATTTCTAAAAAAAAAAAGAAATCAATAGCGAGGTGTTTGTTTTCAAGACATACAAAAAGGTTTGGAAACACATTTCCTGTGTATTAAATTATATATCAATTCTGGATGGAACACAAAAAATGGAAGGCAAAAAACACACCAAAAACAGCTTTCTAGGATCTACTAATTCTTCTAGGACTCAGAGAAAGGCCTTTCTTTGAATGTTTATTATTTTCTAGTTTTTATATTCTCATTTTCCATTTCAGACATTTTATGCTGTGCTAGTCTTTGGGTCTGCTGTGTCACACAGTTTCTTCTTTTGATGTCTTGATGAGCTGCCCCTGCACTCTCAGTTCTGACCTTTTCAGCACCCTTTCCTGCACTTAAGCCGTCCTGATGTCCAGACTCACTTCAATGCTTTAGTTTGTACAAATTGTAGTGGGGGGTCAAAATACATAGGGTGGAATTTATAGGATTAAAAATAAAGCGTCTCAGGATTCATTTGTTTTGTGCGAAAAGTCAGCTACACTGCCACTTGGTCTTAACGTTGTTAACTTTGAACTGTTCCTTTCTCAAAACTGTGTCTTAACCCCTTTTTTCAGACAGTACTTCACATCAAAGTTGAAAAAGAGTTCAAGAGAAAAATGAAACTCTGAAGCAGAGCTGTTAAGTAACGAAACTCTGAAGCAGAGCTGTTAAGTATATACCTAGCAGCTCATCAAAATTCCAGCGTGAATTATGTGCCACTCAGATCTCCCTGAAACCCTCCAAATGACATGAGCTAAATGCATTAGGAAGCAGTAGGACTCCAATTGATACATCATTACATAGCAGCAAGGCTACCTCAAGCCTGTAGTCCTATTTTCCTCCTTTCCCGTTTCATGTATAATTTACAGTTTTATTTAATTACAAAGAGAGCTTCCAGCAGAGGAAGTAATGGTCTACATCTTTGACCCTGACTGGACCATTATAACCTCTGTGGGATATCAAGAGTGAGCAGAAAGTACACCGGAGTTGCAGGTTCCAAATGACTACAGGCTGGGAATAATAGAATGAAACAAAAAAAAATCATATAATGTATATGTGTGGTGTGTCTGGAATATATTTGCATTTTGCAAACTCTACTCTTCTGGAATGAGATGAGATGAGCAAATGCTTTTTTCATTTCTGAAAGTGGCAGTGCAAGAACAAGGAAAAAAAAGATCCGGGGAGCAGGAAACTTTATTGCAGGTAATGGTTTACCAGTGGCCAGCAGCCTCAAGATGCTTCAAAAAGCACGGCAAAATCCTGTCCACAAAACGTCTTTGTAAGTGATAGAGTAAGCAAGCATGTTGGTTCTGTCTTCTTGTTTCATGCTCAGGGCTGTACCTGCAGGATGCTGAGATATAGAGCAAAGCGAGATGAAAGGGGTTATGGTGAGAGGTGTGTAGTAGGGCTAAGGGAGAGAGGTGAGGGTCTGTTCCCTTTGTGTCATCTTCTTGACTTCTACAGGGGTTCCTGCGGGGGTTTGAGGATTTGGAGGTCATTGGAGTGAGTATGTCTGCTGTATTTTTAATAATAATAATAATAATAATTGCGTACACATACTGTTTATAGCGCTTTTCTGGACACTCCACTCAAAGTGCTTTACAGGTAATGGGGACTCCCCTCCACCACCACCAATGTGTAGCATCCACCTCGATGGTTTTAAGACCTTAATGCCCATTTAGAGCTCTCTCAGTCTTCGAATCTGACAAATTGCTATGCTTTAGGCCTTAATCTGGGTTAATTGGAGGAATTCTACATCTTGGAATGTTTAAGCACTGTTTTATCACAACACTACACTTATTTCAAGTAAAATAAATTATGTTGTATTACTTTCAAGTCAAAACCCTATATCAGTGAAAACTTCTGATGTAAATAATGCTACAAGATATCTGGCAAGTTGATGCAGTGGTTAGCATTGCTGCCACTCAGTGCTGGTGCCCTAGGTTCAATTCCATTCCTGGTGTGCTATCTGGGTGGAGCTTGTACTGTATAATCTTCCCATGTTTGCATGGGTTTTCTCTGGGCGCTCTCCCACAGTCAAAAGACATCCTGGTAGGTTAATTGGCTTCTGGGAAAGTTGGCCCTAGTGTGAGTGTGTGAGAGTGTATACTGTACGTGTCTGTGTCTGTGTGTGGACTGTGATGGACTGATATCCTGTCCAGGGTGTCCCCAGAGCTGGGAAATGCTCTGGCACTCCCCATCTTCCCCAGGACCCTGAACTGGATACAGCAGTTAGAAAATGGGTGGCCAGATAATATCTGTGCTTGGTCATATGACCCAAGTTAATTTCTCAGGCCATTCAGATCACATATCCGTAAAGTCAAAGAAGTAAAATCACATGCATGTCATTTTAACAGGTCAAGGACTGAAATCCTTGAGTTTAAATAGTCAACCTCCAATTTGTTAAAAATGCACTATTATTCAATGTTATGAAGTCACTTTTGATTTATATAATGACAATGTGCTTCATAGCACTCTTCGTACAGTAAGTAATCTCTGGAGCCAAAATTTAAAGTGGTCAAAAATATTGTAGTTTAGTTATATTGATTTAACTATAAAATCTAATTATAAATCAATTAAACAATCAGAATCAATACTATTCTGTTGAAGTTGTATTACTCCGTGTAAATGTGTACTACAAAAAACAATGATACATTGAAAACATACAGTATTGACCAATATGTGCAAAAACCAAAAAAATAAAAACAATTACTGTATAACAGTGACCTTGTTGCTATCATTGTTACCTTGGTCATTTATCAGTCTGTAGAATTTACATGCTCCAATGTGACATAATAGAATGCAGTGAAAAATTTGGTCTTTGGCATTAGTTTTCAAGGTGCCCCTCTCCTCAAAGTAGCTCAAGTCTGACCAGCAACAACTCCTGGGCAGGGCAACAGAGCAGATGTCCTTCCCTCCTCCTGAAAGACTGATCCAAGATGCAGGTGGACGTAAACTCAAGCACAGCAGGACATGATAGTTTAAGGTAATTTGGAAAAATATCCTTCCTTGACATTTACAGAATGGTGCTGTGTGCTAATCAGCAGTTGGCTGAACCATTACTCATGCCTACAAAATGAGTCAAACTCAAAGGTGCTCAAAAGTAACAATACAGTAAATATTACTATAAGAGATTGTCATCAACACAGTTTTTGAAGTATTTTGCACCTTTTGAGTTACACACGTGCCACAATCCTTTATTGAAAGTAAACTCATACCGAACAGGACCATACCATGAAAGATTGCTATATGTATTGCTAATACAATTTCTAAGTGTGTGTCCTCTATACAGCAAGGCTTTATATAAAAGCGAACTTATAGTAGGACATTTATTACAGCATTAATGCTAAACTCTGCAATGAAACAGGAGTGTCATGATGCAAAATGGCACATTTAATAATGGCTTTTTTCAACGGGAGCACAAGTAGACAGCTAATAATTACATCAAGTTTCTTCTGCACTGTGCAACATTTACAGGAGGCAGGACTTTTAGTTTTACATGTTTGCAGGTATTAAATCAGCAATGGAAGCTATTAATTATATTGACATTGCATTACAGGCACTAAAAAGAGTCAACATTGCCTCCTTGATATCGATCTACGTTTTTATACAGATTTATGAGATCACTGCATCCTGGAAAAGCCAATTTATGAACTGCTGATGTATCTAAAATAAAATGTTTTCCAAACAATGCAGCTGTATGCTCTAGAATCTGCAGTACAAGTAATAAGAACCTGGAATGGGAGGTGAGCATAACTATTCTTCAGTTGATATAAAACCTAAGTGGTGTGATGATCAGTCCTGCTGTCTCACAGCCTTCTGTGTGGGTTTTCTCTGGTTGTTTCCGATTTCCTCCCATGTACCAGAGGCACACTGGCTAGGTGAACTGGTGTCTCCCAGGTGCAGGTATTCCCTGCAATGGACTGGAGTTCTGACCGGGCTCTATTCCTGCCTTATATCCTCTGCATCCTGTTTCCTCAAGCCTCAAAATCGGAGACTTTCTGATAATGGGTGGATACGAATGCATTTTAATAATGTACCTAACATATTTCATCCATAAGAACATAAAAAACATTACCAATGGGAGGAGGTCATTCAGTCATATTTCCAGCCATGAGTGAATTATTGTTGTAAAATTATTATTGTGAATAATGATAGGCTGTGTAGGCTATTGTGCTACTCAATAAAATAAATGTCTGGTAATTGTGTTTTTTTTTGTAGCAGTTTAATATGTATGACCCTTTTTGTTCATTTTCACTGTTTCATGAGTCATTATTGAATCAGAGTTTCTTTTACAAGGGGAGCAAACAATTTGTGGCATCAGGCCCAGAACCCAAAGGTGTCATAAGGTAGTTTTTGTGAATTATATGACATAAAATATTCAAAAGGAAGCTTGAAAGGTACACATTGCCATAGAAACTGAGTTTGTTTTTCTCTTTTGTGCTATTTTTATGGTTATACATCTCCTGCAGAAATGCTGAGGCTAGTATTTTGTCCACTGATATTCAAAAAGTACTTGATCTGAAATAAAAGCAGAAGAAGAGATCCTTCTGCCTGTATGTAACCCAGTTCAGTCACTGCCAGTAAAACAGTTTGCATTGTATTATTATCCGTGTCTGTGTCATGCTCAGACATTCCCACTGACAATTTGCCAGGACTATTTTTTGAGACTGATATACCAGCCCAGAGCTAGAGCTCCAGCTGCCTGCTGCCCTGTTTATTGGTTTTGTTGCTTCCTGTGGTGGTTAAAAGTGAGGTGGAGGCTTGGAGCTCATGGCAATAGATGAGGAAATAGACTCTCGGATGTCAACCATTGGATGGGCCAGACAGAGGGACCTCAGCGAGGTGATCCAATGGGGCTCTTGAAACAAACAATCCTAGTGTGGATTTCAGTTTTGGCAACTTCTGAAAGGAAACAGCAGAACCAGCCCAACTCGCTCTGCATGCCCAGTGACTTCCATAGATGAGAAGTGCAGGAGTGAAGTTCAAAGTCCTCCATTCTGGCAGGCAGCATTCATGGGCGCAAGAAACAGAGGAATTCATTAGATCTGAAAGACTAGCTTCATCAGATTGGATTTCATGCCCAATTTTGCCTAGCAGATACTCTGTATTTCTTTTTATTCGCTTTGGGCATCCTTTGCCCCTCTGTTACATTGGCCATTTGTCTTTGATATCCATGACTAATTTTTCTATTTTGTCCAGACACATATGTAGGTTACATTTTCTTACCAAGTGTCCTAGTTGTTCAAATTTGCTTCAAAGGAAGAACATGCTGTAGACGATGCAATGATATAGGAGTCTCATCTGAAACAATTTGATATTTGTAGATGTTTAGATTTTGTAATACACATTACTTAGTAGCAGCTGCCTCTTCTGCAGAGAACACATCAGAAGGGGTTTTAATAGGGTGGTAAAAGAACCTCCTAATTTCTGTACTGGACTCAAGAGATGATATACCTGACGATAGACTGGTATATTCAAAAACTAATATTTCAGGTGAAAAATTGCTTTTGTTTCACTTTCTGCTTCTAAGATATTTGAACTAGATTTTTCTAAAAAGCAGTATCTTGACCATACCACTGTTGATGCGATTCTGGGTGTAGGTACAGGTATGAATGCTGTCATGAATCATCTACTTGACAGATTATGAAGTCATAGGAAATGAATGCCCAGTCACTGGCATTTATTGCACTGAGAAATGTTATTTTCTAGTATATTATATCAAAGTACACGACTTTAACAATTTTTTTATAAAGTTAGTTATACAATTTATACTTGACACGCAGACTTATTTTACTGAATCTCTTTCCCATGTCACATCTCCATAATAAAATTGCTTCCTTATTTAAAATTTTAGTTCTGTTATATCTCCCCCATTAGGGTACTGGTGGAGATTACACTCTAGAATTTCTAAATTTAAACAGAAAGGCCATTTATTGCATATTAATATTCTCCATTCTGCAGCATAAAAGATCTGTGGGGTTTCTAGTTCAGCTTCTAGTTTAATTTAAACATTTGGTTTAATTCTGACATTCATGTACCTTGGCATCCACTTGAAGAAAGTCTGGTCTCTTCCTTTGCGCTTCAAGATTTAATTTATACTGGCATTCCCTTGGGCATTGTAGATTGTGTTATATACCCATCATTTCAAACTTAATTGCAACTTGTCGTTTCATGAAAAGATTCATGAAATCACAGAAGACACTGCATTCCCACTCTCCTATTTTCCAAAATTGTAAAAACCTTATAGGCAATTCTCCTTTCTCTTATATATGTTGGAGAAACAAAAGAGTATACTGTATATTATAGCTGATATTTTTAATAAGGGTGGACCTCAGTTGTTCCTGAAATTGAAAACTCAATACAGTAACATTTTATCTTGTTTCTTTTTGCTTACATCTCTGTCCTGCACTGTTTGATTATGCATATTCTTTTTGATTTCATGCAAAGAGATTCCTTTACTCCTTTCTCTTCCTTTATTTATTCTTTTCCTCTAAAATGCTTAAGTAGCAGAAACCAATTTTGCTGGTGGGGCTCACCACTGCCAAAAAGTCCTTAGTGCTTCATAAGAAAAGAAACAAGGCTACAAATGAGAGGAAGCCATTCGGACCATCCAACCTGGTAGGTAGTTAGCTGGAGGTAAAGTCTTATCGATCCAAGGATTTCATTGATGTTCAAATAACATAGTTCCCAAAAAGGATTACGTTCTACTGTACAATGTCCTGTTTAATTCAATGTCCATTTACATGCATAAAAGCCTTACAATTGAAACATGCTGTACTGTAGTATTAACCATCAAATCTGTTTTTTTTTCCTCACACATTTTCTATTTTTTTTCTGAAACAGTAGTATACCTCATGTTGTAAATCCCAAACAGACTTGCTCATTTCTTGCATTGTTGCTTCCATTGTACTGCATTTTTCCTAATGTGGTGCCATGTAGAAATCATCCTGACATGTAAGAGATATAGAGAGAAAGGTTTAGAGAAGACCAGCTGAGTGAGATTTATTTTCTATAGCAGTTAAATAATTATGTACACTACAGAACATCAAAAAAGGCAAGATTCTGCAGGAAGATATAAGCAGGTACTTGGCACAAGTGAAACTGCACATGCAAGGTAACTAAACCACTGAGGCACTGTGATTGAGGTGTTCTTTAGTACTGAAGTCAGAAGTATACCCTGGTTTGAGGGGAGCTGATGCACATTCAGTGATAGTCAGGTTTTGATCATTTCAAGCCCCTGTTCCCGCTCCTATTTCTAGATGTGGAAACAAATATTGTGAAGCCACAGGCTCATATCAATCATCTGAAACGCTATTGATCCCCAATATATTTCTATCAATATCTAATTTGGTGCGGGATCCGGTGTGCCGGCTGGTTGCCTAAGCCATTGCATTGCCTCAATTTTTCACATCAAATGTCATCCTTTCCTTGCAGCTTGACATAACTGCATCGCCTTCTCACGGCGATTAGACACGCGGCGCGGTGCTGCCGTCCCAGGGCTCTTGAGATGAAGAACTAGAGTGGAAATGGGAACATAAAGTAGATGTTTGCTTCAGGAAAGGACTGAAAATCTATCCGCCGTTTTCCCTTCAGGTCAAGGAGGATCATGGGAACAGTATTCTGAGGTTTCTTTCCCTTGGTAATAAGCTATTACAGGGCGAGATAAAGCTGTGTAATCTTGGAAGAGACATTTTGACTGGCTAGAATTCTGCCTCCTTTTTTAAAATTCTTATTAGCTCTCTCTCCAAAAGTAAAAAAAAAATCCATATTGTTTTTATTTTTAAACAGTAACTACTCTCTTACTGATATACGAATACCACCTTTAGAGGAAATAAGGAAAGTGATTTTCATGGATCTTTTTCTTAGGGTTGTTTCCTGCATTTCAACAAAATGACCGGGACCTTTCTACTGAAACTTATGTAATAAGCTTTTCGTATACATATATAAATTAGTTTATCAAATACAATCATTACTGTACAGAATACAGATGACTTAAGAAATTTCACTCTGGGGTTGCCAATAATTTTGTCTGACACTGCATATGAGATATTGTACACATATCAACATCTATCACTTGTAGTGAGTTCCTCATCTTGAGACTGCAAGGAAGTGTCATGGGAGATCTGTTTAATAACTTGAAACACATAATAAAATTAGCACCACATCAATAAAATGAATGGGCTCTTTGCTGGGGGAAGGGGTTATATTTCCTTGTGCTTCGTACCTGCCACAGGCTGTGCCTGAGCAGAAGGCAGCCTAGAGTAGCCAAAGTGACATGTGACGACTCGGTGACATTGTAGTTAGTGCAGATACCTTTGGTATGGCAGGTCAGGGGTTCAATCATCAGCTGCTACTGCCTCTGCTTTCAATAACTAAAAATGAGCCACCTGGGACTCGATACTTGCAGAGAGGGTAGTAGTTTCTCCTTGGAAGAGGAAAAAAGTAAAGGAGAAAAAAGGTCTTGGGCACCATGTGCACTAGGATTAGCTATCTGATCCCAGTGCGTCTGTTGTTGGAATGGGCTGCTCCAGTTGTATAAAGACATTAGAGCCCAGCAGGAAGAGAGATCCAGAGTTAGGGGTCACTTACAACACAAACAGACGGAGACAATTTCAGCGGCCCTAGAAAACGGAGATGAGCCGACAGCGCGTGTGTGCAGCAATGGAAAGAAACATTATCCTGATGTCATGGGATTGGCATGCCAGGGAGAAAGGGAGGGGACCGACTGAAACAGGAGAATTAGAGTCTCCTCCACATTTAGAAAGCACATACAGTAGAGGAAGTGGAATAGAGATGGCGTGTCTCTGAGCCGGTGATTTCTCTGTCATCTAGATTCTTCAGCAGCTGTCTCACATTCGTACTCAGCATTCCTCTGTCAGCTGTTTTTGGTGTCTTTCAATCTTGGAGTTCTTCTTGGATGGAAGTGACAATCCTTCAGTTTAACTGCAGCCAACATTGATAGCAAGATTGCTTTGATTTAAAGCTGGAACCTCCTGAAGATGTTGCTATAGAACACAATTGTCATCAGACTCAATTCACACACAAATGTTGTCCTTTTTTAACCTTGTCTTATGTTTTAGGTTGTAAACACTTTTGATTGGGAAAAGCATCACAGATTGAATACACTTTGACAGCAAATGCTTGCAGGTTAACTTCTTTACTGATTGTGTACCCAACACACACAACCTACTGTAGACTGAAGTATTTTTATATTGAAGAAATGTAGAAATTTAATTCATACAGCAGAGCCACCCAAGCACAACTGAGTGTTGTTAATCTTCTTCGCGGGAAGTTAACAGGGGCTTTCTTTTGATCAGTCTCTTGACTACCATGAGAAACTTTCCCTCTAAATGGTGATTGGTATTGAAATCAATGCAAGTACTGATGATAAGGTAAAAGTCAGGTAACCTTATCTTGTGATTAACAAGTGGTGTATGCTCATTTTAAAAGATATCTGATGGATCAAAGAATTTAAAGGGAGATTTAATGTAGCCATCTTGCCATTTTGCATGTCATAATACTGCTCAAAATTGGCAAGATGAGGTATTACACCAAGTGCTGATCTGTTCATTCAATACACCAGTGACGAAAGTCAGATGCCAGTGTCAACATTTTCAAATTGCAGTTTTGCTGACATTTAATATCCATTGCAGTTTGTATGACTCAGTCCAACTGGTTTTAAATATAGTCTGCTAATGTGTTATTTTTTAAATTAAGTTTGATATACCACATACTGTAGACCCTGAAGGTGCAGAGTTCTCTGTCTGGCATGCCAAAAGAAACAGGCACTCTGAATAGAAAACAGCACTAGTAGAATGAAAAACCCCTCTGAATTTGTGCTAAATTACAGTATATATGTACAGTGCCTTGCAAAAGTACTCACCCCCTTCCATTGAGGCCTCATATCATTAATATAGAAATCGCATACACATTTGTTTTAAAGTGAATGTTTTCATTCAAACCTTGCAAGCTTAAAATGAATGCTTTTATGGCTGAAGTAAGCTGAAAGAGCTTTATTTACAACTGACTCAATCTTGTAGAGCAACTAGTGAACAGTTAAAAACATGCATTAAGTAACCTTTGTAACCACGTTATGATCTCCAGGATGGGAACAAGAAAGCCCATACATATTTATGTAATTATTATACAGTGGTGGAAAAAAACACCATTGGTGAACTGATGTTTATTATTACTATAACCAAGGCCTAAGCCAGTTTTATAATTCAGTAAATAAATAAGAAATAAAAGTCTAATCCACAGCCTATACTGCTTCTCATGCCCTGTCATAGGCGAGCTACCTCTAACAGCTCTCTTTGTCAAAGGGGTAGACTGCATTTGCCTTGTGCCATCACAAACCTCAGACCATTGTTATTGTGAAACCTGTTTTTGGAACAAGAAATGCAAAACTAAATGTTTTCCTTGTTTGTAATTTCAAGGAAAATTTGCTTTGCAGTGCTGTGTGAACCAAGTAAATTATGTCTTTCCCATTGCATGGGTGTGGTCTTCATGAACACAATAGGAAAGTCCTGTGTATTTCATCACACAGAACCCAGTGAAAGCATTTTCGTTTACATTTGTTAAATGTGGTATTGGCAAGCTGTTGCATAATGACATTGTAATGCTGTATATGATCCTGTCATGGGAGCATGGAGCAGAGGACAGAGCTCTGAGTAAAGTCCCAGCATAGGAGTGTGAGCTGATAAGCCTCTTAACTCTACAGACACAGATACAATTTCGACAAGCAGGAACTGGAATTGCCAAATGCCGAGCAACACAGTGGCAAAATTCTAAAAGATCCAGTCATTACATTAAGTTTTCCTGAATTTAGCATATCAAGAAACAATGTGAAAACTCATAAATATTGTAATGTTATCACATTGTGATGGAGAAGGGTGTTTAACCAAGAGGAATTTACAAAGGCATGAGTTAAGTGTTCCTGTGTCGCCAAACATTTATGAGAGAGCAAAACATTTTTTAAATGCATTTTGTATTCTGTACCTAATACAATACATATAGCATACTTAAGTAACGAATAAGCCTAATTTATCAGTTAATTTATTAGCTTTATAAGTTGTTTTAGTGAACTCAAATGCACTTTTAAGTTGCAATGGTAGACCTTAATTGATTGATTTCACAATATTGTTGGTTGCCACTATCATTCATACTGGAAGACACTGAACGGGCAAAATTTGAAGTCTTAATAAATAACTGTACCAAACAGATTTCAGAATTATATCAATGATATCAGATTGTGTTTTCAGCTTTAAATTAGTTATTAATAATAATTTAATCCAAACAAACAATAATAAACTGCTTTTCCCTGTGTAAATACTTTTGTGTTTATGCAAATGTACAGTTCAGCTCTCAGTTAAGATCTTGGAGTGTAAATAATACATTTACACCAGTCTATGTACAGTATGTAATCAACACTGGTACAGTCATAAAATATACAGCATCAGGTCCAGTGGTACTGTCTTGTGAATAATATTGGAGCAGTACACAATCACAACGTAAACCATTAACCATGCCCTGGATTGGACAACTCTGCAGATCCCCTAACAGTAACCTCATGATGCACCTGCTGCAGACTGTGTGCATGCATTGATTCCATGTATAGAGTGTGCATTACTGCAGTAGAATGTATGCATGAATTGATCCCATGTGTAGAGTGTATATTACTGCAATAGATTGTGTGCATGCATTGAGTCCTTGTATAAACTGTGTATACAGTAACTGCAGTAGAGTGTGTACACACCCCATGTACATACTGTGAATAAGTGCAGTAGATTGTGTACATGCACTGACTGCATGTATAGATTGTGCATGAGTGCAGTAGAATGTGTGCATGCATTACGTCCATGTAAAGACTGCATTACTTCTGCAAGAAGACTGAACTGGGTTTGACCAAGAGATAAAGCTCAAAATGTATGATCAGAACAGTAGGATTCCGTGCAACATTTTACTTTGTTTTATTTTGTTGCACCTAAAATATGTATGCGAGCACCAGGTTTCTGTTTGAAAGTTTAGAGATGCTTCAGCTTTGAAATAAGCTGAGAGGAGTAGCCCAATTTAATAAAGACTCTGCGCTGTGCCTCTTACCTTCTGTGGCCAGATTTATACTGGTATTATTCATGCATTTCTGTCTTTATTATTATGGGAATTCAATAAAAGAGCTTTTGACTGCACCTTCTTTCCTCATCCTTTCCTCCACAATGACAAAATAATACAGAAACACAAAAATAAATCACCAGAAATACTGTACATGTACAGTAAGCAGCATTTTCTAGCTCTTACAACCATAATGCAACTATTAAAAGACTGTTATGCACCAAACATTATTTAACTTTTGCTTTAACATACTGTATAATTTAGATTGTTCTTCATATTTTAGGATACCCTGTGATTCGTTTTTTTTTAGCTGCTGTTTGTTTATGTTTTACTGTACTTCCACCTTCTGCACAAGCAGAGCTAGATTAGTTATCTCAAACTATGCACAGCAGGGGTGCACAACCAGTCGATCACAATCGACCAGTCATTCTTGGAGTGCTTGCCAGTTGATTGCAAGAATATTTGGCAAAAAATAAATGGGCTATTTGACTGCTTTTTTCAGATCTGTGTCTGTAATGTCAAACATAAAGTCACATGTTTTACTGCCCTTAAGTGTGTTTAACCTTTGTTGAATGGGTTGTCAAAGTCTTTTCCAAGAGTGCTGGCTGACTCTAAAAAAAGGCTACAGGAGCTCCGTAAATAGAGAGTGTTGTATGTGCTACCCAAGAACATTCTCTTGGTTATTGCCACATGAATCCCACATTTGCTACAGTGCATAGTGGAGCGAAACAGACTGGCCGTGACAAATTCACCAATATAATAATAATAATATTATATAATAATAATAATTATATAATATAATAATAATAATATATTATTATATAATATAATAATAATTAATATAATAATAATAATTATTATTATTATTATTATAAATTCACCAACCCTTTGATAAGTTTGATTGCCCGTTTGATAATTGTAGTGTTTGAGTGAAAATGATGAAGCAAAGAGACTGAACACTTACCGTTACCGCAAGGAATGGGAGTATGATTATTTTTGTTACTTTCGCATTCAAATCTGCAATGCTAGCATCTATGCGAAAAGGGAAATATAGAACAACATTTCAATCCTGCACACAAAACATATGATGTGGACTTCCCAATAAAAGGAAGTGTAAGTAAAAGTAAGTAAGGAAAGGAAAAGTGGAAAAATTAAAATCTCAACTAGCAGCAGTTGGGTTTTCACAAGGCCTAATACAAGAGGGAAAGCGGCAATCATCGCATCGCTCCGTGTGATCCACGTCCTGGCTCAACACAAAAAGTCATTCAGGGATCCAGAAGTAATAGAAAAGGCTTTTGTTGAGGCTGCTGACTTGCTGTTTGGAGATTTCATAAACAAACATTTTTGGCAAGGTTCAGACAGCTGTTGCCTGAAATCAAAGAGTTTCTCAAGTTGTCTAAGCATCATAAATATGCCCAATTAGAAGATGACTGGATTTAGCATTCCTTACAGACTTGACTGAACTGCTAAATGAGCTGAATGTCGAGCTGCAGGGACAAAATAAAAAAGTCATCGACATAATCAGTCTCCCCCCAAAATTACATGTTCCGCCCAAAAAGTTTTCTCAAGTAAGCTTCTCAGTGCCAATGCTCACATTAAGGTAGGATCTTTTTTTTTCTAAAATGGGGAACATTACGGGTTTACTGTACATGAGTCATACTTTTATTTGCTGTCATTTTAGTGATGGACAGTGTTATTGTACTGATGTGCCCACAGTCTGTTTTTCCTAAATCAGAGCTTCAAATTTACACTGGTAGATCGCGTTGGACTGGCAAATGAAAAAGTACAGTAGATCATACTGTAACATTACATTACAGGCACCCCTGATGTACAGTGACTCCATGGCTTTGGTCCAGGGTGCTTCACCTGAGATATGAACCCACACCTCCTGAGGTTTGGTACCCAGAGCTCTAATCTCTTCTCCCCCAAATGACTGTTTCCTCTTGTCAAGGCTTTGAACAAGGAAGTAAATGCTAATACCAAAAGTTTTGAGGGAATAACACCCTCCCTCTGCAGCTCTGCAGGCATGACTTCCAGTCCTCTCCACTTCAGCTTCGACCTTTTAAGGTGTTAGATTAAAAATTCTAAAAATTCCATACATTTCTAATCGATAAAGGTGACTTTGTTACCTTTCTTTGCTGTTTTTTCTTTATTGACAAGGACGTGGATTGAGTGTTCATACTTTATTGCGGCCTATAACCATTTAATATCAATTAAACTTTTATGATAGCGATTCAGAATAATGTCTTCTACTTATTCCATAGTTCCTCATTTTATTCTGTGGGATCTGTATGCCTGTAGCTCCCAGCTGCCTGGTGTTTTTTTTTGCTGTTGAATTAATAATAATAATAATAATAATAATAATAATAATAATAATAATAATAATAATAATAATTGTTTACACTTATATAGCGCTTTTCTGGACACTCCACTCAAAGCGCTTTACAGGTAATGGGGACTCCCCTCCACCACCACCAATGTGCAGCATCCACCTAGTAAAGCTGCCTACACCCATAACCTTTGTGACTAACTGTTGAACTCCAGTCACATTGCTTTCTGTGTTTTTCTACTGAATTTTAATTGCAATGTGCTATTAAACATTTTTAAATAGTATATCTTGTTTTTTAGTGGTAGAATTTAACATAATTCCCAGAGAGCAGAAACATGTTATAGTAATATTGGTTTTCTAGTTAAAAAAAAACATTTTTTCATTTACTTTTTTCTCTTTAGTTTATTTTAATCATTCACAAAATAAATAATTCAGTAGTACATTTTGAAACTGTCATTTGAATTAAGGTGGTCAAATACAGATTCTTACCGAGATGTTATTTTGAAAATACTGTATAAGGTTTCCAACAGGATGTTTTAGTAACCTGTTTAATGAGTGGGTTAAAGAATAGGGCAAAATCAAATATACCTCAAACCTCAGTTTGAACATATGTTCCAAGAGAAATCTGAAACATTTCTATTTTATAAATGGTTAAGAAGAAGAACAGAATCCATCAGATCAGAGGATGAGGTCTTTGATCTCATTGAGATAGAAAATGATTGTAACCATCATGATTGCAAGACATTGTGTAGAGATGAATGGATACTATTTGACATGTTTACTAGCTATACAGTATGTCCTGTTTGTGAATAAAGGAAAGTTGTTGTCATAAACTGAAATATCTAAAATGTTGATCTGGCCAGCATTGTCATCAAATGCCCTGAGATATCAGGAGTGTTATGTACTGCAGCTTGGGCAGTTGCAGCATGTGGTACAGGATGAAAGGTGTTATAAACAGAAGAACAGTTCTTACATGGTGTGTTACAGAGCTGAGGGTGTCATATAGCGAAGAACAGTACCTACAGGGTGTGCTACAGGGCTGGAGGTATGATAATACAGACCTAAATAATGCACTTCTTTGGGATTCTATCATAAAACATTGCGTGCAACAATATTTGTATCCTTGATCTTCAACACTGTGAGAAGGGAAAGAGTTCACTGCAAAGGGGTGTGATCGCTGTTTACAGTGACAACATTCATTGGTGACAACGACACCAATTGAGGGTGCAAGCCTGATGGTAAAGAGAGTAGAGAGTTTTATCGTTTGGGGGTGATTCACACTTGGAATGCAAAATAAGGAGAAAATGTTTCAGGCTGATAAAAATAGTTTTTTAGTTACATGTGAAGTGAGTCAGACAATTCAGTGCTTCAGATATGAGTTAAATAAATTAATTCAATACCACAATGCTAGCACAGGAGTCACCCTTTTTTGGGTTCTGCTTGTATCCTATCAGTTGTGCTCTGCACAAGCTGAAAACAAGATGAGGAAATAGGTGAAATAGTAAAGAGAACGAGGCAGAGCGGCACTCTCAACTAGACATAATTAGGGCATGTTTTATTATCGCAACATCAGAATAAAGAAGAAATTATCTACTTTGGGAGCAGCAGATGATAGAAGGAAGTTTTAGTATCCTGTTTAATGAATGAGTTAAAGCATAGTGCAAAATCAAATATACCTCATACCCGAGTTTGAACATGTAAAGTAAAAAGTCTGCGTTTATCCATTCTGTCTTTTACTTTAAATTCAGAAATTCAAAACAGAAATATAAAGTGGATGAACAACACTACAGCTACTGTATGAAGGTTTATGCCAAGTGAAGGCGTGTACTGAATACAGGAAATGACACAAGGACCAGGATGAAGCCCTGTGAGGCATCAAATGTAATATTAAGCAGTTAAGATGCACTTTCTGTAATCCAACACAGTATTGTCAATCTGTTGAATACAATTTAAAATCAGTTCAATTTCAATTCAATTTCAATTTGCACTCATGAGTGGATCATTTATCGCTTTGTCTAGCACAGTCTCAGTGCTATGGTTGTATCAAAATCTTCTTAACTATTGAGGAAACCATTTACCTATTTAGATACTACCTGAACCGTGAACTTTAGCTAAAATTGGAGAGTTGAAACAGGTGTGATATTACCTGGAACTCAGCTATTTAAATTAGTGTGCAAAGGTTTCACAAGGGTGGTTTTAAAAGCAGAGAACTATCACCTATAAGAAGAACATCATTGCACAGATCGCTGAGCACATCTTTTAAAAATGTATCTGACATTGAATCCAGAGGACAAGTAACAGATCTCATCAGTATTATTGTGCATGTAATTCTAGAACACTGACTAAAGAAAATCACTTAATTCTGCTTCAACCAGTCAACGGAATGGCACAATTAAATAAAACAAAATCTTAAAGTATGACTGTTAATTGCAACTTTTATTTTGGAAACATTACCAGTTGTATGGATACATGTTGACACAGTATGAACAAGGTTGTAATATCAAATTTAAGAATTATGTCAATTACTGAGAAAAATATTCTAGTCGTCTTCTTGCTGTCTTCAATAAAATGAGAAAATAAGTATGTCTTGCTAACCTTAACTTTTCATTTACAGAACCTCAGCAAAAGCTGCTCCAATATATCCAGTTTTTTACTTTATAACTCTCCTTTTATGCACCATCTAAGGTGCAGGATGTTTTGAAGGAGGAGTGTTTTGTAGGTGACGGGCAAAGTGTATCTGTTGAAAATCAGCCCCTAGAGAGTCAACAGAGACAAGAGGAAAAAGATTTAGAAAACCTTTGAGCAGAAGCAGGCCAGGGATTCCTGGAAGCACAAGGCACAGGGCAGGACAACAGTCCACTGCAGGACACACACAGGTACGATCGGGAGGCACTGATTAATCCAGTTAATAGGAAGCGACAGGAACCTATTCTGTCAAGATCTTTCCTATAAAAGTTATTTCAGAGACTTCCAAAGTTATTAAAAATGCAGTGTTCTCCCAGGTCTTTCACCAATTACTTAAAAAGAGCAACTCATTATTAAGTTTACTGGCTTCCTTACATTGTCTGTCCATGATTATCCAGAAATTATAACTTTTCCATTCTTTTCATTGGCTTTAAAATTTTCATTTCTCTCAACATTATGTTGTAGAATTTTTGCCAGTCTGTGCCATGACCTTGGAAACCTATTAATTTGCTGCAGTTATGATATCTATGTGAAATGTCCTTGACTACTTTGGCCCTGGAAAACCCATAATTCTTTTAGTGTTGCAGGGGACTCTACGAACAAATTCATAATGTAACAGACTTTTTTTTCTTTCATTCTGAAAACCAATCGTTCTGACTAAGTTTACATGCTCTGAATGACCATATTTTCATGACAGAAGTCAGGTATACTGTAATTCAATAGTATTAATATTTATTCAATAGAATTAATAGTAGAATAACTGTAAAGTGTCATTCCTCTTATTTACAGGGTCCATATAAAATACTAGATACATTAGAATATGTAGTCATATTATTATTATTTCCTTCCTCTACACAAGAGCACAGCCCTAGCTCAAATTCCACTCTTTACACAGGCACACCTACAGGTACGTGGCTTTTAGTTATTTTCCTTAAAATGAAAACAGTATCAGCTCATTTAAGTCTATTTTGAGTTAAAAAATATGAAGATGGGATTTCCAGTGCTCATTTATGTATCTTTATGACTTTGATATAGAAAATGGTAGAGTAATTAATGAACATCTGTTTTGTTCTTATTTTCATCTAACAAGCTGAATTAGCTAATGGGATGTGCTGTTACAAGAAATGTTTGGTCTCCATCCAGGTTATTTATTTTTAACAGCGCTCTATTGACATGTAATTTGGTTTTCACTGAAATGAACATTTTGAATAGAAGCAAACCTGTCATGCTCATATATTTTCTTTTAGCGCTTGATTTAATGGAACATCTTTACCGATGATTTAGGAGAATGTCTTTACATCCAGAATGAAATATGGCCAAATCTATATTGTGTTACTGAAAGTCATATCTGGCCAGCCAAGTCTGAACATAATTATATCTCAAGTCTTGCAGTTCATTAATCAGGAGCAGAAAGTTCCATTTAACAAGCCTTTAAAAACAAAAACAAAGAATGTCTAAAATATTTATTTGGGAAAATATATATGACTTTAGATTCAGGGTTTTCCTTGAACAGACAGTTTCTCAGCACTCTATAGCATGAGTATAAGAAGAGAAGTCAGCCAAGTACAATATAATGTTACCTGTGTAACTGCAACGAGCCAGCAGGGAGTGTCCTGATCAGAGGACAGCTATTGGACTGAGGCCTGAGCTCCCTGTGAGAGACTTTGCCAAGCAGCTCAGCAAGGACAGATGGTGAGCACTTTGTGCTCAATATCAATTTGATGTAATGGTATAAAAATACATCTTTACATTCCCTATGTTTCATCAGTTTGGTTTAAGGTTTAAATAGAATAGGTAAGGCAGCATTTGTAAGGCTTAACCAAAAAGGATGAGACTTTGAAAATGTCAATGACGCACTCCTTATCACTCAGGTAGTGCTCTGCTGTTATCTGTGAAGAATGTCTGGAAGACAATAATTTTTACCTTTTCGCTATTCTCTCTTGTACGTAGAAGTATGGAATGATGATTCCAGCTCCCAGAGTCTGTTTCTGTTGACTGTCACATCAATGCACTCCCCAGTGCACAAAGTAGAATAAATACTATCATCTTCTAATATCTGTTTATATACTGTACTACCTGTTGCTTTTGCTAAATCTGACAGTTTGGAAGTATTGACATGTTGTTCCAATATATGTGTCTGGAGAGCTACAGTCAAGGCCGGTGCTGCTAGGAGAAATCAGGTGACTCAGAAGGTGTCACTTCTTCTCTGCCCCGGGATTCTATGCTGAAATTCACTGGACCAGGGTAGGGAAGAACACAGTAGGTATCATTGTCTACTAATCATTGCATAATTACTTGTTGAACAGTACAAACAAAAACAAGGTATTTAACTGATGCTTTCTAAAGTCCTGTTTGAGACCTAGTTTCTGTCCAACATTTTTCTTTTTAGGGTAATGAAAAAGTATACATTTTTATTCATACAGTACATACAGTATACTGTATATAATAGCAGATTTCATCCTAGGCTAAAAATGTTAATAGAGGTACAAAAATTAGAGGCTCTTTACGAAAATGGCATGACTGCATTTCCTCCCTAAGTAGAAAGAGGAGTGCTGTAGGAATGGACCATAATGTTTAATTATTGTAATATCACATTAGCTCATTTATTCAATTCATTTCTTTACACTTGCTTCATTTACTGTGCACATTTTCAGGCTTTTCAAGCTTGAGTAATGTTTTTTTTTCTCCAGATTTCTTCTTTAAATTGACATCAGAAGTAATTTGTTAATTATTTTTGCCTAATTGACTAATTGACTGACATTGTCAGTTAAAATTACTTTAATATAAACAGCATCTTTGTATTGAGACATATTTACATAGAGCAATGCTATGTCTACTAACAAACTAGCTTGTTTTTCCATTTTCCTTCCAGGAGAAACAAATGAAACAACGTTATGAAATATGGGAGACCTCAACTTTTAACTGAGGAATTAACCTGGAATACTGTATATCTGCAGATGTCTACCTGTATTGTTTTTTGATTTTGCAAGGTTTATTAAGTTTGTGGGTATTTAACACTGCATATCCTTCAATGTGCTTGACGTCACAGTTGTTTAATTTACTGATACTTTTCTAGGTTATATCAGCACTTATTTTCTGTTTTTTATTAAAAACAATCACTTAATACTATGCCATCTGAAACATTTTATTTATCCATCCATCTGTTTGCTAACCATTTCTTCCGATTCAGGGTCAATGAGGAGCTGGAGTCTATCCCGGCAATTAACAGGTGCAAGGCAACGTGCACCGTGGACATGACGCCAGTCCATCACAAGGCAGACACATAGACAGCCTTCCTCTCTGTCAGATTAAAAGGATTTTTTTTATACTGCTTAAGTCTGTTAGAAGAACATAAGAAAGACTCCCCAATTCTCAATTTTAAATGCACGTCTAACTTGTGATCTCTGATCTGTAGTCTTCAAACAGATAGATGAGCTCCTTAGACCAATTAACAGAACTGTTATACAGTATTTCCTTTCTATCCCTATGTTACAACAATTCATTTACTTTGGTAATTTGCACAAAGTACCCTGATCAAGAGTCCAACAGCAGCACCCCACCCAGAATTCGAGCCCCCTACACACACCCTGAATCTGAGCATCACCTCTGGTTTTAACCATTCTTATCTTCCTCTTATACCTTTTTAGAACCATACCAGTCTTGAGTGAAATAACCCTCATCTTCAGTATTTCTTAGATGCTGACTTCTTTTTAAGCTGTGCAGAGTTAGGATAGCACATTGACTGGGAGATGTGCAGGAACCTCAGAAGGGTTACAGATGACAGGAGGTCTATCTGCCCATCGCTGTTTGATTGCTAGTAGCAATCAGCAGCAGCATTGTTAGAAATAATTGTGCCTTAAAAATGCAATTATAGCAGTGCTTATTTTTTACCATGCAAATGGGAAAAGTGCAATAATTGTATGCGGGATTTAAAAAGTTCTTATTCATTTTAACAGAACTGTATGATTTGATTTCAAAGCACCTGCATCAAGTCTTTTTTCAAAGGGTCCCATTGTGACAAAAGATCTGTTTTCAATGATTAATTGGGGGTGTGAGTACAGACAATTAATGTGGAACCGCCTGTTCACTTCTGATCTCCCACTTCCACATGATTGTTTCTGACAACAGAACAGTACTGCTATCTGTCAAGGAAATGTTCATTTCTTTTTCCAGTCATTTCTTTTTGTCATGGGGAAACGACTGGATCTAGAGAATTTGAATG